>NC_079213.1:28336503-28699003 GCF_029633865.1 Lampris incognitus | reverse complement strand
AGGGAGGGGTTGAGGAGTTTGATGGTTAATTTGATCTCGGCGTCTCATTGCGCATGTTGCAGAAATGTATGGATGAATCACACAAGAACTGCCGGTGGGGCGTTTTATTTATTTATTTGCTTGTTTCATCCTTACCGTTTCCATTTTGCCGTGATTCTACTCAAGATCACTGTAAGTAAAAAATCAGTGGCACAAATGAGACGCAGTTTCCACCCTCCGAACCCCGGTCCGTTTTTCATGGCGTGTCCCTGTTTTAACGCCGTTCGAGAGTGGCCGGCGTTTATTTGCCCCTTCACGTGAGCGGAAGGAAGTGCGGCGCAGCGAATCACACAGCGCTCCGCCCCGCTCCGCACCTCACCGCTCTGTGCGCTGACGCAGAGCCCCACTGCAGTAGAGCCCCGCTGTAGTAGAGCCTCGCTGCAGTAGAGCCCCGCTGCAGTAGAGCCTCGCTGAGGCAGAGCCCCACTGCAGTAGAGCCTCGCTGCAGTAGAGCCTCACTGCAGTAGAGCCCCGCTGCAGTAGAGCCTCGCTGTAGTAACTCCGCTCGGCTCCGCATCTCACCGCTCTGTGCGCTCCCGCGAGAGAACATGGCCCTTCTTCCCCGCCTCTGAAGGCCCATCACGCCACCAGTGCCCAGCATGACTTCGGCCCAGCCCAGGGACTCGACCCGCTACAGGTGCTCACTGTCAGAACTCTAATCTCATGCCAGGACGAAGGCGCTTATAACGTAGATGTGCTGTAGGGTCCTGCTTTACATCCGGCTCTCTACTACCGGCTTTGCATGAGTCTCGTCCGCTTCCACGGTTGAGCTGACATTTAGGGATTTTCTCCCAATTTTAGTACCCCCCCTCCCCCCAAACATGACACTGGATTTACTTAAAGGAATACTGCTTATCCCCAGAACTGCTCACACCAGGCAGGACGAGGAGGGGGTATTTGTCATAAAGGCGTAAATATTTGACAAAGGATGTCATTTATTTGGGGGGGGGGTGTTCCCTAGGCAGGTGCTCTCGGCTTCAGGTCTCTATCTCTGCACGTGCAACCCCTGCCAGATATATCATGACAAAACCCGAGGGGGGGGGGGTCGAGGCTTCGGGAGTTAGGCCCCTCTTGCCAAATACAAATCCTGATCTGCAGACTCGGGTCGAACTCCCGCATATTTAGTATATTTCAGTCTGCTCTTGAGAAGAAGAAGGAGAAGAAGAAAGAGAGAGAGAGAGAGAGAGAGAGAGAGAGAGAGAGAGAGAGAGAGAGAGAGAGAGAGAGAGAGAGAGAGAGAGAGAGAGAGAGAGAGAGAGAGATGAGGGGGGCAACAGGGGTTGTCGCCGAGCGTTTCCTTCCATGCCAACAAAAACGCTGCTGCTCTCCGCTAAACCCCACTTAGCATTCCAGCGTTTGCAAAAGGGAGCCACGGGAGTGTGGGCGCTCGCGCTCGCGTTTTGAGTATTTCATTAAAATCCGAAGGCTTGTCGGGGGCATTTTCAAGCCCTGTTCTGGAAGCTTCGGGATAACTTGGGGGAAATGGCGGGATCATTATTTTGCAACGCGGAAGGTATTTGCGGCGGTGCAGCCGAGACTGTAGGATCATTTCCGGTAGCGTGAGCGCGTCCGCGTTGTGCAGGACACGGCCGACCGGAAACCTCTGAGGTCACGTTTCCATTTAATGCACAAGGCGGCTTCAGCCATGAGCTCCACGGCGGTGGATCCGGTGCTTATGAGCCGACCCAGAGCCCGATCCATGAAAACTGTTTATATGAAGTGTAAGCAAGTACTTAAGACATGGCAGCGGCTCTCCCCGGACATGCCAGATGTTTAGTCAGGAGACAGGCCGCTGTGATTTACCATACTCTGCCCCGCTAGTAATGATACCTGCAGTGGCTGATTACCAAGGCTTGAGCCAGGACGAGGTCTCGGCCTCGGCCTCGGTAGTCTTACATAGTAATACCAGATCCTGGCGATAAAGACACATCCTATTTTATGTCTTAACTTCTTTGGTGAGAGCACACAGAAACAACAGGCCTCAAACAGGGAACCAGGAACACTGTCGCCCCCCCCCCCCAGCCCACAGTGGTGCAACACGAAGATAAAACACATGTCCAAAAAATACAAGAGCACATGTATCCACACTACAGAAAAAATCACTGTCCAGGAGAACTAACGCCAGCCAGGATGACTGTCGGAACTGCCGGTCTGCATGGGCTAGCAGTTAGCTTAGCCTGCCCTGCTTCTGCGTCCTGTCAGACCGCCCTCGGTGTTTCCTCTTCGGGCGCAGCTCCGGGCAGGGCCGTGGTCCTTGGGGCCACCGGACACAGCAGACCAAGCTCTCCCAGCCGATCCAACACCAGCTCTCCCAGCCAGACACCTTCGACACACCTCCTCACACTCCACATGACGACACTAAAACACAGTCAACGCCAGGCGAGACCGCCACCAGACCGCCCTCAGGGTTATCGGAACTGCGGGTCTGCATGGGCTAGCAGTTAGTTTAGCCTGCCACGCTTCCACGTCCTGTCAGACCGCCCTCGGTGTTCCCTCTTTGTCTGCGGCTCCGGGCAGGGCTGTGGTCCCTGGGCCCACCGGACACAGCAGACCAAGCTGTCCCAGCCATCAAACAAACGAAGACAATGTGTGAGTTGTGTTAAAATGTGTGAGACTGAAAAAGTCTGCCAGATGTGACGTATAGACAGTGGTGAGAAGGGGAGGTAACCCCAAGGTCCCACTACTTCCTGCTCCACTCTCAGATGGTTAACATGTTCAGCTGTGTGGAGATGACCGGTACAACCTGTCTTCTGCGGTAGCCATTGAGCGCTCACTACACTACTCTAGTGCCTTGCTCAAAGGCCTCCTTGACAGGTTGTTGCTGTGAAAGTGGGAAGTTTTTTTTTCTTCTTCAAATTAACCCATGTAGGTTTTTTTTCTCAAATGGTTGTGGATTGAGACTGGTAGGCGTCTCGTGAAAAGCCCCGCCCTCCCCTCCATCTCTAACTCCCAGCAGGCCACAGAACGCGAGATAACAGACCTGTGGTCAGCAACAGGAAAGATGTTGGGGAGGAGGAATGACAATGGAGTTCAGGGTGACACATTTCCTCCAAAGTTCATGTTGAAGTAGGTCAGTAAGTGAATTCCAAACCAGTGACAATGCGTAACACAGACGGTAACCTTTAGAACCAGTAGGATCTGGTTTCACCCAGAGGAGACCCAGCAGGGTGTCCAGGGCTCCGCTTTGTTCCATGGGTCCATTTCTCTTTCCGACCGGTTTGTTGCGCCATTATGTGGCCTCCAACTGCCACCGACCTCCCCATCCCCACCCTCCACCCCCGCGCCCCGTGCCATTTGCAGGATGCCATCTGTTGACGATGGCGTGATGGCGGAGCGAGCGACGGAGTGGGTCAGCTCTACATTCGGCGCTCTCTCTCTCTCTCTCTCTCTGTGTATAGCTGAGTCAGCCGCTATAACCCTTTGTGTCTGCACAACGGCCACTGTGCTGCCTCTCCGTCACTGTACCACAAACATACACATCCAAATGTGAGGTCGGCCTGCAGGGACTGGAGCCCCGGCTCAGCCAAGATCTCAACTGTGAGGTCTGTATTCAGCAACGACCCCCACCCCACCCCCACCCCCTCTCCGTCAGCCTCTCATGCACCTGCCGCTTTAATCACGATGCTTTAATTGAGTGTGTTGTGTTTCTTTGTCCGAGCTGACAAGTCGGCCGGTGTGCAGGCAAGGCTGAGTTGTCAGACCGTCAGGATGCCTGTTTGTAATTGGAGTGGCCTGTGGGTGAAATGGAGGGACACTGTACAGACAGCAGACTGCTCACCTAGTGTGACTAATTCTTAGTGTGTGTGTGTGAGTGAGTGAGTGAGTGAATTGGGGGGGTTTGTAATTGGGGAAGGTTTGGTTGGGGCTGTGTGCTCTTCTGTCCCAGCACAGAACAGCTAAAACTGCTGGTAAGTACGGCGAGAGGAAGAGGAGATTAGGCCACGGGAGTGGAAAATGAGAGGAGAGGATCAGTGTGTGTGTGTGTGTGTGTGTGTGTGTGTGTGTGTGTGTGTGTGTGTGTGACAGGAGTAGCGGGGACCTAATTCCTTCAGTATGGATGATTTCCAACCTAGAAAAGAGCAGCACATCATCTCCATGGTGGAGCAGCTGTCAGGAATCAGAGAGACAAGCTAGCAATCATGGGCTTGACTTTTTTCTCTTTTTCTCCCCCCCTTCCCTTCCCTTCCCTCCCCTCCGCCCCGAGCTCCTGCTGAAACTTGTCAAGGGGAATATTTCCAGTTTCGGTGAAGCCATAAAGTTGAGGTTCGAGGCTTAAAATAGAATCAAAGGGAAGCCTGTAGATGGATTATGTGTTTACAACGTGTTCCCGTCGGCGAGCAGGACTAAGAGGGGGACCAAACACTTGCCGCCCGTTAAGTGACCTGTTCAGATGGGAGACCCGGAAACGCATCCATCAATGCATAAACACACGATTCGCACGCGGGTATGGTCATCCTGACACCCTTCGCCCCCATCCACCATCTTGTAGCGAATTGGGGGGGGGGCAACCACAGGAGCCGCCGCAACCGGGACGCGAACCCGTATCTCCCGCACCGGGGGAGACATCGCTAACCGCTGGACTTAAGGGTCCAACCCGTTACATTGTCCCGCTTACTTCGGGAATCGCCGCTGCCAGGACGCGAACCTGGGTCTCCCACACCGCAAACGACTACGTTAACCAGTGCACTGAAGGGTCCAACCCGTTAGCGAAGGGCCAACGTGTCTACTTATCCATGCACGTAACACTATTCTAACGACCACGGATGACTGGACTCGCTAGCCCTTGGCTGACGGGTCGGACCCTTTAGTGGACTGGTTAACGTAGTCGCCCGTGGTGCGGGAGACCCGGGTTCGTCCCGGCTGCGGCGGTTCCCGGCTGCCCCCCCTGAATTCGCTACACTGGTGTCAGAAGTGGGACGGTGAGACCGTGAGGCCACCGGAAGTGCGTGCGCCCAGAGGCGTGATGGGGCTGATGGGGCAGTGTAACGACCACTGATGACTAGACTCTCTAGCCCTTCGCTAACAGATCGGGCCCTTTAGTGGACTGGTTAACGTAGTCGCCCGTGGTGCGGGAGAATCGGGTTCGCGTCCCTGCTGCGGCGGCTCCCGACTGCCCCCCTGATTCCGCAGCATTATCGTCCAAGTTAAAAAAAAAAAACAGCCAGTAGATCCGCGGTTTGTACGGGTGCCGAGATGACATGGCCCGCTATGCCTTTGAGTTTGGTGAACGACACAAAGGCAGCAGCATTAATGAAAACCATGTGTTACCATGGTGCTCTGTGGTCCGTCTTTAAGACCATCAAGAACAAGACCACTTTGCGGTCCAAGCGGTCTTGTTCTTGTTATCGTCGGTCAAGCTCCTGATGAGGACGGCGTGCTCGTGCTTGGCCGAGGAGGCCCGTGCGTGTCAACACGAAGACGCTAACAAACCAGACGCGGGGCCGCTGATCGCGCGCTCGTGGAAAAGGCGAATGGCGACGCGTTAAGTCCGTTCCCATGACTACCATCAATTACGGCACGATACCGCCGCTCGCGTCCGACCCTCAAAAACTCTGCCACGGACCACAGGCAGCGTTACACGTGGTTCCGTGACCTGCCCACCGCCCCAGAGTAGCCCGACTTTCAACAGATCCCTGTGAAACCAAGCTAGAAGAAGTTAACCGGTCAGATTTCCATACGTGGAAAACTCAATTTTTTTTTGTTTTGGGGGGGGGCGGTTGTTCTCGGGGCAAATCTACACTGCGTTTGTGATATTTCTTACTTGTGTGCAAATATCCTCCTGTGTTGTGTCCCACAGCATTTACTCAATAGCCATTGCTCTCTGGAAAGGTGATTAAACCCTGAGGTGAATCACCGGCGGCAGAAAAGTGGAGATCATTCGTGGTGATTTCTGGTCTGGGGACTGGGGAGGAAAAGGTAATTGAGAAAAACTTCACTGCTTGGCTTCCAGTATGAAAAGTTTACATCTAAATTTTCGTTTCAAACAACTTTGAGACGGCAAATTGACAAAGAATGACGTAAAAACAACCAATGTAAAACGTAAAAACTACATCTAGTTTGTGTGTGAGCTTGTTGTAACAGCTATGTGATCCACACTAGGGCTAAATTTAGCATATTAATGTCAAGTGTGTAGTAAAGCTCTGTGTGAAACGTTAGTCACACAACAGTTACCACAGTTTAACATTGAGCGGCCACTGAAGACTACTAAAACTACTGTGCAACGATCTCCTGTCAAGTCGAGTGGCAGTAGGCACGGCCTTGCGCCATCTAGTGGCCGAATGCTGCATAGACACACAGAAATGGCTGTCATTCCAGTCTGTAATAGAATGGCAACATGCAAAAGATGGCAGCCTCCTAAAAAGGCAAATAAAAAGCTTTTCCTGGTCCACCACCGAGAACAATTCACACAAATACATTAAATCAGTTTCCTCTTAAAGTCAAACTTGCAAGAGAAAGTGTATATTTGAAGGTACAGCAGAACAGGTACTAAAATTATTAGGGACTAGAAAATTGTCATTAACACCTGATCTATTCTCAAAACAGATCTTAATGTGTCAAACACCCTTATAATTTGCATGTTAGTGCAAAGTGTAAACGCCAATATTCCTGCGTCTGATGAAAGACTCCAGCTTATTCCGACTTCACAAAGGAAACCAAGCGCAGGAACTTTACAATGTACAAGTTTATTTTTAATGAGCTCTTCAGTGGTTGGTAGTCACAGCACAGCTTGCATGTATGAAGCCACACACCTATTTTACAAGACAACGGAAAAAAGTAAAAAGAAAAAAAAAACATTAAAAAAAAACTGAATCAAAGAATAGATGGTCAACAGTCCATCTGCAGCGACTTTATTTTCTTCTTCTAAAATATATTTAAAAGGCCACTGAAATGCATAAAATGTGTTTTCAGATGCATGGACTATTTGATGGTGGCAAGTTGTTTTAACCTGACATCGAGATTCCTCACATGGCATTGACAGTGCATGTAGACATTGTTAAAAAAAATAAAATAATTTTTTTTTCAAAAAATGGACTCTTGTTAGCGATACCTAAGTTTTTTTTTTTTTTTAGTGACAACACCTTGGCTATAATACTACCGCTTAAAAGGAAAAAAAATGAACAGCACTCTTCCAAAGATACTGGATACAATGTGTGAAATGTAGTGAAGCAATTATATTATTTAATCTCACAATTATGTGAACACTTTTTTAAACTGGAAAAAAAAGAAGCACTGAACACTGCCAGCCAGCCCTTTAAGGGGGAGGCCCTACTTGTAATCCAATGTCTTTAGACTATTAAAGAAAATAATTAAAAACACAACTTTTGTCCTCTGGAATTTGTATAATTTTAATAGTAACAGACAGGAACCATAAACGCATGCCATGTGCTGGTCTCAAAACAATACATACAGGTATATACAGCATCACTCAGTACCTGCTAAAATGAAGTGAGAAATACAGAGTATAAACCGACTACACTACAAACTAAAAAGAAAAAAAAAACGGGAGGAGGAAGGTGAGCGATGGAAGCGGTGGGAAGAGTGAAAATCCTACTTGTGATGGACTCATTAAAGCATTTTTTTTTTAAAAATAAAAAGAAGAAATGCATATTGCACATACAGTGAAAGCTTAAATTCCACCAGGTCCACCTCGTTTCTGTAAAGCGAGAATTCCTTTTTTTCCCTCTTGGAGGAACACGCAGAGAGGAACATTAAGAAGAGGAGGCTCCGTGGGGGGTCGGTGGTTGTGGTGGATTGGGTGTGGGAGGGTAATATTGAATCAGTGGCAATCGTTTGGTCACCGGGGGGGGGGGGGGCAACAAAGACTTCTTTTGCTAAAAGGGGCAGAGCCTTCACATGGGGCAGAACTGGCACTTAAAAGGGGAGGGGGGCTTAAGGGGGGAAACTGCACAGCACACAACACTTACACCGGAAAAAGGAGCAAGAACAACAAAAAAAAAACAAAAAAATTGCGTCAGCTAAGAGATTGTGGCACAAATAAAATCTGGTGTTGGATAACTTCAGTGACAGCCAAGAGAGAGAGAGAGGGAGAGAGCGAGAGAGAGCATGAGAGAGAGGACGAGAGAGAGAGAGATTGATGCAAGTGTTTCTTTTGTTATGTACAACTAAGGCTTATTGGTTAAATAGTTTTCAGGTTTCCCCGCCCACAAAGCTTTTAACATGCTGTTCACAACCCGTTCACTCCATTCACTCTGTAAACTCAAGTGGTTCTGGTTCTATCTGGTCAGCAGCCACAGACCCGAGTGGATTATCATCTAAGAGGAGGCAGAAAGGAATGGATGGATGAGCGGACGCTGCAGTGGTGGAGGAGGAGCAAAGGGGATATTAAGAGTTGGGGTGGTGGGGGTCTCATCTCTGATGTCTGTTGCAATTAATATCTAAATGTGCAATTCCATTAGTCACTGCCATGGGGGAGTTGGGGTGGGGTGGTGCAGAAGACGGGCAGTGGGGGTGGGGGGGTGGTTGGGGCATGTTCTACTTGGAGAGCTTGCTAATGACTCGAATGAGGGCTCCATTCTCATCCTTTAGTCTCTGGTTGTCTGCTTTCAAGTCTGGTAGTGTCTGAAAGAGAGAACAAAAGAGAGCGGAGAGAGAGGGAGAGAGGGTTTAGAGGAGTCTCGACAGGTACACAGTGTTGCTCACCAGTCAGTCCAGCTCTACAAACTGTTAATTGCAGCTCGTGTCAGCAACCCCGGGCCAGTCAACAGCCTTTTTTTATGTTGTTGCCATTGTTCGAGGTGAGGAGAAATGAAGCGGTCACACCACAGGACAAAGTTCCTGGTGAACAGCCATGCAGAACCGGACTGGCTGCTCACTGGCAGCTGGCAAACAAACTGCCTGGATACACAGCAGAGCAAACGAACCACTCCTTTGTTTGTCCCGTACAGGTTAAGAGGTCGATCCCATCATAATATCCACAGTGATACTCCATCACATTGTTCAACACAATGAAGGCACTGCAAAAAAAAAAAAAAAAACGAAACAAAAAAAAACAACAAAAAAAGCGTTTTTTTATCTTTACGGATGAGTATCTCCACAAGCCTTTTGGATATTGTGGATCAGATGACCCAAAATAAATGAAATTGCATGTAATAATAATAATAATAATAATAATAGCAGTGGACTTGAAGTTCACCTGTTCACTACTTCAATTTCCTGTAATGGTTCTGTAAGTTAGCTGCGAAATAATTTTAAATAATTTTCAAAAGTTCAATCAGGCAGTAAAATCCTTCACGAAAATTATTATGGATATTTCTGTGTGAGGAATGTGAATCGTGTTTTACAAAGTACACTGGATCAGTCAGCATTTCCTTCTTTGCGCTGTGGTTTAAAGCCGGCACATGCAACCAAAAAAGTACACCAGCCAAATTGTTTTCAGGGGTCCACCACTTGAACGTGGCGCCAAGAAACAATTCCGGAAATTGAGCAAAGTCACGGTCAAATTAAACGGTCTCATACTGACTACAAGTCAGTCAGCCTGTTAATTTACCAAACTGTGGAACGGACGCGGCAAAGCGTGTGGCATGGAGTGCAGAGACTGTGCACGTTTTTCCTTCCAACTAATCCCTCCACGAGGTGATTTCACCGACTGATCGGCAACATCAACTGGTGTGATGAGTGGCTGGAAGGAAAACCTGGATACTCCCGGCACTCCCACTGACACGTGGCCGCGTTTGATTGGCCCCGGCCCAACAGAAGGTAGTATTTTTACTGTGTGGTGAACACAGCTCTTGTTACACCTGTATTCATGCTACGCATGTCACCACACGCAGTCGCCTCAGGACTCTGATTTCACAGATGACGTCAACAAACTTTGTCGATTAAGAACGCTTCATCTTCATACACGTGGGCCACAAGCTGACAAAGGAAAAAGAAAGCCACAACATGCAAATAAGCCAGAACAAGCCAAATTAAACCACTGCACTCCCTGATGGAGGCATCCAAACCAGGATCTATACAAAAAAAGGGGCACTTTCCTTCTCAGTGCTTGTGTATGTGAGTTTGTTCACGAAATCACACCCGCAGCCATTACACTTACGAGTCAACCGTATTGTTAATATTATATTTGGGAGGGACTTCACTGCAGTAATGCCCCAATATCTGCCAACCTAAAAGGATACTTACCAGATACCTTCTCCACAGAACATGTTCATACTACTCCTTGTGGGAGTGTAATCGTGTTGGGATATTTTGCTTCTAAAGCATTTGATATGCACTGTAAAAGGAAAGCGCCCTGCTCAGTAAAACAAAAAACAAGAACACCCTCCCCAATCTAAAAAACCAAGACGCCTGGGGAGGCAGAGGGGTTGGAGAAGGGAGAGTCAGACACCACGATGGGTGGGCGGCTGGGCACCTGCCTGTCTATGGGTGCGGGGCGGTGCGCAAATGGAGCATGAGAAGGGTGGGTTTAGGGGTGGGTGAGGAGGAAGTAGAGGAGTAGAAGGAGAAGATGGACGGACTGACGGACGGACGGGTGGGCAGACGTGGCTTTAGAGGTCAACAGCGGGCAGCTGGCTGCAGGCGGACTCGGAGAGCTTTGCCACCACGCGGGCCAGGGCCCGGTTCTCTGCCTGCAGCCGCTCCTTAACCTGCCGGAGAGCCTGAACCTGCTTTACCTGTGGGAGGTTCTGCAGGGGAGGAAAACAACCACAACGGGGGGGGGGGGGGGGAGTGGTGGAGAGGGAGAGATAGTGGCAGAATAGAAGAGGGGCAGAACAGGAAAGGGGGGGCAGGGGTTAAAGTATTCAAGACAGAGAAAGTTAGGAAAGAGGGGAGGAATTAGGGAAAGACAGAACAATGAAAATTAACAGAGAAAGGGACTGAGAGAAGAGGGAAAAAAGGAAAACAGAAAAGGAAAGACTGTTAGAAAATGGGGGACAGCGTTTGGAAACTGTAGGAATGATGAGCGCTTTCTGGTCGGGCTATGTGTGAGCCCAGCAGAGCAGAATAGAGCGGGACACAGATAAGATCAGCCGGCTGCCGCGACCTGGAAATAAATCCACTGCATTATTACGGTGCTGGGAACAAAGCTCGCTGACTAGACCTTCATGGACCCGGGTATCCCACCCCCTCTTCTTTCCTCAACCCATTTCCCAGAAAAGGAACCTTTAATTGGACATCTCTTTGGAAGAGCTTATGTATTATGTCAACAGTTGAGTGACTTGAAATGTGTCCAGCACAATTTAAGGGACACGTTCAAAAATAACCAAGTGGATTGGGGGGGGGGGGGGGGGTCACTGTCTAAAATAATGAGTGGCAATGAGGTCGACTGGATTTTTAAACTTGTAGCAGGACTAATGGATAAAAGGGAAGCTCTGAGCACTCAAACAAACTTATCACCATTTATGAACCCATATTTGAACTCAAAAGACAAGCTGTTTGCAAGCATTACGTGTGCGACTTAATCAGGCATGGCGTGCAATTATGACTCGTCTATGTTTGGGCGCCATTACAACAATGATGACTCAACATCCATTTTACATGGAACCGATTAACCAAACCAACCCATTGCATTTTGATGGGCACACTTTAAGTACTATAAGGTCGCAGACAGACAGGTGTCAGGATCGAGCTTTACTTTTCTTCCCTAAAGCCAAAAGTACCGACCAGATAGTAGCGGAACCCCGCTGTCTGAACAGACACTTATGTGTTATCAATCAAACATAAAGAGAGATACTACCTTGAGTTCCTCCTCCATCTCAGAGATCTTCCTTTCTAGAGCTCTTCTTTCCTGTGACAGGAAGGGGGGGGGGGACAATAATTAACTCTGAATTTACAGAAGACGTACAGGCAAGAGGAGCATCACACAAACACAGGCTCAAAACACAGGGCGTATTAGACAGGTGATGTGAGAGAGAGGGTGAAGGTGTAGCCATAACACACACGTGAGCACACGTGAGATGGTGAGGTGTCTGTAAGCCGCAACCTGACGAGTTTGCCTGTCAAAAGTGTGCCATACAAAACTACTATTAACCAGAGAGGTAGGCTTATATAGCCATCCATTATCCAAACCGCTTATCCTGCTGTCAGGGTCACAGGGATGCTGGAGCCTATCCACAGGGCCATCACACACACACACACACACACACACACACACACACACACACACACACACACACACACACACACACACACACACACACACACACACACACACACACAAACCTAGGGACAATTTAGTTCATCCAATTTACCTGACCTACATGTCTTTGGCTTGTGGGGGGAAACCAGAGCCCCCGGAGGAAACCCATGCAGACACGGGGAGAACATGCAAACTCCACACAGAGGATGACCCGGGACGACCCCCAAGGTTGGACTACCTCTGGGCTCGAACCCAGGACCTTCTTGCTGTGAGGCGACCGCGCTAACCACTGTGCCACCATGACGCCCTGGCCTATATATTCAGATTTAAATAATCAATGGTGTTTTCTTAAACAAAATCTAAAAGATGCTAAACGCCAGGCAAGATCTTAATGGTGGAAAAGATGATGGGTTCGATGAAAAGTTAATGAAATTACTCATAGACAGCGAGCTTGGGCTGGACAAAGAAACTTGTTTGGGGGGGGGGGACCATGCTGGAAACAGTATGAAAAAGGCCATGAGGACAAGTGGTAGATGGATTATGGTCAGAAATCTGGCTGTTAGCGCACCAATTTCAAGCAATAACCAAGGATCAAGCTTAAAGATCCATGGGTGGCTATGAAGTTAGTTACCACGAGTAAAAATGATAGGCACGGATTTTCCTCAACACCATCATGACTGTCGGAGTAACGGGTGATAGAAAGCACAGTGAAATGGTAACAAGAACACATGCAGAGGTATGTTAAACACCCGCTCACCATACCACTTCTAGTCTATTGACTCACACACAACCCGAAAATGAAAAAACGAAACAAAACAAAAACAGAATAGTCTTGAGAAGTTGTGACCACACGCTGCCTCAAAAAGGTTCAAAACCAGGTGAGAGAGAAGGTGCCAGTGTTCTGGTGATGGGCAGTGCCTCCGGACACCAGCAACATGGGCATGTGTGACATGGCAGCCAGCAGCAGAGAAGGCAGACTAGTAAAAAGACTCAGATTAGGATCATACCACTGCCCAGCTGATATTGGGGCCTGCTCGTTACCTTTAGACATAAACCCATTGGTAACATGTTACCACACCGTTTTAACAAAACTACTTCAATGTTACAAAAAATAAAAAATAAAAAAAAAATTTAGAGAAAAAAAAAAACAAACTTTTGAGCTTCTTAATATTTCAGTTTAAGACATCTATGCTTAGAAAATAGTACAACAACAAAAAATCCCTTCACCAGTGATCAGATACACAGAATAATGAAAGTGGGTGGAATAGAAGTGGTGTATTAAAGTCGCTCTGCCATTACCCTTTTCTCCATTTCAAGCTGTGATCGGTCAGCGTAACGTTCCTGCCTCTGTAAACAGTGGACACAAGGTCGAGGGTTAGTGGACATAAATGGGGGGAAACATCCTGCACATCCGCACCACGTCATCGTCTTCAAAAGCCGACTCAAGTCAATCGACCGACTGAGCTGGTCATGTACCTGTGTGGCCTTCTCTAGCTGTAGCTTCAAGTCCGCCAGCTCCAGGTCCGTGTCACGTAGCTGGGCCTTCAGCTTCTCGTTCTCAGCTAAGATCTGCTCGTAGAGCTGAGGGGACAGGAAAACATGACCAAAGGTCAGTGGCAGATGTACAACTGTGTATATAAGCACAGCTGCAGAACCGTCCAAGAGGGAAAACTTGCACAGAATAATCTGCTGAGCGAGAGCTGGTAGCTCACATTAGTTCTCATCAGGTGGTGTGTCACTTTGATTCTCATTACCACAGGCTCCAAATTGTTTTTTTGGAAGGGGTAGTACACCCGCAATCAAGCCTGCCCTCTTCATCTTGGTAAATGATTATTTTGTAGGGAAACTATGAAGCCTGCGTTAATATTAGCAAAGTGTCTTTACTCATTAAAAACATCCTTCACTAAATTAAAGTTGTGTTGCCAATTATAAGTTCATTTTCATGCCAGGTTATAGCAGGTTATACCCATTTTCTTCCCTTTGATATCGCAAACAGGTTTCTATACTTAAATGACCCCTCTTCCGAGCCTCCCGGTCGCTGCTCCACCCCCTCTGCCAATCCGGGGAGGGCTGCAGACTACCACATGCCTCCTCCAATACATGTGGAGTTGCCAGCCACTTCTTTTCACCTGACAGTGAGGAGTTTCACCAGGGGGACGTAGCACGTGGGAGGATCGCGCTATTCCCCCGTTCCCCCTCACCTCTGAACAGGTGCCCCGACTGACCAGAGGAGGCGCTAGTGCAGCGACCAGGGCTCATACCCACATCCGGCTTCCCACCTGCAGACACAGCCAATTGTGTCTGTAGGGACGCCAGACCAAGCCGGAGGCAACACAGGGATTCGAACCGGGATCCCAGTCAAAGCAGACTTTTCGTGAAGACAACAGACGTACCTTCTTATAGTCAGTGGTGTCATCTCTTTCCAGCCTGCTAGAATATGGCCTCCGACCTTCACCATAGCCACGGCTACCCAGGGTGTCATTGCGATCGGAGAATGAAGTGCTGCTCTCATTCCTAAAATATGAATGACTACGTTCGGTCAAGCACTGGTAAAGCACTGGCAACGGCAGAACACGTCCTTCATTAATGCAGCTGAAATCAGCCAGTTTACAGAGTGATAGTGTAGTTACAGCATGTTGACAGTAACGTTTCAATTGCCATTACAACAAATCTATAAAGCAACAGTGATGCTCAATGAGAGGTGAATAAGTAATACATACCTAGACAGTCTGTCGCTCTAGAAGAAAACAAAAACAATACAAGTAAACATCTTCAGATGTGGTCAAATCAAATACTTTACATTCAACGCAGCATACACAAGCTTTCCTAGTGTTTACGGGCACGGCACTAGACTCATGAGATATCGCTGACTGTTGTTAACTAAGAAACGTTTGACTGATGCCGTGATGTACTTCAGTTTAACGCTCCAGAGTAGAACAACAACACAAACACAGGAATGAAATGAATTGGGCAGTTCAGTTACAGCAGCTGTTTTGGCCTCAACAGGCTGTAATAATAATAATAATAATAATAATAATAATAACGATGATAATAATGATGCCATTTCAGGTTACCTGAGCCAGAGCTGTCTCTCGGCATCCCAGCACCTGACCTTCCTATGAGGCTGCTCTCCGGCCTAAACACACACATTCCTGAACAGCTGTCAAGCCTACCACCGGCCTCGGGGCCGAGCCTCACCCCACCCCTCTTGCCTTGACAGGGGCTTCTCAAGAGTGGGGCTGGACATCAGATAAGCTGGCATGGGGGAGGTGGGCTAGGAGGCGCTCAGGCCTCCAGCTATTTTAAAATTGCACTCAGCTTCCTGAAGCAGATGGAGAGCAATTATAGAAGACAGTCCTTATGACGTAGGTCAAGGTGTTATGCAGGCCCTTTGGCCACTTATTAGTGAAGTGCAACTCTGAATAACCGCTAAGGTTGAAAACATCTGATGAGCAACATAAAAAAACAACTGAAATGCGATTCATCTACACTGCTGTTCAAGAATTTTCCATTAAAAAAAAAATCTAAGTCTGTATCAAACGAGAGGATTACTAGACTAGTTTAACTAAGTGACTACTGTGCTGAGGACGGCTGCTTTTAATTAATAGTAGCAGGCGAGACGGAAAGGGACCGAATTCCTATCCAGGCAGAGATAACGGGCCATTTCCTATTTAGTGCTCCGCCCGTATCCGACTGTATCCCTCACAACTGAGAGCCCTGCACAGTGTCTGATGTGCAGCCAGGTGGGTGACCCCAACTACTGTCTGCTTTCCACGCAGCGCTGCACAGGACGCAGGCCGGACACTCCCACTCAAACAGGAAGTCACACAGCCAAAAAGAATTCCACAACGCTGGCCTCTCTGTGGCCTGGCTGCTGTCACTTCCACCCTCCCACAGGGACCTGGTGTACATTAAACTACATCTGACAGCTTATGTATGCCTTTCCTTTTCAGTTCCTGGACTGGAATGTTTTCAGTGTTAATCCGCATGACTAGTTTCATTAAGACATGCTGGCTGTTATGAAAAATGGGGACGGATTAGACAAAAATTTCTTTGAGCGTTTAACTGCACTTACCCAAGTTTAGCAAATTACCTCAAATACTCTTTTATTCATTTATTGTTTGTTTGTTGATTTCCTCCCCAATCATACCCGGCCAATTACCCCACTCTTCTGAGCTGTCCCGGTCGTTGCTCCACCCCCTCTGCTGATCCGGGGAGGGCTGCAGACTACCACATGCCTCCTCTGATAAATGTGGAGTCGCCAGCTGCTTCTTTTCACCTGACAGTGAGGAGTTGCGCCAGGGGGACGTAGCGCGTGGGAGGATCATGCCATTCCCCCCTGTTCCCCAACCCCCTGAACAGGCGCCCCGACTAACCAGAGGAGGCGCTAGTGCAGCGACCAGGACACTGCACCAGATCCGGTTTCCCACCAGCAGACATGGCCAATTGTGTCTGTAGGGACGCCTGACCAAGCCAGAGGCAACACGGGAATTTGAGCGGGATCCATGTGTTGGTAGACAACGGAATAGACCGCCATGCCACCCGGACGCCCCTACCTCAACTACTCTTGATTTCAGGTTGTACAAAGATAAGAATATTGAATGCTCTGCCCCCCCCCCCCCAAAAAAAGTGCCTGAGAGAGCATATTATCAGTTCATAGAAAGGTAATACCCCACAAGACTGCTAGATGGAAGCTTTACAGGGAGTAAAACAAAAAGTCTGAGCCATTCTGACCAACGGAAAAGCCTCCATCATACTGTCACAACATATACATCTTACTCAGGCCACAAATCCATCTTCACCAAGCACAGACATGTCCTCACACAGCTCAGCCCAATGGGGAAAATGATCTTGAACACACTGATTGACTAAATGAAGAACTTCAATTAAAATGTTTCTTAAAAATAAAGGGAATCAAGCAATGCCAATTCCCTGCAAATTTTTTTTTTTAATCCTGATATTTGAGGAACGTTGTCCAAGTGCTTCCGAGTCTGACTGAAACGGTAATTGTGGATGTTTCGATAGTGAACAAAGGATTGTATTCTTTCGAAGACGGTTTCTTTTGTAAGTATTGGTACTATACTGACCATTACAGCTACACAGCTCCCACAAGGTTGGGGAAAAAATGGTCACTATGCGCAGACAAGTTATTCCAGACCCACACTGTCCAGTTTAAAGGAATGGATCAGCACTACTGTCTTCCAAAGGAACAATTCATGTTAAATGATCTCAAACACAGGATAGAGCACGAGTGGCACAGAGGGTTCAGATGTGTTTTTCTGCCCTCCTCACTAATCACAAAACCGTCTTTAACTTGGAAGGGGATGAGCTTGTTTGGCCCTGACTCATGTACGCCTTGACACCAGTGATCCAGATTTCCTTTCTAACCTGACATGTTTTGAAATATATATATATATATATATATATATATATATATATATATATATATATATATATATATATATATATATATATATATATACACTACCGTTCAAAAGTTTGGGATCACCCAAACAATTTCGTGTTTTCCATGAAAAGTCACACTTATTCACCACCATATGTTGTGAAATGAATAGAAAATAGAGTCAAGACATTGACAAGGTTAGAAATAATGATTTGTATTTGAAATAAGATTTTTTTTACATCAAACTTTGCTTTCGTCAAAGAATCCTCCATTTGCAGCAATTACAGCATTGCAGACCTTTGGCATTCTAGCTGTTAATTTGTTGAGGTAATCTGGAGAAATTGCACCCCACGCTTCCAGAAGCAGCTCCCACAAGTTGGATTGGTTGGATGGGCACTTCTTTGAGCAGATTGAGTTTCTAGAGTACCACATTTGTGGGGTCAATTAAACGCTCAAAATGGCCAGAAAAAGAGAACTTTCATCTGAAACTCGACAGTCTATTCTTGTTCTTAGAAATGAAGGCTATTCCATGCGAGAAATTGCTAAGAAATTGAAGATTTCCTACACCGGTGTGTACTACTCCCTTCAGAGGACAGCACAAACAGGCTCTAACAGGTACTATTTAATGAAGATGCCAGTTGGGGACCTGTGAGGCGTCTGTTTCTCAAACTAGAGACTCTAATGTACTTATCTTCTTGCTCAGTTGTGCAACGCGGCCTCCCACTTCTTTTTCTACTCTGGTTAGAGCCTGTTTGTGCTGTCCTCTGAAGGGAGTAGTACACACCGGTGTAGGAAATCTTCAATTTCTTAGCAATTTCTCGCATGGAATAGCCTTCATTTCTAAGAACAAGAATAGACTGTCGAGTTTCAGATGAAAGTTCTCTTTTTCTGGCCATTTTGAGCGTTTAATTGACCCCACAAATGTGATGCTCCACAAACTCAATCTGCTCAAAGAAGTGCCCATCCAACCAATCCAACTTGTGGGAGCTGCTTCTGGAAGCGTGGGGTGCAATTTCTCCAGATTACCTCAACAAATTAACAGCTAGAATGCCAAAGGTCTGCAATGCTGTAATTGCTGCAAATGGAGGATTCTTTGACGAAAGCAAAGTTTGATGTAAAAAAAATCTTATTTCAAATACAAATCATTATTTCTAACCTTGTCAATGTCTTGACTCTATTTTCTATTCATTTCACAACATATGGTGGTGAATAAGTGTGACTTTTCATGGAAAACACAAAATTGTTTGGGTGATCCCAAACTTTTGAACGGTAGTGTATATATAAAAACTCGACTGATCTGCGGCAGAAACTGGTTTTGGTTTGCAAGGTCACCTCTGCAACGGGACAATCACAGGAAGATGGAAATTGGTGGGGGGCATTAAAATTCAAAAGGGCGCAGGGAGAGGAGGGGAGATAAGGGAAGGAAGGGGAGGAGGTCTGACTTGCACAGAGCACAACAGGCCAAATCAAAAGAGTAGTGGTACTTGGCGTGGCCTCGACTGCACTGGGTGGGAGAAATAAAGGACTATAACGTACAAAAGCTCACACAGGGTCAAAAACGAAAAGATAGTTGAGCCATACAAGACAAATGATAGCACTATCTGGATCTGGACAATGGAGAACAAAGTACCCGTTTAAAATGCAGTATTCACATCTACTCTATGATCTGTGTGTGTGTGTCCGCTGAGGTTACCTGAGGCTCCCCCTTAGTGCTGCCTTCCTCCGAGTCGGACTGCTGGTCAGGGTCATTTTCATCACTCTGAAATCAAAATCGCAGACAGAAGGTCACTCACCGCTTCTCCTTCATCCTAATCCAAATTATTAAAGCGGGACGCTCAGATTTCCCCTCAGTATATTAAAGCATTATACTCAACAGTGCCATGAATCATTATGGGGCTGAAGTCATTGAACATCTGAATGATCTTACGTCTTGGGTCCAGAAGGAAACCCCGGTGGAGCGCCTTTTCTCACGTGGCCGCCGGCGGTCCCGTATGGAGCGGGGCTGGGACCTGTCCTCGCCCTCTTTCTCCTCCTCTTTTTTGTCCATTTCTATCCATGATGAAGATTCACAAACAGCATATTAGTTGACAGTCTTGTCAAATCAGCCAAATGTTTACATCTATTTCATCCCCAGGGCAACGACAACAGTTCTAGCTGTAAAACAGTAATCACCGGGGTGGAAGAAATGCACCAATTACATGTGTAAAATGTTTCTTCAGACTGCTTTTTCCACCCAACACCCTTTTCTCTCTCACGAGTTAGCAGTTTTCTCTCATGAGTTAGCAGCTTCACAGCATGGTTGCAGTGTATGTGGCGACCCCTAATCATCTGTAGTGTGACTGTCCAATTAAATGCCATGCAAAAACACATTCAAACTGAATTAATTCAAAATAAAAAGAAAATATAAAACCACAAATTACAGCGACGCGAGAGGCCTGAAAAACTTGAGTATGGTAAGATTTGTAAAATCAAGTACCATGTCCTTTGCAACTAAAGGACATTCTCCGGTTGGGGTGACATTAGAATTCAATTCATGATCTGAAATTCTGGCCTTTTTTTCCCCCTATTTTGAAACAAAGAATGCCTACAGAGAATCCTACTAGGAATGCAAACTTTAATTACGGAAAAGTTCGAGTTAAGCCAAATATTTATTCAACTGCACTGGGCATATTCAGGACAACAATGGTGTTGGCTTCATTTCAAGGGAAACATTTGGTCTTTGAGTACAGAGTGGTTACTGCTTCCTTCAATGGGTCCGACTAAAGTTGCCTTCTACTTTCCCAGAGATCCTCCATGGCTTTATCCTTTCAGCAGAGCTACTTAATTTAAAAGGCAACCAAATCCCCTTTTCTTCTCCATGCCCTTAATTAGCAAGTGGCAGTGTGCCCATGGTAATCTGGAGCTGTCAGGACAAGTGCCAGGGCCAGGTAGAATTTCAGCAGGGACCTGTTTGTTTGCCTTTACACCAGAAAGGATATGGTGAAACCACTGACTTTTGGGTCGCAAATGAGGTTAAATTTCAGTAATTCAGCTCACCAAGAGACACGCCATCATCACTCCTGATGCAAACCAAATGATAGCTGCTCGCTATAAACTCTGCTTACTTATGGCCGAAGCCATGTGATTTTTTTTGGATAAATGTGGATAAATGTATAAGTGAAACAGCTCATCTCAAAACACTCATATATGTCTCTGACCTTTCTCCGTGTCCCTGGACAAACGGCTGTAGGAAGAGGTGATGCCCAACAGGCTGTTGGGCCTGTTGAGGGAGCTGGAGGACAGGGTGGTGCTGGAGGAGGATGGGGTGGAAGCAGTGCTGACCGAGGAAGTGGTGGAGGTTGTGGAAGAGGAAGGCCGGTAGCGCTGGTAAGTCAAGTGGGACAAAAAGAAAGAAAAAAAATAGTTGAAGAGAACATTGGTCCAAAACAGCAGCAACCACAGCCGCTCTCGATACAAGCAGGCTTGGTAGTTACTCTCCATGTATTTTGCACAGGTCATGGAGTTAACATTGACGAAGCCCACAGGTGTCACATACCTCTTCAAAGCTGCGGTACCTCGACCGGTAATCATCTTCCTTGGTCTCCGTCTCCTTCTTGTCTTCCTGCTTCTCCTTGTCCTGCTTCTCTTTGTCCTCCTTCTCCTTCTCCTCCTCCCGGCTACGCACCGTGCGGCTCCTGCCAATGGTCTTCTCTGCCTCTTGGAGGTCAGTCAGGGTCACACCCTGGAAGAGGAGAAAGACTTCCAAGTTGTTTACAAGTTGCCATTTCAAATTCTTGGGTGAAACTACAAAATACCAGCCTCCGCTTAATTATGTGAGGGAGGTTCACGCAGGTTTATAACCAAAACACTCAAGTTCACATTAGCTTAGCTGTTTAAAGACAACACTACAGTGTTTAACCAGAGTGTCATATTAATTTTGAAGCGCACTAGTAACAGCAAAGTCAAGCTGAGGAATTTGAAGAGAACAGGAAAAGGCATACATTCTGTCAGCTTGTAAGCACTTCATAAAACAGTAAGCAAAGGATGCCAGAGAACAGAAAAAGTTTTGCTTTAACAACTTTCATTTATATTTAACACCAAGAGCTAAAGCATTCACTGAGAAGGTTTTATTGCGTTACATGATGGAGCTTGGACTACCGTAGCCAAACCGAAACAAGGAATACAGAGTATTACAACATTCATCGCCGTTCTGTTTTGAAGAAGAGTTATGAGGTTTATTTATAGGTCACTATGAATTATATGACTTAAGTGGCTAAATAGAAAAGGTGGAGTAAGGAACTTGGATGAAACAGTACAGACTGCATCAGAGCAGCAAAGTATGTTGAACTCTGAGCTAACCTGGGTGGACCTCCTGGACTGCCGAGCCTGTCTGGATCGGGCTTTCCTCTGGGACTCAGACTCCTCATCTCGCACAGGCGTCAGGTAAGACCTTACACACATGCACACAAAAAGAGAGAAAACACAGATCTCTGGCATTACATTAACTTCGAAATAGGACTTTTCATCCCAATATTAAACCCTCAAGACCCTTATTTCTCATTTATCCTTTCCTTTAATCTCTATGGCTGCTTTAAAAAACCTTTTCAAACAAAATGACTGCTGGGATAGGCTCCAGCATCTCCGCGACCCTGAGAGCAGGATAAGCGGTTTGGATAATGGATCGATGGATGTGTGATTAAGATTCATTTTACCCTATCCTACGCTGTGGTAAGGTAATATCAATTTATTTTCCAACCTTTTGTTACAAGGTATCACATAAACTGGAGGAAATGATAAGTTCAACTTCAACAGTGAGGGATTCTAGTTCTTTCTCCCATTCTGGGATATGCCTCTGCAAGCCATGTAAAAGCATGAACTCATTCACTCATGAGCCAGGCCTCAGCCTTGAAAAACATGTTGCTTCTGCCCATCTTCCTTATAAGGACAACTCAGCAGAGCAACAAGGGCCTCTTGATGGCCCTGCCCCACACCCACGACAGGTGGCTTATTTCACCACTGTCACGGGAAGAAAAGCTCTCCAACCCAGTAAAACACACACACGTGCACGCCAGTCTGTACACATACTTCACCTCTCTCCAACTCCCTCTTCGTTTCTCTCTCTCACACACACACACACACACACACACACACACACACACTTTCCCTCTCCCCAGAAAGCGGTAGATCCCACATCTTTTTCACAAGCAGGAAACACATCCGGCTCCTATGAGCCCTGGTTAACTGACGGGTGAGCGTACTTGTCAATGTGTTTCCAAATGTATAGGGAACGGGGAATGCGTGCGAGCATTCGGTGGGGGTGAGATGTTACCTGCGTCTTTCCCTGCCGTCGGAACCAATGACAGTGCCAGTGGAGGTGGTGGTAGATGCGGTAGTGGTGGAGGACGTGTGTGTGGTGGAGCCAGTGTTTATGGTGGGGATGATTGCTGCTGACTCCTTCTCCTTTTCCCGCTCAGCGCTCTCCTCTGTCCAGTACCTGTTTCACATCAGGGTGCGTGGGTGTTTGACAAGCACTGCATTGGAACTGACGTGTTTGTGTGTGTACGCATGTGTTTACAAAGCCTGCATTTACCTGCTGGTGAGACTGGTGGAGCCGCTGCGGGTGGAGGAGGAGCCCAGGCTGGAGAGCAGGCCACGGTGGCCCGTGGGTGAGGTAACGGATGAGGTGGTGGTGGTCGTGGAGGAGGAGGAGGTGGTCGAGGAGCTCAGATCCTCGTGTCTCCTGCCAAACGAGCCACTGAGGATCACATACACACATAATATGAAGTATAGTCAGCCGAGGAGGGGAGAGTGGGAAGGAAGAAGAGCCATACCATTATGGCTATCATCATACCTTTGAGTATTTCGTGATTATGAAATCAAGATAACCAGTCATTTGTTCATATTTGACAGCTGGAATGCAGAGTTGGAAAGAGCCGTTTCTCTCTACAGGCTGGCAGTATACTGACATTAACCACAGGAGTTGGAATCATAACATTTCCAGCTAACGGTGGTTTAGATGCCTGGAGAAGTGAGCCTGCTTCGCATGGCGGCAGGCTCGGCTCAATGTGAATATGTTCACCAGAAGCCAGTCAAGTTAAAAGACACAGAAGGCTTAAAACATTATTAACACTAGAACGACCAAGGCCAAAGTTTAATAACTTTGTGAGAGCGAGAAAAAAAAAAAAAAGATAGACCTGCCGCTCCCTGAGTGCTCCTAAAATTGCATATATTTGCAATAAAATTAGTTTTAGATCAATTGCACAACAAAAAAAATGTATGATAAAATCTACCTAAAACAACCATGAGCCGTCAAATAGACGGCTCGTAATCTGTGCACGATTGTGCGCGTCATGTCACTAATTATGATGTGTGTTGGTCGCGTCATTTCCTTCGTGAAGTTCATTGCTCTGTCCTAGAAACACACTAGCGTTCTCCAGTACAGAGAAATAGTCTAAACTTGATTTCTGATTACTGCTAACATGTCTGGTTACAGACGCCGTTTCAGGCGCACCATGACTACCACCGAGGCGTTGCAGTATTTACAGGCATTGGACAGCGGCGATTTTAAGTTGTTAAAATGTTAATTTTGGTGTCAGTTAGTTTCCTAACAGACATACTAACATATGTAATGGATTAATATCTCAACTGGGTATTTATCTTGACAGAATATAGAGTTTAAAAACTGGCGGTCATTTTGACGGCCCATGGTCGTTTTAAGTAGGAGTGAGATCCCGGTCGTTCTAGCGTTAAAACAGTGGGGAAAAGAAAGCTATGATCTTGAGCTGCTTCAGTCTCACTGTGGAGGCTACACTGCAGACAAAACCTGGAGCTGCATCATGAAAAATGAAATGGACAATGTATTTTTAGATGTTTTCAAGAAAAACAAGGCTACTGCTTCCCAATAAGCTTCATCCAACAGCAGCACTAGAAATGTTTTAACAGAAACTGTATCTACATAAAGAATAAATCTGATGATCATCGTCAGCGATGGTGACCAAGGGGTCAAATTCTGCTTTAAGAGTTATTTACATGTGGGGATATCATATGAATTTGAAATCATTTCTCATTGTTGGTATTCCAAAGTAACACACAGAGACAGAGAGGGGGAGAGACAGAGAGCCAGGTGAGGCTGGTATACCTGCGATAAATGCTGTAAGACTGGTAGTGGGAGGTGGGTGGTTGCCAGGGTTTAGTGTTACAGGTGTTAGGGTCCAAGCTGGAGGTGGACGAAGACTTGGCTGGCACGTCCCGCGTGCTGCCGCTCCGCCCTAGCGCTAGCGTGTGGGACGTGCTGGCGTATTGGCAGGTAACGGGGGAAGTGGCCAGGTGGGCGAGAGAGGCAAGTTAGCAGAGGGCGCGCACACACAAATAAAACACCACAAACACACACACACGTATATAAGACCAAAAGCTCTCACAAAATATGTCCATGTCTAGGTTTTGTGCCGTTATCAAATATGGGAAATTGCGGCTCTCTACCCATCAAAGCAGCTGCTACAGCTAAAGTAATGAAACTACTGGCACAGCAACCTGACAGGACTGGTAAAGTCATGCAACGGACTCTGTGGTAGTGACAGAGGCGCATCTGGCTGATTTGCATGGCTTTCTCAGTAGCTGCTTTTTGCGCACAGAAGCATGTACAGGCATGTCTATTGACATATAAAGTAGCATGAACAGTAGGGAAACTAAAACAGCTGCCAATGCTATCTACATAGTGCTGTTAGTTAAGAGTTATCGTAACCCATGAAGCTAGAACATTATCCTCATGGTGGATACACTCATCAGATCTACAGGGATGGAGATGGAATGGTCAGATAATGAGGGGTTGGGGGACAGAGGCTTTGGAAGCACTTTGTATCACAGCTGGGGCTAACCTGCGCTGGTAGCTGGGGGTTCGGTTGGTGGAGGCACTGCCTTCGTTGTTCTTCAAGTCGTCATCCCAGCGTCGCCGGGAGCCACTATGTGCCAGACTAGCAGCCAAGTCCCTGGAGAACCAACCAAAAGCTACAATAGCACTCTGGGGCCTCCACAAACACAGATGCTGACACACTGACAGATGTGCATTTTGACTTCACTCGCCACACGTCACCATTAAGAAACTTCTTGGTTTTGGTCGTACATCTACCAACTCTATTGCTAGCCAGTATCTAACATTATTAACACTTAATACAAACCACTGTTTCGTTCAAAGACTCAGCAAAGCAGCTGCAAAAAGCCACACACCATGCAGAGCACTGAGCCCTTTAGCCTGCAACACACAGTGGTGAGCAGCAGGAGGCGCTCCTGCCATTGCATGTTTATACCGAACCCCTGCCACTCACTGGGCCTCAGGTGTTACCTGTTCTCCTTCTCGTCAATGTCTGATGTACTGGCCAGTCTCCTGGGGATGGTAGGGGCCACATAGGCAAGACGGGTTCCTTTGTCCTTTTCCTGTGTGTGGAGAAGGAAATGGAAGCAACTGTGCTGTTAGTGACAAGTGCTGTGAGCACGAGCTCTCAGATTTATACATACCCAAAGCCCTTCTATGACCGCCTCCACCTATCTTGTCAGCCTATAAGCAAATGATTGCTTCTTTTCAAATTGATGCATATGATACCCAGCTGTTAAGCAAACACTTGAAAGAGAAACAGAGCTCATGTGGCTGGCCAAGGATAGACAGAGGTCAAGTTTTAAAACTTGAGTCTAAAAGAATAACTTATGGGGGATACTGTGGGCCACCTGCTCCAATAGGGAGGAGTAAATTGATGTGGAGAAGGACCACGTAACAGAAAGCGGTTAACGGCATGTTACATTGCCAACCTTGTCTTTGTCTTTGTTGTCCAAAGAGGACGAGAGGCGGGGGCTGGAGGCTGAGCGCATCACTCCTGCCATGTCCTTATCCTTCTGAGCCTCCTTGGTGGCTGTGATTTCCGCCAGCGCTCCGTAGCTGCCCGTCTTTCTGAGACCTAGGCGCCATGACGCCGGAGACTCGTCCTTCCTCTCCTCCTCCACTTTGGCTGAGACCTTTGCGGTAGGCTGGGTGACCTGGGGAGGGGAAGAATGGGTGGAGGGTTAAGTTTGTCTGATTACGAATCTCTTACAAGTGATAAAAGCAATTACATGAGGTTTAAGACAGCAGGCTGTGGTTAGGTTGGCTAGGTGAGTAACATATTGGTTAATCAGGTTAAAAACAGCAAAGGGGGCTGGTGTTGACTCATCAGTAATGAGCCGGGATAACCTTGAACAAATTTTCTGATTTAAATGAGGAGCAGAGGAGGAAGCACTTTGAGGTGGGATAAAACAATGTTGGGAATGATGCAGCATACTTAACACAGCACTTGTCCAGCAGAAACATAAAATACACCTTAAAGCTGACTGAGTCCAGCACTGAGCTTTGATTTTTGGAACGTACTGTTCTCGGGTCACATTGGTGAAGGGGCCCCTGGTGAATTGTCAACACAGACGAGATACCCTTCTTAACGCATGGATGCTTCAGAGTCCGCTCATCCCTGTAGTATTTATATGCCTGAGTTCGGGCTCCAAACTAGTTTTTGGTGTTTCAGTTTGTGGAAACAACAGGACAGATGGATGAAACGTGACTAGAAAAAGCACAGAAGCCAACACATGGTGCAGTTGTTGATACATGCGACAAAAACAACATGTTGGGTCAGTGAGTGAGTGGGAGATTAAGGGACAGGGGGGTTTCAGTTAGCATCCTCTGGAATGGGCCAAGGTGGTAAAAGGTTTCAACTCTTTTGTCAGTGCACAGGTGCATGAGGTAGGACGAGAGAACAACTTTGGTGCACACCAATGCCTCACCATGAGTTTTTTGGGCACAAGAGAAATGCCAGTTTTGCGCAAGCCTTGACGCCACAATGCAGGACAGCCTGGCTCCGCCACAGGCATGAGGGGGGTAATAAAATCAGACTAAAGCCAACCATGTCAAGAGCCCAGGATGAGAAAAGGATAGAGAGAAGGGGGCAGGGAGAAGGATAGAGAGAAAAGGCTAGAATAAGACATAAGAAGCAGCAGCAACAGAAACACACTTCATGGCAAGGACATAAAGACAGAGAGCTTTTACAGGCCTGGTCACACCACACAATGTTTACTGCCACACCACTGAAACTATCCTTATTGTTCTCAGCTGGCATAAGTGACTGCTCTGTTATGTTTACAAGTGAGCCATTGAGAGGTCAATGGATACTTGCTAGAGTAAAACGGGACATTGTTAATGTTTTGCACACTCTTGTTAGACAGAGAACATTGTGCCGTGTGAGCGCTGGACTTAAGTGGACAATAAGAACAAGAAGATCATTGTAGGAAGAAAAGTTATAGACTTTTGGAAAATGAGCTTTCGAAAAATGTGGCCTTGAGTTGAAAAGTGCACTAAAAGCACAACAATTAAGAGTTCAGTACATATGTTCTTATCCAGAAGAGCCGTGTGTTTCGCTACCACCAGGCTGTGTCAAGTATCACCGATTTAATGAAATCATCAAGTTTTATTGCATTGCCAGATCACAGAAAGTTGAAGCAGTTCATCTGGACACAACGTTTATTGGGAGAAATGTTTCATCACTCATCTGAGTGACTTCATCAGTCTCAACTGACTGCAGGTATCCCCAGCCTGGGGACACCTCACCCAATAAACATTGGGTCCAGATGAACTGATTCAGCTTTCTGTGATTTCCTTACCTGAATTATTGAGCATGCATCAGTGCATCACCAGAAGTTTTCCCTTTGGAATTCAGGTTACCTTTTTATCCATTTCATTGGATATTCTAACCATTACTTATGCAAACACGCCAAAATGGCTAGCCAGAAGTTGATGATCTATGATCACTGTTTCAGACAGCAGAAAGATGCATACTCAGAAAATAGCCATGCAAATATAGCTTGACCTGTGTGCCATTATTTTTCCAGCAGAGGGCAGCAATCACAAAGTAAAAATTACACCAGTCTTCATTATGTTTGCTTAAAAACCAACATGAACTGCTTTTCTATATACACTGCAGCCTCCTGATGACCCAACTCAACCAAACAGCTTGATAGTAAGCTGTTAACATCATCTAGTATTTTGCTACTTACTTCCCCCGTGCAGCCTACTGCCATGTATGTTGAAAGCCAGAGAGAAGCAATCGCTCCCTTTTATGGCCGTTGGTGACTTTAATAAGCTTTCTGGATTCTATTAAAACCAACGCTGAGAGCCAATGCCCACTAATCTCTACTCTTTGCCTGATGACCTGGTGTATCAACCACACCTCATTTATCTGGATCTTCAGCCGGCGATGAAATTACGTTCATGTTCAAGGTGTGGGATACTCTCAACAGATGTTGAATTTTATTGATTTCTGTTAACATTACGGCATCCACAAATGTCACTGGTACAGAGCTCCATGCTCCTCATATGCAGGGTCCAAAATTAACACTTGCCAGTCACCCGATGTGGGTAAATAAGTCCATCCATCCATCCATTACCCGAAACCACTTATCCTGCTCTCAGGGTTGCTGGAGCCTATCCCAGCAGTCATTGGGCGGCAGGCGGAGAGACACCCTCGACAGGCAGCCGGGCCATCACCGGGACGACACACACACACATCTAGGGACAATTTAGTACAGCCGATTCACCTGACCTACATGTCTTTGGACTGTGGGAGGAAACCGGAGCACCCAGAGGAAACGCACACAGATACGGGGAGAACATGCAAACTCCACACTGAGGATGACCCGGGACGACCCCCAAGGTTGAAACTCCGGGGCTCGAACCAAGCACCTTCTTGCTGTGAGGCAACCGCACTAACCACTGCACCACCATGCCTAAACTTAAATTAAATCTTAAATTAGTCTTTGGGGAGTAAATTATAGAAACCATCCACCATTCTGGCCGGTAAAAATAAATGAATTTCCTATACGCGCTGGAGAAAGGAGGAAGTTGCTGGTTGGCTGTCACTCCCATGCTGCGTGTGTCGAGCATAGTATGTAATTGCGTCAGTCATCAAACTGCGTGATTTTTTTGTTATAGTATTTCAGGTACTTGTCATCTGGGCAGCTGAAACAAACCCAGTTATGTGGAGATTAGTGGGAGACATGTAGGAGAAAACTCGCTTTGAGAGCGAACTGTCTGAAGAAGACTAAACATGCTACTACAGAATAAACAAACATTAAAATGAACTATGACTCTGAACTTATTGGTTACTTTTACTTGTTATCGTTAATTCCTCTATAATTGTTATATTCACAAACTCTGCCAAATCTGGCAACAATCCATTTAGCCGTTACCGTATTCCAAAAATGAAGCGGTCTTTAGCCAATTATCTTAAAAAGCAAAATGAGAAGCAAGAGGAGGAGGGAGAGCCAACGAAAGGTTCCAACTCAGACACCGATGATGATGATCAAAGTGCAGGCAGGGAGAGACCGACTGAGCCAGTGAAGAAGAAAAAGTACTACTTTCAACCACAATGGCTAACGCAGTACAAGGGGAAAGCTGCTGCGTGTATATTGTAGGCACTGTGGTCTGTCCATTGCAGGCAACTCTAAACTTGTTACCGGGTCAACACAGTTTGAGCTTGAAACTTTGAAGTTGTACAATGACAGTAAGGAACACAAAACCTGTAGGGACCGATGCATGACCCGAAACACTGAGCCACTCCCGACTACTTTTCAGCAGTTAGATGAGCGTAATCGCTCAACAAGGAGAATGAAATGGTCATGAAGTTCAACTCTCCCAATAACATAGCCAAAGAGGAAATCCCATTCAAAGTATTCAAATCTTAATAATTCAAACTTAATATTCAGATTAAAATATTTTGCAAATATCAAGTCCCGAGTCACTGTCAATCTTTACATCGGTGCAAAACTAGGGTATGCAAATTAAGACAACCATTCATCAGCATGCAATGTCATCGATTGACAGGCGAGGTGGGGGAGGTCACCTGGTTGGTAGGGCTGGCTGGTGATGACCATGCTATGCATTAAAAAAAAAAAAAGGAAAAAAAAGTGCGACCAAATCATGTGCTGGTGCAACCAACTGAGAAAGTTGGTAGCACCAGTGTTACCAGTGGAAAAGTTAGTCTGGAGCCCTGATAAACAATCCTTCTTACACTTAAAGGTGAATACCACTGAATTTATCAATTCAAATGTGTTACACTTTTAGTGTTGATACAGTTAATTAATATTTATGCATACAGTTAGTGTTACTACTATTATTACTGCACACTACTATAATATTAATTGAGAATCACATATGAGACCAAGATGGCATGCTAAGTAGTAATAATAGCAAATTGCAATAGTAAAAAAATAATTTTTTTTGGCTGGTATATATATATATATATATATATATAAAAAAAAAATCTGTCTGGCAAGTGAATTTTTTCATTTACCAGCCACCTTGACAGGTAAGCCAAAAAGTTAATTTTGGACCCTGCTCATATGATGGTATGTGCAGTTTCTTCTTAGACTGGAGAGAGGGCAGCATAGTGACAGTTACGTCAGTTACTATGTTATACCATTTCATTCCACCCCCAGGTCCACAACAGCATCATCCCTGATACTGCTGGTGCCTTTGAGTGAAAATTTAAATAGCAGGTTTGTTACATACAGTGGATCATGTTCATAGAGGTCCTCTAGCAACATGGGTGGTTGTGAGAGGGATGTGAATCAGTGGAAGGCCTGAGGGCCCTACCTTCTTGACAGGCGAGGTGGGGGAGGTCACCTGGTTGGTAGGGCTGGCTGGTGATGACACCGTAATGCTGGCCGAGGTGGGCGTTGTGCTGTTGCTCACTGGAGCTGCAGGCTTGCTCTTGTCTGGAAGGAGAAAGAGCAGGTATAAAAGTCTGGTAAAGATCACAATTAGTGATCAGTAAAGTAAAAAAAATGCACAGGGCTACAGAGAGGTTTTAAATGAATGTCATCCCAATGAAATGATCTGAGCAGAATGCCCCCAGAGTTGGCTTATTAGAGACTCTCTGCAGCCAGTTTTGAAAAGAAAAACCTTTGTGGGTTTCAGACTAATGCGTACAAGCATACCATACCTGCTTCAGTTTCTGACTCGGAATCTTCTTCCTCCTCTTCCTCACTTGAGCAGCTTGACTCATCCTTCTTCCCCTCCTCTTCTTCATCCACCTTTTCTGGTTCCAAGGTCTCGATGCGTGGGGCAGTCTTCTCTGGCTCCAGGAGTAGTGTCTCTTTGCTGGAATACATAAAAATGAATGAAACCTAGCATTAGTTTATAGTACAGGACAGTTAAATACCATAAGTTACAAAAGGTGAAACATATATGTTTATCATGTCAACTCTATATGAATGTAAGAAACTCATTTGATTGACACTTCACCTCATTTGTAAGTGAATGAAATGTCTCATATCTGGACACAGTTTACCTCTTGAGTGGTTTCAATGATTGGTTGTTGTCCCCTGTGGTTGTCGTTTCTATCAAGGGAGACTTCTTAACATCCTTCTTCTCGCTCATTAACTGGATCAAGAAGAGCATCAGTAATGATTAACAGGACCAAAAGAAAAAAATTAAAGGGACTTCCATCTACCACAGTAGAATAAAATTGAAGAGAAAAATGATCACATCTTTTTTGTGCACTCTCAAATAAAGCCTTCCACAAAATTTCCACAATATTGAAACTGAAGATCTATTTGAATAAGGTTTAATTCGATCTTGCATTAAGATGGATTCACCAGCTCTCTTGTGCCGAAGTATAAGCCCCAACACAATCAGCAACTGGTATGTGAAAGAGACTTACCAGATTTTGTTTCTTTTGTAGCTCTTCTAAGTAGCCAAGAACATCTTCATCTGCTACATCAAAAGCTGTCTGACCCTGGAGGGTGAGGAGCATGGTATTCTTAGAAACACCAATATGAAAGTGGATTATACAGCACTGACTAAACAGAATGGGGGAAAAAAAGACCTGGTAGGTCCGCGGACCTGACACTCACCACTTTATTGATGAGGTCCATGTCGCATAGATTCTCCACTAGGATCCTGCAGGCTTCCTCTTTGCCCCAGTGTGCAGCTGCATGGAGCGGAGTCCAGCCATCATAGTCCTTAATATTTACATCATACCCTGCTTGGATCAAGAGCCTGCACAATACAGGGGAGAGGAGGGAACAAAAATAGAGTTCATTTGAACTCGCAAATCTAGCATTCTTGGATTTGGCTCTGTAAACTAATCTTATCGGTTGCTGCCAGGATCCAGGCTTTTTAGAAGTGCGTCAGCATTTGTAGACCTCGTTCAAAATGCGATGCTAGCCGAGCCCACCCCGAAACCACGAACACAAAATTTGAAAAGCTTAGTCATTCCTCAGCAAAAGCAGAATGAGGTCAAGGGCTTGGTATCTCACTGACAATAAATCCGGTGGTGTGACGGGAAAAACATTTGGATCCGTGTCTCCAAGTATTGTAGTTGTGGATGACATTAGAGATCTTAGTGCTAACTACGGCAGCGGAGAGCATTGGCTAGCTTCCCAGAGCAGATGGACAGGGTTCTGCAGTACCTCTATGGAAGCAGTGTGGCTACATTAACAGCCCAAAGGAACAATGTACATGACAGAACAAAGACCAAGAAGAGATTAGAGATTAGCAAAAAAAGAAAAAACAATGGTATGCCTCATCTTTATATGGCTATAAACAGTACCCATACACTTTAACATGTGGGAAAGGCCTGTTTTTATAGTAAACATGGTGATGGATTAGTGAACTCAATGAAATGAACATTGATGGCACTCACAGTTCACTTCCTATGAATAACAATAATAATTTTTAAAAAATCCCACTTACTTTAAAACCTCAACATATCCCTTTGCAGCAGCAACGTGGAGTGCCGTTCCTCCCGACTTGGCATGTCGAACATCCTGGATTTGGCCACTGTTGAGCCACTGTCGGGCATCCCGCAGCATGATGCGTTCCTCCTCCTTCCGGGCTGCCTCGATGTCCACTCCTGGTGAGGCAGGACAGAGAAGGAGAGCCCGTCAGTCTGGCCTATGTGAGGATTACCAGCCAGGGGGGAGGCTGTAGGCTTTAACACCTAAGTCTGGCTGCATTTGTGCAAGGCAAAGGTGTAACTACGCAATGACCTTACGTGTTTTACGTCAAGACTTGGGGAAATTAATGGGGCATTATAGTTTGTGAAATCAAGTAGTCGAGTAAATACAATAAGTGGCATGCATGCAGGAAAAAGTTTAATTTGTAGCTAGTGACAATGGATTCAATTCAAAAAGGGACAGTAAAGTTTTCTCAGCAAAATTAACTGGCATATTACACAACCAAGGTTCAAATCCATCCACGATTTTGGGAGGCATCAATCATGATATTGATTAGCAGTCAATAAATAAAGATCCACTAAGCCCTGCACTTTTACTAAGCCAGGGAATGAGTTTAGCCATTACGTTAAGGGCACTAAACAGAAAGGGGCAAAATAATGTTTTCTACATCAACACTAGGGGGTGTAGCTAAACGCCTTGCCTGCATTATTGTGTTTCTTTATGCCAATATTCTGACAATGTTACAATGAAGCTCTTGTGGGGAAACCACACAGGCCATACAGCTGGTTAAGTGGGTCAGTATGTCTAATCTATATGCTGCATGCGGGGCAGCTGTGAGAACAGGCCTGTATTGTCTTGTTGACACCTGGCTGGAATTCACACAGGCTGAAATGGTGAGCGTACTGTCGCACGAGTGTCTGACTAGTCAGCTGAGAGGTGATTGTGCAGAACTGGATAAACAACGATCCAAGTGCTCTGGGGTAGAGCCAACACTCAGGCTGATCCTATAGGTTTTCCCTTTATTCCCAAAAACACATCATCACTCATTCCCTGACACCTTTCAGAGCTTAAGTGTGCCTCAAGCTGTAAAAAAAAAAAAAAAAAAAAAAGGAAACTGAGCCGATGATGAGAGGGCCAATGACAGCCAAGCAGGCTGTCATTGGCCCTCTCATCATCGGCTCAGTTTGTAGCTGCAGTTTGTATCCAAGACCAAAATGATTAAAGGTCCCTTCAACAGAGTGATGGCTAACATGAACGTATGAACTCAATCAGTTACTGAGAGTCCTCTGTTGACCTCATATATGCTCCAGGTATAAAAAGGGGGGCTAAGTGGGGTGAACCATAACAACACTAGGTCAAAACCTAGCACATAGCTGGACTGTGTTGGCAATGTTTGAAACTGTGGCCAGTTTGTTACAGGGGGTAGTCACTGGTAGTGTCTATAATGTGAATTCCTGGATATTAAATGTTCACCGATAATTTTCTGTAGTGGTCCCAGTAATATTTGCTGTTAAAGTGTAATGAAGTAGCATATCACATGACGTGGTTAACCTGGTTTGAGTTCAAAAAAAAAAAGAAGAAAAAAAAAGAAGTTATAAATGCAGTTGCAAGAAAAATACTTTCCACTCATATCTTGGTATGTGTGATTTGAAAGAGAACTTCATTTCAGGAACCAGGAACATTTATTTGTCATTTCATTCCATGCACGTGAAACGAAATGAAATATCGTCTCCCCCAGCCCACAGCAGTGCAACACAAAGACAAAAACACATCCAAACTACAAGAACACATATATCCAAACTACAAAAAACAACTACGAAAACACATATATCCAATATAAAAAAGAAAAAAACAAATTTCACTGTCCAAGAGGGCGAACGCCAGGATGACTGTCGGACTGCATGGGCTAGCAGTTCGCTTAGCCTGCCCCGCTTCTGCGTCCTGTCAGACCACCCTCGGTCTGACAGGAAGAATTAATTTGATTGTAATTATAAACTACTCTAATTATCTATTAACTCCCCCTCCTCTCATCTTTTTCTATCTTCGGATGTCTTGTTTTTCTAAGACTGCCTCTGTATTGACAGAGGAATTCACAAAGAATTAATTGTGGCCGCTGATAGCGCCATGAAGTGTGCATCATTTGCAACCGCTATCTGCCCCATCGCAATATCTGATTCACAAAAGATATTGTGCTAAATGACATTACAGCGCCAACACACCCATAAATCCCTTACCAAAACCACCCACAACTTATGCCTTACTATTGATAACTCCCCCCTCTCCCCCTTCCCCACACATCCACAACCTTGGCATCATTTGACAGCGGCCTCTCCTTTGAACACCACGTCAATCAAATCAGCAGAACTGCCCTTTTCCACCTACAAAACATAGTTCATCTCAGCCCATCATCCTCCTTCTGTGCTGCTGAAACCTTGAGCCATGCCTTCATCACATCCAGGATTGATTACTGCAACAGCATTCTCTACAGCTCATCATCCGAAGTCCTAAACAAACTCTAGTACATCCAGAACTCTGCTGCTCACCAACTCCCACCCCCGTGACCATGTCACCTCTGTTCTCCAGAACTCTACTGGCTCCCTCTCCCACAACGGATCCAATTCAAAGTCCTTCTCCTCACCCACAAAGCCCTCCATAACCAGGCCCCCTCCTACCTTACTGACCTGCTCCACTATCATACTCCTTCCTGCAGCCTTCGCTCCTCTGATGTCAACTTCCTGTCTCCTCCACACAGAACCAAGCACTTGACCTGGGGCGACAGCCTTCTCCATTGCTGCCTCCTCCCTCTGGAACCCCCCCCCCCCCAACACATCAGAGAATGCATCGATCTGTCCACATTCAAATCACGAATCAAAACTTGGCTATTCAGAACTGCCTTTAATGTGTGATTAATGCTGTGGTTTTTTTTGTTTTTTTTTTGCTTTTGGTGTTTTTATGTTTAATTTTACATATGTAAAGCATGTGAGTACTTTGAAAAGCAGTGTATAAATAGAATTATTATTATTGTGGCGGACACTAGCACATTATCATTATTTAATACTAGTTTTGCAGCTGAGTGCAATTTGCCCTTGCTTAATGTCTGATGGCAATTATCCATGTAGGAAACTATAAATGGCAGCTTTGTGCCAAGAACACAGTTGGCAGGCTCAATGTCATCCTTGATGTCATCAAGTAAAGCAAGAACTGTTTGACTGGCAACCTGTAACCTGTGAACGATTTCGGTCTCAGTTAAATTTAAAAGTGATATAGCACTGGACAGGACCAAAATGAACTTTTTGGCTTACCTTCCAAGGTGGCTAGTGTGTGTATATATATACATATATATATATATATATATATATATATATATACATATATATATATACACACTACCGTTCAAAAGTTTGGGATCACCCAAACAATTTTGTGTTTTCCATGAAAAGTCACACTTATTCACCACCATATGTTGTGAAATGAATAGAAAATAGAGTCAAGACATTGACAAGGTTAGAAATAATGATTTGTATTTGAAATAAGATTTTTTTTACATCAAACTTTGCTTTCGTCAAAGAATCCTCCATTTGCAGCAATTACAGCATTGCAGACCTTTGGCATTCTAGCTGTTAATTTGTTGAGGTAATCTGGAGAAATTGCACCCCACGCTTCCAGAAGCAGCTCCCACAAGTTGGATTGGTTGGATGGGCACTTCTTGCGTACCATACGGTCAAGCTGCTCCCACAACAGCTCAATGGGGTTCAGATCTGGTGACTGCGCTGGCCACTCCATTACCGATAGAATACCAGCTGCCTGCTTCTGCTATAAATAGTTCTTGCACAATTTGGAGGTGTGTTTAGGGTCATTGTCCTGTTGTAGGATGAAATTGGCTCCAATCAAGCGCTGTCCACTGGGTATGGCATGGCGTTGCAAAATGGAGTGATAGCCTTCCTTATTCAGCATCCCTTTTACCCTGTACAAATCTCCCACCTTACCAGCACCAAAGCAACCCCAGACCATCACATTACCTCCACCATGCTTAACAGATGGCATCAGGCATTCTTCCAGCATCTTTTCATTTGTTCTGCGTCTCACAAACGTTCTTCTTTGTGATCCAAACACCTCAAACTTGGATTCATCCGTCCACAACACTTTTTTCCAGTCTTCCTCTGTCCAATGTCTGTGTTCTTTTGCCCATTTTAATCTTTTTCTTTTATTGGTCAGTCTCAGATATGGCTTTTTCTTTGCCACTCTGCCCTGAAGCCCAGAATCCCGCAGCCGCCTCTTCACTGTAGATGTTGACACTGGTGTTTTGCGGGTACTATTTAATGAAGATGCCAGTTGGGGACCTGTGAGGCGTCTGTTTCTCAAACTAGAGACTCTAATGTACTTATCTTCTTGCTCAGTTGTGCAACGCGGCCTCCCACTTCTTTTTCTACTCTGGTTAGAGCCTGTTTGTGCTGTCCTCTGAAGGGAGTAGTACACACCGGTGTAGGAAATCTTCAATTTCTTAGCAATTTCTCGCATGGAATAGCCTTCATTTCTAAGAACAAGAATAGACTGTCGAGTTTCAGATGAAAGTTCTCTTTTTCTGGCCATTTTGAGCGTTTAATTGACCCCACAAATGTGATGCTCCAGAAACTCAATCTGCTCAAAGGAAGGTCAGTTTTGTAGCTTCTGTAACGAGCTAAACTGTTTTCAGATGTGTGAACATGATTGCACAAGGGTTTTCTAATCATCAATTAGCCTTCTGAGCCAATGAGCAAACACATTGTACCATTAGAACACTGGAGTGATAGTTGCTTGAAATGGGCCTCTATACACCTATGTAGATATTGCACCAAAAACCAGACATTTGCAGCTAGAATAGTCATTTACCACATTAGCAATGTATAGAGTGTATTTCTTTAAAGTTAAGACTAGTTTAAAGTTATCTTCATTGAACAGTACAGTGCTTTTCCTTCAAAAATATGGACATTTCAATGTGATCCCAAACTTTTGAACGGTAGTGTATATATATAAAAATTACTGGCCCAACGGATTTTTTTTTACAAGCCACATAAATAAACAAACAAACAAATATTGCCTTTACTGTTGTAATTTGCTATTATTACTAGTAAGCATGTCATCTTTGTCTTATATGCATTTCTCAATCAATATTATAGTAGTGTGCATCAATAGTAGTAGTAACACCAACTGTATGCAGAAATATTAGTTCAACTGTTTCAACAGTAAAGTGTAACATTTGAATTAATAAATTCAGAGGTATTTGCCTTTAAATACAAGAAGGATCATTTATTAAGAAGACAGACAATATAACAGTTAGAGGCATAACAAAAATAAGCAACGGATATAAGTTCAGGGGCATAGTGAATATTAATATGTGAGACGAGGAGGAGGGAGTGCTTTCATTGGCCATGGCAGCAGTGGTCCCTTTGGCCTGAAGTTCGCCCTTTTCTTTTTCTTTGTTGGGGGCTCCACTCCTGCAATAAACCTCCACATAGCTGGGTTTGTTTCAACTGCTCGGATGACAACAAGTACCTCAAATACTGTAACATAAAATTGCGTGGTTTGATGACTGATGCAATTATGTACTACACACAACACATGCAGCACAGCAGATCTAGCACACTGAGGCGACAGCAAACAGCAAACCGGCAGCTTTCTCCAGCGCGTGTAGGAAATCAATTTTTTTCTACCAGCCAGGGTGGCGGGTGGTCTCCACAATTTACTCGCAAAAGACTAAATTTGCCTGCTTTTGACCACTGGTGAGTTTTAATTTTGGACCCTGATGCAGGAGTACTGAGACAACATTTGCTTGGCAGCGTAGTTACGGGTGCATTTCACCCTTTGCAAGTACTTTGAGAATTACAGTTTCCTTTTGTCTTATCAGTGGAGGCTTAGCGGCTGCACAATCCTTTTGTGAATTTGCCGGTTTGTCAGAGTGATTGTTATTTGCGGTGCTTTAACTGTGCACTCTCCCTCATGAATCTTGGTGCTTGGCCAACAAATTGGCACAATCGTGTCAGACTGATCACTCAGTCACTCCAACTATGATCAGTCAGTCAATCGGTCAGTCAATGACAAACCTTAAAGAGAAGAACAAGAGTAGAGTTTGGCTGGATGGGCAGAGAGGAAGGGGTTACCTTTAACCAGAGTCCTCACAACTACTTGCCAGAATATAGCACAAAAGGACAATGTAAACCTACATCTGCCAGGTAAAGGGAAGCTCAACTCAGCTTGAAATAGAGTTTGAAAACTGAGCTGGTAAGATGCATCTCTTTCATAAACCCACCCAAAAGATAATTTTTTCTTCCCAATAATAACTAAAAGCAGAGACCAAATTAACTCTAGCATACCCGCCAAGGTGGTTGGTGGATGGAAGAAAAAAAAAAACTTACTGGCCAACGAGTTTTTTTTTTAACCAGCCAAACAAATAAACTGCTCTTTACAATTGCAATTTACTATGATTACTATTTAGCATATCATCTTGGTCTCATATGCGATTCTCAATCAATATTAGTGTGAAGTGATAATAGTAGTAACACTAATTGTATGCAGAAATATTAACTCAAATGTTTCAACACTAAAGTGTAACACATTTAAATTAATAAATTCAATGGTATTTGCCTTTAAGTGCAAGAAGGATAATTTACACCAATCAGCCAAAACACTGAAACCACTGATAGGTAAGTGAATAACACTGATTATCTCATTACAATGACACCGGCTTAAGGGTGTGTAGCGCCGCATTATGTAATAACGCCGCATTATGTAATAATGTAATAAATTTTCACATCATTATGTAATAACGCCACATTTCGTAATAACTTGCCGCATTTTGTAATAAAATTCTTGAACGCAATATGTAATAAAGTTTGCCGCATTTTGTAATAAGTTGTTGCATATTGCACCGGTTATTACAAAATGCGGATGTTGCACTTTTTTATGAAGAAAATGTAATAATTTGGTGCATTATGTAATACACCACCAAAATTTATGTCTTGATTTGAAAAAAACATAACGTCAGAACAACATTGATTTTAAGCATTCTAGCATGACTCAACTAAGAATTAATTTTTCTAGTAAGATGTTTCATTAGTCAAAACTTATTCAAATATAACTGTTTATTATAATCATAGAGAATGTGTTTGAATGTTCAGAGACAAAAACTGCACTAAATGCGTGTTACAGACACAAACATTATCAGTGCACTGAAATGTCAGGAGACATACACACATCTGCATTATGTTAAACAAATATTATGTGATTAGAAAGCAGACAAAAGACAGAAACAAATATGGAATAGAAAAAACTTTATTCCAGTTCCATTTGTGTTAATGCAACATGGATGTCCTTTTCTATAGTGGTTAACAATAGTATAAACTGCTTGTGTTAATGCAACATAGATGTCCTTTTCTATAGTGGTTAACAATAGTATAAACTGACTAAAAACAGCCTAAACAATCTTTCAAATCAAAATGAGATATTTCTAATCATGTTATTAAAATAAAAAAGAAGGCTAGCCACACTTGCCGATTAACAAAAAGATTTGCAATATTTCCAATATACAAGAAATTTACTTACGACTTGAAAAAAAACCATCTTCTCTAGTAGCAACAGTAGAAATACCTTTTCCTCCAACATAAACTTCTCTTAAAAAGATTAAAGATAAACAGTCAGAAAATTATTGAACTAGGTACCACAGACACATACTGTTCAAGGTTAAATGTGATCTGTCACATTTGGAAGTTCCTCCTATCATTCTTTCCTTTATTCATTCACTATTTACATCACATCTCTCCTTCCTTCCTTCCTTCCTTCCCATACTATGTTTTCCAAAAAATGTCCTTGATTTTGAAATGTCCACAGCTTGTGTGCCTCAACAAGACCCAGGCCCTCATCCACTTGCTATTTTTTCCAAATAGCTCCTTTAATCTCGCTGAGAGACCACTCCCACGTCCAGCTGATTTATATAGCTTCATAATACTAATGACACTGTCATGTTCCAACTGAAGGCTTTCAGCTAAAGATTCCCTGATGTAGATTTGAGGAAGAAATCGTGATGCAAGGTCTTGAAAAAGTTTAGAAAACCTGTTGAATACACCGAGCATTGACATGTCAGCATGTAGTGTCAACTGAATAACATATGCCAGCAAATCTGTCAGCAGGTTGGGCATGTCACAATTTCCATCATCATATAGAAAGGCATCATCATGGGGTATATCCAGGGGATCATGATGGTGTTCATCCAGAGCACAGTCATCTGGTTCATCCGTGAAATGGTGATGGTTTTCAACAAACGTAGCATCATGGCATTCATTCAGGGCATCATCATGGAGAACATCTGGTTCATCATCTTCTTGGTTTGATCCATTCTCATATCTTTGACATGTCCTTTCCCTCTCAGCTTCCACAATATTCTCAATGAATGAAGACACTGACCCCTCCAGACTGAGATGATGTGCTCCATGCTCCTCTGCAATATGTCCAAGGACCAGCAATGGCAAGCTTTCTGAGTATGTGTTAGACTGAGATATAATAGAAGAGGCATCAGTTCCCAGTGTGGAGATAATGAGAAATTGGACATTGAAAATTTCAGCTGCCCTTTGTAGTGTGATGTGATCTCCGTAGGTCCCAAATTGTGACATGCTATCCAAGTATACATCCAAGTCATTTCCATCAACATAGTGAGACAAAGGTGTTCCATTTACGGTAAATGGATTAGACCTGAGATCTTGAACTATTTCATCCCTTAGGGTTGCTGCTGATCTGAATATTCCTAATGAAGCAAGCCGATCAGCTATGGCACTAAACTGGCAATTTCCATCGGGTGCTGGGTCAAACCGTACACTCACATCTAAGGAGTTATAGTCCCTCAGTCTGTCTTCATGTGTGTATGTCATCAAAAGTGGATGCAAAGTTAGAACTGACCGAAGATTTAGAGCGCTTTTTTTCTCGTTGCCGTGTTGTACTGGTCACATCAGAAACAAAGAACCATTTTTCTTGCACTTTAGCATCACCAGGAATCTTGAACTGAACTTTGTATTTTGAAAGCTTTATGTTACGTTTCATGATCCTACCAGGCAACACGCAATATCGTTTTGAAACTCGATGGGCACCATCTTTCACTCTCACCAAAACAGCTTCACTGACATGATAAAAAATTGGAGGATTTTTTTTAGATGCATGCCGGATCATCCGTTTACTGCAATGCTCAGTGGCTTTCTTTGCCATTTGTCTTTGTCTTCTTCGTTTTTCCTCAAATCTGAGCCGCTGTTTCAGGGAGGGTAAATTATTTTGTGGATCATTCGTGGATTTTTCACCAATGACACTGGATGGAGAACCTGCCAGGGGATGCATCACCGTGTTACTTTTTCTCCCATAGTATACTTGAAATGGAGACATCCAACTTAAAACTTCCTTTGGGTCTTCATTTAGCACTCGGGAATATGACGGCAATGTTTAACCCAGTTAACCCCTTTCCTCTGACAATTCACAAGGTCATACATGATCTTTTTCCTCAGCACTCTGTGGGTCCTCTCTACCTTTCCTTGGCTTTGGGGATGGTACAGTGAACTCTCAATTATTCTCACTTGCATTGATTCCATCAGCCTTTGCACAGCTCCTTTAAACTCTCTGCCTTGATCATGCTGCATAACTTGATTAGGGCCATGTTCAGCGTAGATATCATAAAGATGTTTTGCAATCTCTGAGCTGTCTTTACTTTTTAATGGTTTAAGCCATGTGTATCGACTAAAGACATCAATCACAGTGAGGATGTATCGATATGTGAAATGGCCATGCTTGATCTTCCACTTCCCCATATCAAGGAGGTCAATCTGATGCCGATCCTGTACTTCTTTGGCCCTGATGGGCCTCGGAATGGGTTTATTTCCAAATCTAGCCTTGTGGAGTTGGTAGCGTCTGGAGCAGTCCAGTGTTTTTTTAACCTTTCTTTCACTAATGCCAGAGTGTTGCTCATTTAGTCGCTTATTCAGCTTCCTCGCACCTGATCCCTTTGTGTCATCCAGACCTTTTTTTTACAATGCCACCAACTGCAGACTTCATAGCTACTGGCTTCCCGGCACATAGCAAGGTCTCTCCATCCTCGCTCAGAGAGTAGAGATTCCTATTTCTCCACAGCCTCACCAGAGCACTTTGTTGCGCTCTTGTACGTGCATTGACAGGAACATTGAACTCTCCCTTTATTTTCTTCACAATGACTTCATAGACATCTTTAGTCATTGATTGTTGTTGTCCATATCCCATGCAGACAACCCAAAGGGTACAGGCCACAATTATGCTGAACTGTAGAGCTGTCAAAAAATATTTTGTTTAATTGAATATATCATGTTGTTGTATTATGTTATAGTGGTAACTTACAGTAGTTTGCTGTTATTGGTCCCCGAAATTAATCTGTCATTTCAGAAACTTTCTAAAACCAATCTAGCATCTGCTAGTTTAGCTTATCATTGCTAATCAGATCATGGTTACTAACTTAAAAGTTTGGGCTTTAATCTGTTAGCATTTCATATTAGTTGCAAATCAATCAACATACATTTCTGACAGATTCTCTGAATCTGAAATCTGATATTTGTTCATACCTTTCATCGTGTTGCCTTTCAAATATTTTCCGTCTTAAGTGGTCAGAGGGCATGGCAAAACTGAAGCCAAAGTGTTTGGATCTCCCCCTGGTGGCTGGCTTTAGTACACGTACACATGCTATCACCACTATGTTGTGAACCAAACCAAAAAATAATGTATAATGCTAGTCCAGTTAGAGAATTTTAATTTTTCCTAATTGTTATACATATTATGAATGCAGATGAAGGACAATAATTTTGATGGTTTATTAAATTAATTAAACTGCATTATTTTTTCTGTTTCATATTTGTTTTTATCTTTTGTCTGCTTTCTAATCACATAATATTTGTTTAACATAATGCAGATGTGTGTATGTCTCCTGACATTTCAGTGCACTGATAATGTTTGTGTCTGTAACACGCACTTGGTGCAGTTTTTGTCTCTGAACATTCAAACACATTCTCTATGATTATAATAAACAATTATATTTGAATAAGTTTTGACTAATGAAACATCTTACTAGTTTGTAAAATTAATTCTTAGTTGAGTCATGCTAGAATGTTTAAAATCAATGTTGTTCTGACGTTATGTTTTTTTCAAATCAAGACATAAATTTTGGTGGTTTATTACATAATGCACCAAATTATTACATTTTCTTCATAAAAAAGTGTAACATCCGCATTTTGTAATAACCGGTGCAATAAGTAACAACTTATTACAAAATGCGGCAAACTTTATTACATATTGCGTTCAAGAATTTCATTACAAAATGCGGCAAGTTATTACGAAATGTGGCGTTATTACGTAATGATGTGAAAATGTATTACATTATTACATAATGCGGCGCTACAGGGTGGGATATATTAGGCAGCAAGTCAACAGTCAGTTCTTGAAGCTGATGTGTTGGAAGCAGGAAAAATGGGCAAGCCTAAGGATCAGTGGGACTTTGAAAAGGCCAAAATGTGATGGCTAGACAACTGTTCCCGATATGCAGTAGTCCAAGGAAGGACAACCGGTGAACTGGCAACAGGCTCATGGGCGCCCAAGGCTCACTGATGTGTGCGGTGAGCGAAGGCTAGCCTATCTGGTCCAATCCCACAGAAGCGCTACTGTAACTCAAACTGCTGAAAGAGTTAATGCTGGCTTTGATAGACAGGTGTCAGAACACAGAGTGCATAGCAGCTTGCTGCACACCAGTAGCTGCAGACATACCATGTAGCTGCAGACCAGTCAGAGTGCACATGATGACCCCCAGTCCACCATCTAAAGCATCTACAATGGGTACGTGAGCATCAGAACTGGGCCAGCAGTGGAGGAAAGTAGCCTGGTCTGATGAATCACATTTTCTTTTACATCATGTGGACAGCCAGGTGCGTGTGTGTCATTTACCTGGGGAAGAGATGGCACCAGGAGAAACTATGGGCAGAAGGCAAGCTGGCGGAGCCAGTGTGATGCTCTGGTTAACTTTCTGCTGCAAAACCTTGGGTCCTGGCATTCACATGGATGTTAATTTGACATGTGCCACCTACCTAGACATTGTTGTGGACCAGGTACACCCCTTCATGGTAACGGTATTCCCTGATGGCAGTGGCCTCTTTCAGCAGGATAATGTGCCGTTACACTGAAAATGTTTTTCAGGAATGGTTTGAGAAACATGACAAAGTTCAACGTGCCGCCTCGGCCTCCAAATTCCCAGATCTCAATCCAATCAAGCATCTGTGGGATGTGCAGGAAAAACAAGTCCGATCCATGGAGGCCCCATCTCGCAACTTACAGGACTTAAAGGATCTGCTGCTAACATCTTAGTGCCACAAACCAGAGGACACCTTCAGAGGTCTTGTGGAGTCCATGCCTTGATGGGTCAGAGCTGTTCTGGGTTTTGGCTGATCGGTGTATAAAGGAGTATGAGAAAATAACAATTATAGCGGAATTAACAAGTAAAAATAAATAAGAGTAATAAGTTCAGAGTCATAATTCGCCCTCAAAGCAATTTTCCTCCTTCTTGTCTGCCGCTAATCACCACATAGCTGGGTTTGTTCCAGCTGCCTGGATGACAATAAGTATCTCAAATACTGTAACAAAGCATCGTGCAGTTTAATGACTGATGCAATTATGTCCTACGCACGACACATGCAGCACGGCAGATCTAGCACACTGAAGTGACACCAAACCAGCAGCTTTCTCCAGCGCATATAGGAAATTAATTTTTTCCCCCCTACCGGTTAGTGGCAGGTGGTCACCATAATTTATTCGCCAAAGACCAAACTTAACCACAATTAGCAACCGGCGAATGTAAATTCTGGACACTGCAACTAAGTGCCAAAGAATTAGACAGGTAGGGGCAAGTCTGAAGAAGAAGCAACGATGTTGTGGCTTACAAGAAGATACGACAGAAGAACCAACATTTAACATCTAAAACCCAACCTTGGGATTTTGTTCAGTGATGGGAAAGGCTCAGAAAATAGGACTGGCAACTCTTTCATTTTAAAATGATCTCTGGGATTTAGACCGTCAATCAATGCATTCACCAATGACATCACAGGTGTCAGTAGGTTCAGTGTGTAGCTCTAACACTGCTGAGTTTTATGATGAGTATAGGCTTTGTGTGAACTTTGAGTAGAAGAGTAAGTAGAAATGTGGAAAACCATATTCACAAGTACAACACAGCTTTAATGCAGAATTCTTTGGCTAAATAATTCAAACTGCGGCCTTTTAAGTTCACGTTTAAAAGTAGCAATCCCACCCCCCCCTTTTTTTTCTCCCCAATTGTATCCAGCCAATTACTCCACTCTTCCGAGCCGTCCCAGTTGCTGCTCCACCCCCTCTGCTGATCCGGGGAGGGCTGCAGATTTAAAGGATCTGCTGCTAACATCTTAGTGCCACATACCAGGGGATACCTTCAGAGGTCCAGTGGAGTCTATGCCTTGATGGGTCAGAGCTGTTTTGGCAGCACAAAGGGCACCTACACAATATTAGGCAGGTGCTTTTAATGTTTTGGCTGATCGGTGTTTCAAGTAGTATGCGAAAATAACAACTATAGAGGAATTAACAAGTAAAAATAAGTAACAGTAATAAGTTCAGAGTCATAGTTCGCTCTCAAAGCAATTTTCCTCCTAGTCTGCCGCTAATCACCACATAGCTGGGTTTGTTTTAGCTGCTTGGATGATACATGTGGAGTCATCAGCCGCTTCTTTTCACCTGACAGTGAGGAGTAATGCCAGGGGGACGTAGCGTGTGGGAGGATCACGCTATTCCCCTCAGCCCCCCCCCCGAACAGGCGCCCCGGCCAACCAGAGGAAGCGCTAATGTAGCAACCAGGACACATACCCACATCCAGCTTCCAACCCACAGACACGGCCAATTGTGTCTGTAGGGACGCCCGACCAAGCTGGGGGTAACACAAGGTTTCAAACCGCCGATCCCTGTGTTGGTAGGCAACAGAATAGACCGCTATGCTACCCGGACGCCCCTCAAACTAGGAAATTGGGTGATTTTATCAGGCCAGATTTATTTATTATAACAGCTGACACATTAAATTTAACATCTGTTATTGTGTTGCATTCTCACATATGACATGTTCCAGTTTGGGTAGGGTGGCAGAGTGCACCACACATGTACACTGGAAATACACAGTTTATTTGCTGTAGTCAATGGGTACAAGCCAGGTAGAACAAAGTTGTCTGATCTCTCAGGGAGTAGCCTCCACTAGTTCTATAAAAGGCTGGGAGCCTAATGGCCCTTAAGTAGGACTACAGATCAGGAGCCCAGTGGAGGAGCTGGCAGTGATTCAAAGTTGATTTTTTTTTTTTTACAAAAGAACAGTGCGCCATCTAACAGGGCGCTGAGGTAACCAAGAGAAAATTCAGTGAACCAAAAAAACACAGATTAAGTCTCGACTCTCACCCCACCTCACAGACTACATATGGTCCGGTAAAGCCATAATAAAATGACTAAAAAGGAATCTGCCCTCAAGCAAATAAGGACACTCAAAAGAAAGCATATAGTTAATCCCTGGCTTCTTGTGAAAGTCAAGAGCAAAGGGACAAAATTAAATGGCTTTAATCTCAGCTGAAAAGGAAAACTGCTGACTAGCCCAATCCAAACGCCCCCCTGGCCTCTCAGCAGCCAGCCTAACAGTGTGTGACCCAGAGCATGGGTCAGAGCCACTGGCAGGGTTGTCCCTTTTCAGCCCATGACAGGGACAGGAAAGCAGCTTTTATGGGGTAGCAAGGGGGGTGGGAGAAAAGGGGGATGGTCTGAGCCATCTGGTCACCTGACCCACACAGAGTCGAGGATATGATTTGAAGGTCGACCCTGATGCAGGGCAACTGTGGCCAATACTTAACTTGTTTAACCCCATAACTGGGGTCTCTTTGAGCAAGGAGAAAGTCACATTACAAACATACAGGAGCATTACACAACAGGCCATTACATAACGCTGCCTGTTAGGTCTGACTCTGGAGAACCGAGCCGTGAATTCATCCAAAGTTGAACCATGAAATACTGATTTAACTATCCAAAAAAAACAAAAAAACAACAAAACGTCAGTTTGACAAAAAAAAAACAAAAAAACAAAAAAAAAAACTCTATTTCAATCATAAAGTGTATATACACTAAAATAGGTCTCAGGAGCCAGATTTATGCTGTTTAAATTAATAACATAGGCAAAAGCACATTTGGATCTGGATCCACCTTTTTTAAGCCCAAGCAAATGAGGCTGACAGCTGCAACTGGCTGAGATGCTCAGGGCTGTGCGGGTGTGACTCAAGCCACCTTTATATAACTTGCTTTTATGGTGCAAAACATGCTAACAAACAACAGTCTGTGGGCAATTATCACTGGCGAATGTGCTTCAGATTCTTGGGACTTCAGTTAACAAATTGAGAGGCCGCAGACGGGCCCTCCTCAAGATTTCTCCACTGCTGCCTTAATTGTCATGGTTCATGTTACTGATATCCAACTGCTCCCAGTCCTGGACCACACCTAAGTAGAGGGTCAGTCAAACCACAACGAGATGTAAATTATATAAAGGTTCTGTCCCTCTTCCTCCATCCGTGGACAAACAATTATACATACATACATACATACACACACACACACACACACATATATATATATATAAATCCCCCTCTCACCCTTTTTCGGGTGTTGTGTGTCTTCCTCAAGCTCGGGTCCTCTACCAGAGGCCTGGGAGTTTGAGGGTTCTGCGCAGAACCGTCGTGTGTACACAGGCACACACACACACACACGCACACACACACGCACGCACACTGGAATATATTTCCAGTATTAAAAATATTAATACTATTCGAATGCTAGAATTGCCATTCAAATGTGTAATTTTTTAAAATTTATTTTAAATATATATAAATGTGTTGGCTAATGTTAGCGAATCTCGTTCTTCTCGCCTGCCTACCCATGTGAAATGCTTTTGACGTGTCATGAACAATAAAGTTTGAGTCTGAATCACAATATCATTAAATGTGCGCAATACTGTTAACGTCACTATCACAGAAATGGCGGAAAGAGAGGACATAACAGAGATCACCACTCCTGACCATTTGAGAAGCAAGGTGTGGAAAATATTTGGATTTCAGTCAACAAACTGAAAAAATCACAAATCCAGATATAGTAATCTGCAGAATATGCAAGATCCAAAAGAAATACCACACTACAACCAGCAACCTGAGGGCACACCTGCTAACGCTACACCCTGGTACGCTAGCAACAGAGCTAACGGAGTCTGATGAACCGCAGCTAAGGCAGGCAAGAATGGCCTCCTTTTTGCCTCCCTCCTCATCGAGACGTTTACCAGCTACCCGCCCAACAGTGATAAGAGAAACTGACACGGTTTATCTGCAAAGATATGAGACCGATCAACATCTCGCAGTGGTCTGGATTTAAAGATTTCGTCCACAAGCTTGAGCCAAGGTACACGGTTCCTAGCCGTGCGACCATCGCCAACAGAGTTGTGAAACTGTACGATACCACTAAAGACAACACCAAAAAAATGCTAAGTGGAGAAAAGATCGCCCTGACCACTGATGGGCGCTTATATTCACCCCTAATTTGACCATAAATAGCCTAATCTACAAAATACATTGGAACATGTAGCCTACATGAAAAATGTGATTTGAAAGAATGTACCATTGACAATTGATAAAGACTGGCTAGTTCATTAGATTAGGATATCAATCACCATGTGTTCGCTATAGTAGAGGATTTTAACTAGCTTCATAGGGTTACATCACGGTATATTCTTTCAAATCACAGGCCTAATTATGCAAGGCTTGTTTTGTGCACCCACACGTGGATGCAGTGAGCTAAGCACCAACTGCACACTGACAGTTAAGGCTAAACTAACATAACCCTTAACTTGGCATAATTTCTTATATCATAATAAAACCTGCGTTGAACGCATAAGTTGTCTATCAACACGCAACTACGGTAGGCTACATCTTCATTCAAGTAGCCTATACCGACCCGTGCGTAAAGACGCACACAACTCATTCAACAACACCGTAGCTATCTCCTAAATAGGAATTGTATGTCGTGTGCACAAATTAACCAAAACATGCATGCACAAATTAACCAAAACGTGGGAACGAATTGTATTGCGCACAAATTAACCAAAACATAAGGTATTTCAATAGGTGATGGAAAATTTGTCTCCTCAGTCTCATTCTCCTGCTGGCAACTCCTATCCACTTAGGACACCTCTCGAGGTCTCCTAAATATCTGGGGGAGTAGGAGTGTTTCTTAGCCTTGAGAAAGTTGATAAATAGCTTTTATTCAAACCTGGACTTGACCTGGACTTTCTGAGAGTTCATTCGTCTTTCTAGACGTTTTGAGTGGTTGGAATGCCCTCTAGTGGACAGAATGTACTTAATAACCACATTCTGATACTGTAGACATTGACATAAGTCTGTAATAGGCTAAAGGACAAGCAGTGAACCGGCAACAAGGTCATGGGCGCCAAAAGCTCATTGATGTGTGTGAGGAGCGGAGGCTAGCCCGTCTGGTCCAATCCCACAAAAGAGCTACTATGGCTCAAATTACGGAATAAGTTAATGCTGGCTATGATAGACAGGTGTCAGAGCACAGTGCATTGCAGCTTGCTGCATAGCCACAGAATGCCCATGATGACCCCTGTCCACCGCCCAAAGTGCCTACAATGGGCACGTGACCATCAGAACTGGACCAGAGTGGAAGAAGAAGGAGGCCTGCTCTGATGAATCACGTTTTCTTTTACATCATTTGGATTGTTGGGTGCATGTACATCGCTTACCTGGAGAAAGATGGCACCAGGATGCACTATGGGAAGAAGGCAAGTCGGCAGATGCAGTGTGATGCCCTGGGCAATGTTTTGCTGGGAAACCTTGTCCTGGCATTCATGTAGATGTTACTTTGACACATACCACCTACCTAAACATCGCTGCAGACCAGGCACACCCTTTCATGGCAACAGCATTCCCTAATAGTAGTATCCTCTTTCAGCACCATAATGTGCCTTGCCACACAGCAAACATTGTTCAGGAAGGGTTTGAGCAACACAAAAAAGAGTTCAATGTGTTGCCCTGGCATCCAAATTCCCAAGATCTCAATCTGACTGACCAGCTTTGGGATGCATTGCAAAAACAAGTACACAAGGCCGATATGCAAAGATCCTCTGTGCCAGTCTGCCTGTTGGAATGTCATATTTTGTGGATCTGAGCCTATGACATGATGAATGCTGTACTCTTACTACTGAACTCAGTCTCCTATGCAGGCAGTTGGTGAGCTAAAAGCAACCAAATATCATGCTGTGAAACCACAATGCATTGCTCTCACATTGTACTTCCCTCATTTTGGTTCAGGTTTTACTAAAAAGTGTACTTAGGAGTGGATGACAACTAACCAAAACCATTACATCTTAACACTGTGGACTTTTTAAAGAGATGTGTCTGAAAACACCTTTAGTTTAGTGTTGCAACAAAAAGGATGCTGGTAGATGAGTTACTGTGCTACTAAAAATTCCAAGGCAGTTCATTATTACCCGTGCATATGAGCTGGGGAGTGATTCCCTGCCCTGGGGCCAGAAACACATGCCTGCACATGGCCTTTCAACAGGCGAGATGGTGTCTTTCATCATTTCAAGAATGCTCTGGCCAAAAATAGAAAGACCTGGCTTTCCAGTTGCACATCATCGTTTAATAGCTTGCAACGCAAATGGATCACATTGCTCCATTATGTAAGTTTCTTCAAACAAGTGAGCAATGAAAGTAAACAGCAATTAGACTTACCAAGAGCTCACCGACAGTCCAGGACAACGTACCTGTCCACCCATGACATTTCTAGATAATGTGCAGACACGGCATGAGAAACGGGTATGTTAGGAAAGGCATATGAATCAAGGTACAAGTGTGCATCCGGACTGTGTCTTGACACAGCCAGAATATGAGGTAGAGCCACATTGACCCAAACTCAATTTGGACTGGAAGTTGTTGAGAATAATAAAAAGCTTGAGATGCCAAAATGCGTTTCAAATAGGAATTATGCGTGCACATGCATTTGAAGTTTGAATTATTCTGATCTTATTTGCAGTTGACTGGATGTACTATTATCAACAGAAAAATCGCAGAAAGATATCTAATGAGAAACTATATTTCAATATCAACACATTCATTATCCAAAGTCTTACTCGGGGTCACAGGGATGCTGGAGCCTATCCCAGCGGTCACTGAGCAGCAGGCAGCGAGACACCCTGGACAAGCCACCAATCCAACAATATATCAATATCAACACATTTTGGACTATATTCGTACAATTGTTGGAGGATGGGTCAAAACTAAGGACTACAGATAAGAGGTTGTACTGTGCCATGCCCTCATCTTATCTGACAAGGCAACGCAATTACAGTACATAGCCAGAGGCCAACCTAATAATACATCCGTTTATGATCAAGTATAAAAATAATTCAAATACTAATCTCTTTCCTTTCTGCACAATATGCAAACATTACCAAGGCACACAAGGGATTATGCGCTGGATGATCATAAGCTACCAATTAACTCTAAAAAGCCACCAACATAGTGGGGTGAGGTTTAACCAATTTTATTTAAAATTCTGTGTGCTTTCAAAAACTGAAGAGCTGAATGCTGAGGCACCATGGGTCTAGTGTGGGACACTGGTTCAGAATCAGTGACAGAGTTCGCATACACACCAAAATTAGATTAGCCTGATTTAGATGATGTCTGAATGAGACTTTTTTTTCTTACCACAACCAAGGAAGAAAAAAAAAGGGGGGTGGGAAAGTCATAGCCACAGTAGGCCTATTTTGATTAAAACATGGAGAGTATTCAAAAGAGTTATTCAAAATACTGTTCTGACATGTAAACCTTAATCTTAAAAATGCCATTATCAATCGCAATTTTTGTGACACCTTCCAACAATAAAGATTTCTGACACCACCTGAAAAGTGACAATTGTAGGACAGACAGCTCCCATATGACATCGGCAAAATGACAGAAAAATGAGAAACAACATTAAACATGTTTTAATAAAGCGCAGGGGCCATCCTCATGCTATATAATCTGACCGTAATTGATATGGCTGCCACAGAAATGACACTGCCTTGCCATGGCTTTAAAAACAAAAGGGAAATTTAAATATAGGCACTTGGGAGGGCATGCCGCAGAGGGGCCGTTCAACAAAAACCATCATTATTGGGAACCATGGTGTGTTGCATGTAAACTGGAATATGAAAAGATATTAAACACAATTAATTTTAACGGCTCAATCTGGCTATTTTGTCCGATTCAGAATCCGGGCTTCAACTGGGTTACCGAACGAGTGTCAGAGTTTTGTACCTTGTCGGTTGATCTCGTTCTGCAAGAGCTCCTCCATTGCCTCCTCTTCAGCAATGTCCAAAGGCGTCTCGCCCTCGCTGTTCACAACTCCTACACTGGCCCCCTGACTGATCAGATATCTGCGTGAGTACAAACAAAACTTTGTCATTAGCGAGAATGAGACACTACAGGGAAACATCTGGCCTGAGAAAAATACTTCTGAAAAGCAAGTCCATTTCTTTATTCTACATGGGAAAGTTACAGGCCACCGACAGCGGAAAGAGAACACATTCGCAAATGTGTTCTCTTTCCCCTGGTCTTAAACTCCTGAGTTTAAGTGGTCTTAAACTCCTGAGTTTAAGACAACTGTACATTAGTCACTTTCTTTAACTGAAAAAGAAAAAGTTGTTATAATTGATAGGCCAGGTTCAATGTGTCTGTCAACTCATTACAAACACTGCTGAAACTTGCGTGTGTCGTTGTTCACCATATATTTCTCACAAGAATGGTACACAAGTTATTGCACAATCAAAAACACTTCACGAAGAAACACAATTTGGTCCTCAGATTATATCAAGCTTGTATGATTTCTAAAGCTGGAATTTGGATGAATCCAGAAGAATTCCGGTGGTGCAAGATGGACAACACAAATCTCCAATGGTGAATGACAGCAGCCAATGAGAGTTGAGCTTCAGCGGGAAAATAGAAATATAGCAGGAACTGACCGAGCTGCTGTCTGTCCATGTTTGGTCTTGTACTATCGTTTACAATCTCACATCATATGTGCGATTTCAGTGTTGCCGCACTCTTGACAGTGGAACCACATCTCAGACCACTCATTAACATTTGACGCTCACAGTCCTCAAGTTTGTGCTCCATATCCCTGGCTTACACTGCAGTGTGGCCAGAAGATAGAAACAACAGATCTGCTTAAGTTTGTTGAATGCTTCCAATTTGCACAATCTTTTAGCATTTTAGCAGTTACACATGCGGCTCGAATTTGCTGCTAAAAAAATGCCAATACCTGTGTGACAGTATTATTTCTCTCTGGTCAGGAGTTGGCAAAACAACTCTGGGCCTAAATGTAGTGTTATGATGTAATGTTTAATGCTTTTTAATCAGCTTTAAGGACCTGTCACTCTACTGAAACTACTCTGACCACAGTGGTGAACGATCTTCCACTAGTTACAGTGCCTTGCAAAAGTATTCAACCTCCTTGACAGCCATCACTAATTTCTGGATTATAAAAGATACACATCTGTTCCTGAACAATATTATTTTTGTGAACCCATAAGCTCTAACAGCATGTTCCCAAAACCAAAATAAGTTATGTTTCGCTTATTTTTTTACAAATGAATTAAAAACTAAAATATAGTGCCTAAGTATTCCACCCCTACTTATCAATACTTTGTAGAGTACCGTTTTGCTGCAATATCAGCCATGATTCTCGTTGGGTAAGTATGTACAAGCTTTGCACATTCTTCTAGAGTAATTTTTGCCCGTTCTTGGCAGAATTTGTACAGGTCTTGCAGGTTGGTGGGATGGTACCTCTGTGCCACAGATTTTCAATGGGGTTGCGGTCCGGACTTTGACTTGAACACTCCAAAATGTTCACCTTTTTGTTGCTGAGCCATGCCATTATTGCTTTAGCCTTGTGCTTAGGATCATTGTCCTGCTGGAGGGTGAACCTTCTTCTCCCAAGCTTCAGTTTTATGGCAGACTGCAACAGGTTTTCTTCCAATATTTCCCTGTATTTAGCGCCATCCATTCTTCCCTCAATTTGAACAAGGTTCCCAGTGCCTGCAGACGAAAAGCAACCCCATGGCATTATGCTGTCACCACCAAGCTTCACTGTAGGAAGGGTGTTTTTTAGGGCATGAGCAATGTTAGGTTTGCGCCACACACAACGCTTTGAGTTTTGGCCAACTTTCGTCTCATCTGCCAAACCTTTACCCACATCTTAAGTGGGTCTCTCTCATGCTTGGTAGAAAACTCCAAGCGCGCTTTTATATGCATAGTTTTGAGAAACGGCTTCTTTCTTGCCACCCTCCCATACAGGCCAGATGGAGAGCCCGTGATATGGTTGACTCATGCACATTTACTCCAGTTTCAGCCACTGACCTCTGGACCTCCTTCAAAGTGATTGCAGGATCATCTGTGGCTTTCCTCGCCAGCCCATGTCTTGTTCGGACACTTAGCTTTGAGGGACAGCCTGTCCTACAAAGCATCTGGGTGGTATGCTACAGCCTCCACTTTCTGACAATGGATCCAACAGTGTTCCATGGGACATCCAAACATTTGGATATTGTTTTGTATCCCTTTCCCGCCTTCTGCACTGTAATCACTTTGTCTCTTACTTCAGTATTATGCTCCTTTGTCTTCATTTTCTGATGGAGTTCACGCCCGGCTAATGAACTCTACACAGAGTGCTTTTTATATCCATAAACGAGACGGTTACTTTAATATCTTACAGTCCATCTGTCCATTATCCGAACCGCTTATCCTTCTCCCAGGGTCACGGGGGTGCTGGAGCCTTTCCCAGCAGTCATTTGGCGGCAGGTGGGGAGATACCCTGGACAGGCCACCAGGCCATCACAGGGCCCCCCCACATATCGATAATAAATACTAATATCTTACATACCTGTAAGATATTAGTATTTTGTATTGCTTCGGCAATACATATACTAATATCTTACAGGTGCAAACTAATTATGTCCAATTTTGTTTACCTGAGTTTGTTTTAGGAATAATCTGTCATTTGTGTAAACTTGGCACTTTCAGAGTACAAGGGGTTTAATACTTATGCAAGCACTATATTTTCGTTTTTAATTTATAGATAACAAGTCAGCGAAACAACTTATTTTGGCTTTGGGAACATGCCGTTAAGAGCCTATAGGTTCACAAAATAACATTGTTCAGGGACAGATATGTGAGAATCTTTTATAATCCCGAAATTATGACTATCAAGGGGGTTGAATATTGCAAGACACTGTACGGACTTTGATTCTACCTCTGTGCTTCTACTGCTGGACCTCAGTACAGCCTTTGCCACCACTGATCACTGTATAATATTAGACAGAATACATTTTAATTATTATTATTACTACTATTGCAAACTGTTCTCTTCTCTCTCTGAATTATGTCTTCTCCTTTCTCTTCTCCTGTGTATGTGAATAGTGTTATGCGAGTCTCCCCCGTGTGCACTTGTAGTCTTTTCCTCCTCCCAGCTCTCTATGGTGATGGTGGTCACCACCTGGACACTGCTTGGCATCCTCCTCATCATATTTTTTTTTATATATATATAGATATCTTATTTATCCATATCATGTTTCAATGTTACATCCTTCTTTCACTCTGATGTGACTAAAGTTTTTTATTGTTTCTTCTCCAGCATATGTGAATGATGTGATGTGAGTCTCCCCTGTGTGCATGTGTAGTCTGTCCACCTGTCAGGTCTACATGGTGATGGTAGTCATGTGGCTCAGGTCCTAGACTGTTCCGATGGCATCTGTACACTGTTGGCATCCTCCTCATCATATTCATAAATCTTATAGTTGCATGACAATTCTGTTATCCTCTTTCAATGTTGTATTGTGTAAATTGTGTTTTATTCTGTACACACAACATCTATTGCACGTCTGTCCGTCTTGGGAGAGAGATCCCTTCTCGGTTGCTCTCCCTGAGGTTTCTTCCCATTTTTTCTACCCATTAAAGGTTTTTTTTTTAGGGAGCTGTTCCTTACCTGATCCAAGAGTCTAAGGACAGGATGTCGTATTGCTGTAAAAGTCCACTGAGGCAAATTTGTGATAATCGGCTATACATATAAATTCACTTTACTTTCTGCTCTCAGTGACCAATTAGACTGAGCAACTCTATTTCTTTCTAATAAAGATGAATTTAATTAGGGCCAGCTGTTGAACACTGAACATAACAGGAATTGAAACATAATATCCAATGTGGAAGTCAGCAGTGCATGTTAACTATATGCAAAGTGAAAACTGAAAAATTGCACAACTGTTAAATTCTGTATCATGAATCAACAATTGACCTTTTGCAAAGTCCCGCCGGCCCTTAGTTACTGTTGCTATGCCTGTCAAGCATTTCAGAACTATCCAGGAAGTAGCCGGAAAACACCAAAACGTGAAGGAAGAAATCAGCGCATCGTGTGGGTAAAAGTAACAGGAATAATACGTTAGCTGTATTAGCTATCAATAATAGCTAGTAGCAAGCTTAGCTTGGAGCATACAGGTATTTTTGTTGATTTTGGATGGATTAAGCTGGCCATGGGGTCTGCTATACTGCGAAATCTATTGCCGACATTGCGCTTCTTGCGTTCTGGGTTTCGGGAGGGAAAGAAAATTACACCCCTTCCAAACTTGTCAGATATCTAGTATCTGATTTGCAGATCCCATAGGCACACCGTTTCAGCATTTTGCTGTGTTTGAAAGCTTGACGGACCGTTGCTAAGGTAGGATTGGACAAGCACCGTTCTGGGGCGGTATTTTGCGAAAGGTCAATTATATAACAAGTCTGTTTTAATGACCACCCCACACTTGCAATTTTTAGAAGTCTGCATGTCCCTATATTGACTCATCATTTGAGTTTAGAAACACTAGCGCTAAATCTATAAAATCCTCCAGAACCAAAGTCAGATAACCAAGACTAAGTATAATAATATAATCCTGTATTCATGGTGACTTAGCGTTTTAACCCCTTAAATCTGTGGGCTGTCTCTTTCTCTCTCTGGGATAACTTCTCTGCCTTTACTGATTCAGGAGACTTTTCAGGCACACAACATCTTGGCTTCTGCTGCTTCCAATTAAAGTTGCAGAGAGACTCAGGCCCTTCTCATTAGGCCATATACCACTTCAAACTGGCACACTGATTATGACTTCCCCCTGGATCAGCAATTGGCTGACCACAGTTACGTCTCCAGAGTTTTACATTGTCTTGATTGCGCTTTCTAGTCCAACTATTTTCGGCTGGTGTTACTAGGTTTGGTGGCTTCGTGGTTTAGAGACCCACAGTGGGAGTCCAACTAACCCTTCCACTGGATGGTTGTGGGTTTGACACCAAGGGCTTTGGAGGAAAACAGCATGTCTTCATGCGCTGCAGTTCTCATTATGCTGAATGGACTTGTCGTTGGTGGGTTTGAAACATGGCTAGTGACAGCTCACCACCCACATCAGGTCACCAAACTGCCCGTGATGACACGATGCTTCCATTAGTCATCCATATCAGTCCAGGCACTTGACCTTTACATGCATTGTATGGAAACAACAAACTTCTTGTCCTCTGTAATATTAGCTCACTGCAGTTTTTTTTTTTCCATCCTAGCAGGAGGCAAACTGGATACTCGATCTGGAGAAGCACTGCTTCTTGAAATGAGAACAAAATCAATTTTTTAATATCCACAAAAGCAGATGTTTAATTTCCACAGGAAATAATGTGATTCTTACCATTCTAATATGTAAAATGACAGCTGAATAACTAAACAGAATTTCTCCAGGCTAACAGCCAGTTAGTGAATGCGTGAGGAATTAGGCTCAATAGTAGAGGGAAAAGAACTTAGCCTACACCTTCTGTTACTTCTTGGGAAAACATTGATGGTGGGATAATACTAACAACGCTGGGGCTGGATTCTTGTAATGTAACACAGAAGCAAAACAGGTCACAGCACACTCATGACACACCAAACAATGAGTACAAGTGAGCCCCTTCATCCTGCCTGAAAATCCACTGATAATATCTCTTGCCTCGCTCTGTTCCCGATGACCGCCCTTCTTACCTCAAAAGGAAAAGAGAAAGAAAATACTACAATGTAATTCTAGAGCTTAAATGCAGATATAACTACTGACCCTGATCTGTCCATATACGGTACATCAGTCTTGAATTGGGACATCTGAGCAATCAGCTGCGCTGCAACTCTGGTCAGAGTGTAATGAGAGCTGTGGGTCACAGCAAATGGGGACTGCTGATAAATATACTAAATATGAAAATAGACCTTTTCTGGTCATCATTTTCTGGTAGATGACCTTACTGCACTGGCGAGAACTGATTTAGGACTCAAGTATTGTATCAGTGTAGTCATTTCTTTACAAATTCGGTATAATCCATTTCATTTCCTGATAGCAATAGGAGTTTTGCAATGGTTGAAGATATGCTGATATGTTTAAAAAAACAAAAAACAAAAAACAATCCAACAGCATACAAGCCCACAAACTAATTCCTTATTTACCCTTCATCCGTTGTCTACGCAGAAACTCATTTCCTTGAGGTGAAGCCAGGTCGATGCGTTTAGCTAGGTTGGGTGGGCGTCAATCTTCAAGCCAGCTTTCAAATGACAGGGTCACAAATGACAGCTCTAAGAAGGACAAGGCATTCAAGACCTAAGCCGGACCCTGGCCATGTCAGCCATGACAGTGCTTTGTTTTTGGCATCCCAAATTACTTCCTGATCCACTCTGCCTAAATTATGTCATTTTCTACTCAGCTTGAGAAGACTGAAAAAAAGGATAAGGATGGATAAAATCTGATGCAGACGTCACTTCATATACTGCCTTGTCTACAAGCACTTGCATTACTTACTCTGCTATGTCCATGTATCCACAGGAGGCTGCGGCATGGAGTGGGATCCAACCCTCGTTGTCAGGCTGGTTGATGCTGGCTCCATGCTCCACGAGGAAGGTCACCATGTCAACGTTGTCATCTATGCAAGCCTAAAAGAAAGCAAAGCAAAAAAGATGGATGGTAAGACTACTGAAAGAAGCAGGTACTGCTACCTGCCTTGTGTGGACGCGCACATGGGCTTATATCAGCACGATAGAGAACCAGTCATGGAAACCGCATTTCACTCCCTTTTGATGGATCGCCACATGCCTAAAGAATTGTTGCTAGGGCAGAGTTCCCAAAATGCCTGCACATTGCAAGGGTGCTTTGAATACCACATAGTACTGCAGATGGAGATAACCAAGCAGTGTGCCTCTACTAATTTTTTCCAGGAATACTGAATTGCTTGCATTAAAACATCTTGCAAAGACCTTTTATCTATACAATGAGGCAATTTTCAAATTATTAGATAAAACCCAGTGATAATCATAAAAGATCACATGCTCTACTTTTAAGGCTTAAAATTAACCCAACCAAACCACATACTGTGGTTCTGGATAGTCCAAGAAATTCTTCCTGAATACAAATCGTCATTCCCCAATCAAGTTGAAACTTGATTAGTTTAACATAACGTGTTTGCATTTTCTATACTACACCCTGTTGTGCATTATTAAGGCAAAATTTGACATGGCCAACACCCTCAGACCCTTCACCCAGCTGGGTTCATATGGTGTGCATGCACTCTGGGGATGTTTCCAGACTTGATAAGAAGGGCTACGCAGAAATCGGAGCCAATCAGAGTCTGCATGCTTCTCAAAAAAAAGAAAGAAGCAGTCTGGGGACAATTTGCAAGGAGGTCAAAATTTTCCCCTCTTTATTCACACCAGGGGAACACAGAGGAGCAGCAGAGATCCTTGAGCACACTGTTCAATCGGTCAAAAGAAAGGCCTGCAGAGGCCTAGGGGTTAAGTTGCCACCCAACATCAAAGACAAACAGATAACAAGGTAAGTAGCAACAAAGCAACAGGGAGAAGGGCCTCGGGGGGGGGGGGGGTATGGGCGTGATTAAAGCCCAGGCTGAATGAGACCAAAGACAGCTCTCACTTCTTATAGAAATTACTAAGAAAACGGATGGAAAACGTTTTAGACCATCAAAACTGTTGTTGTAAAAACTAGAAAATGTCACACTGAAACTCTTATTAAGCTCATGCAAAACATCCTCTGTATGTTGACTGCAGCAATCCAACATCTATAATAAGATGCTGAATGGTCTTAAAAAGAATATTTAGATTTTTGTCAGGGAAGTTCCTACATGCACGGTTAGGGTATCTGTGATAAGTGTTCATCGGGGACAAGTAACATAAAATCCTTGCAGAGCTTTCCTCCATCAGCAATTTGAAAACTCAGCTGTGCCCCCCTCTTTAATACCGTGCCTGTAAAGTCTCCGCTCTCCTGGGGTTGCTATGACAACCAAAGCATTGACGTGGAAACACACACACACACACACACACACACACACACAAGCCTCACGTTCAGGGCACACGACTATCTGGCTGGAATCCTTGTCCAAATTTGGACCGCTTGCAACGCCCTACATGGACAGGGCTAGAGAGTGCCTGTGTGGGCCTCACTGAGCTTATCTGGAGCTCTGTGTATGTGTGTGTGTGTGTGTGTGTTACGGGCTTGCTCGGGCCATTTGACAGGACTTCTCAGTCTTCAGGTCGGACTGAGGGGACTGGGTTCACCTGACTTTGCGGTGTAAGGTACACCCTTGCAGCACAGTGCCACAACAGAAAGTTCAGCTCTTCATTGATTTAACAAGGTTTGGTAACTGAATATCACTGGTAGGGTTTGGAATCAAATCACTGGCTCCAACTTGGTGCCAAAATACTAGTAAGCTCCTGGACAAACTGTGTCATTTTCTGTATTGTACTCTCTAATTCACTTAATAGCATTCAGGCATCACTGCATATACTACTCCCTAGCAAAACCAGGTCCCTTACAATGACGCTGCAGCTGATTATGCTTAATGTTATCCACTTCCATTTAGAGCAATATATCGATACAGTGATATTAAACAAGATTTTGTACAGGACATTGGTATGAAACAAGATTTTGTATGGGACTTTGGTTATCGTAAAAGTGTGATGTAGTCTCCAAAGCTACATTACAGTTAAATGAGAATTAGCTGAGTGAAATGATCAATGACCACTTTTACTTGCTTGGTCATCAAATCCACATCCAAATTACATTACATTTTTTTGTCCATTAAAGTCCCCCTCCAGTCATGTTTTACGACATAAAATGTTCTGCTGGATTGTCTGTGTTTTTCTGCAAAATAAGTTCAATTATCTTGCCAAATTCCTGAAAATCCCACCTATTCCTCCCTCATTAAAAGAATACAGGATCTATGAATATGCAAATTATCCCGCACCTGCAGCTCCCCAACCCTCCACTGCTTGTCTGCACTGCATATACCTGCTTCACCATCAACTCTGCTCTTCAACCACAGTAACCACTGCTTGTTTTCTGTTTTGCTTGCTACTATATGCTACACAATGGCAAATGGTAATATAGGAGTAATTCAGCCATACATGTTCCGAGCTGGAACAAGAAAAGAAGAAGAGCAAATTGGACAGGGTTGCTGTGGCTCATTAGCGCCGGCAGGGAGGAGGACACACCAGAGGCAAGTTGGCATAATTGTGGAGCCTTTATTCTCCCTGCTGGCTGCTGAGCCACCGGTTTGCTCTCTTGGGCCAGCATGGCAAGCGGAGCCTCACCGTCACACCAGGTGGAGGCAAATGTACCAGATGACCGACAGACAAGAGAGACGGCAGGCTGGAGCGGACAGAGAGAGAAACGGAGTGGACCCACACCGCGCAGTGGGCATGGGATTGAGGGAGATGCTGCCTGTGCCACGGACAGCACAGCGCGCCCGGTGGAGCCGCTGCTGGTTTGCTGTCACTGCAAGGAAACAGAGCCGGAGAAAGGGCGTGAGGTATGCCAGGGAAACAATGGGAAAGCTCACCGTGCCGGCCAGATCTGTGGCTGGCTCCATCTACTCTTCGTGTCTCCATGGATGTGTCATAATAAATATCTGTGACTGATGATGTTTGTCCCCGTCTCCCTGTCCAAACCCCTCGTGGCAAAAGACTTGCCACAGTCGCGTACAAGTGAACGTATCAAAATGGTAATGTATTTTGTTTGTAGGCATGTGAGCCCGATGTCTGTAAATAAATTCCAACCATTTCAGCAGTACAGTGGGATTTTTTTGGTAGCTAGTGGAAGAAGCTCTAGGGTCCGGTTTACATCCAAAAACTGCACACTCTATCATGTTTGCTGTCAAAACTTCCACTATGCTAATGCTCTGCACAGAAGAGTTCAGGTTTCTTTGCCCTCCCTGTATTTGCATATTAGACAACGATTGCCTTTCACATTTGTGAAGCACCAAATCTAGCTTGTCTGGGGTACATTTGAATCTCGGATTTTAGGTAAGTGCACAGACATCTCCCTCTACAGTAGAAGAATGTGAAAACACCGCTCTAGTAACAAACTCTGCACAGATACAAGTAGGGGTGGGGTGGGAAGGGGGGGGGTCGATTCACGTAAGAATCGCGATTCTTATCTTCTACGATTCTGAATAGATTCACAAATTCCAAAAATCCATTTTTAAAAACGTTTTTTCAGTCATATGTAGACTCCTCGCTGCTGGCAATGCTGACTTGCTGCGGCGGACCTGCTCCGGCTTCCGGAAAACACGACAGTGGCCAGCCAGTCACTGCTAACGTTAGCTCTTGGTAGCCTTTCTAAAAGTGAAGCAGCAACAAATTCAGCCAGTCCCATCGTCATTGAAGGCAAGCATTTGGGGGGAGCTTGACACGACTCATTCAATATGCAAGATTTGCAAAACGAAAGTTAAGTATTTCGAGAACACTACAGATGTTAGGTCTCACATCATACGCCATCACCCAGAGTTGAAAGAAGTGGAACAATGACCTCCTGCAACATTAACACATAACCAATGCACACTGCACCACTTTACCAAAGTCCTTGCCAATTCTGAATGGGCAAAAAAAAAAAACTAGATCCATCGTCTGTTTCATTTCACAAGACCTGCGCCTCTACAGCGTAGTCGACAATGAAGGCTTTAGATTGATGATCCAGACAACTGAGCAAAAGTACGACACACCATCACGTCAGTTTTTTTTTTTTTACTTAGAAAAGTCAGGTTTGCCTTTGTTGTGTTCACATTATTGCAATCAATTGATGTAACTTTTTCAAATATAAAAACTACATAATCTTATATACACTTTAGTCTGCTTTCATGCCATAATTTGCCACAACGCCTTTCTTAGTGCACAGCAGACTGGAGAAGATCCTGAAATTAGCACCCCTATGTACCAAATCTAGAATCGAATTTGAATCAGGAATCCTTTTGAACCGAAAATCGATTTTGAATCGAATAGCGAGATTCCCACCCCTAGATACAAGTCAGTATAGTCAAGGTCAGACATTTTAAGTGACACAAACACAAGAAAAACACATTTTTGAGTGGAGGGGTAACTTTAATATCTCATCAAAGCACCCCAAAATAGTCATCCCAAAATAATGTCACATTATCAATATTGATGTATTGATTCAAAAATATCATATTTGATTTTGTAAATATTTCCCAGCCCTACTTTCTTGATGCACCTCGACTAGTGGCAGACAGACTAACGTACTCCAAAGTGTGGGCCCATATCAATAAAACTAACGGGAACTCCGCAAAACACAATTTATGTTAAAAAAATAAAAAATCTATTGTTTGCAAAGGGGTTAAAAAGGCTGGATTAAGACCGAAATGCATGTGGTTAAATTGCAGTTCCAATATAATTTAATTTTAATTCGACTCCCCCACACCCCAAAAACTGCAGTAATGATAAGTATCGGTATTGAAAAGCATTATCGAAAGTATCTATATTGGATAAAATCCCAATCATACCCAACCCTCATCACTAGTATGTGCTTAGACTACCTAGTCCAACACTATCCTGCCATTGTTATACCTCCAACTGCTTGGGGGGGGGGGGGGCGATAAAGACAAACCATCATTTTATATTACTCGGGCATTCATCTGACAACTGTCTTCAACCCTCAGGTTTAAATTCTACTCCCCAGTCATTTCCATGCACTGAAAACGTGTCTTTTCTGCCAAACTTTTCCTTCCCTCAGAGCAAATCTCACATCTGTTAAGGTGAGCCGAGTTCAGGCTCCAGTGTCCCCCTGCTATGTGTCACCAGCCCCTCGGCAGGCCCCACCTAGCAGCTACAGGAGCCCAACAAAAGTAATCCTTTAATAGCTGTAATTGACTGTGCCAGAGTTATTGCTTGCATTGAGATATACATAGCACAATGGCCAGAAGGACAAGAAAGAAAAGGGGGGAAAGAGGAGGGGAAAATGAGGAGTTAGCAGGAGGATACAGGGGGATGCATGTGGAAGGTCTTTGCGCCATCTTCTTTTTCAAATTGGAGGTGGTGAAATGGAGTAGGGAACTGGGGCACCTGGGGGGCCTCTCTCGGGGGCCTGAGAGGCACCACTACATCTGTGTTGTGCAGGTTTTGTTTCATTTCATCGGTAGAAACCTTCGCTTGCAGAGAGAAAAATCTACAGAAGACCTTGGTGCTTGATGGTACAAAGAACGAGAAACAGACAGACAATGACGAGAAGGTGGAGATGGTCCATTAATGGCAGTTCTAATAGGTCAGGCACAGACTGATAGACAGGACCTGAGCTGGACTCAAGGAAACAAATACAGGCTTGTTGTGACTCAATCTAGCAGATATGTTGCCATTCAAACCTGTTTGGCAAGGTTGCCCTACAGGAGAGCAGAGGCCTTGTCAAACATGCAGGCAAAAGACTCAAAAGAACACCACATACGGGGGGGAAGAGGAAAAACAACCCAAACTAAGGTATTATAGTCAAGTTATCCCTATAACCAGACTACAGCCTAAATACTTACCTTCAATGTGCATCACAGTGTAGGAATTTCATAGATCATTTTAGAAGATAACCGATTAGCCACGACAAGCCAAGACACTGAATAATGCATAATAAATTACTAAAATGCTGGTTAAACAATGGCAAAATCATGTTCTTGATGAAAAATAATCATGTGGTCAGCGACCGGCTAGCCTCTGAAAACCAACCCTGCATCCCAAGATTCTTGGCAATGAACACACCAAAGCTAAGGGGCAGGGACAGAATTCCATCCTCCTCTGACCTCAGCTAACGGTAGTTCTGTTTTACAGCCCTTTTTTAATAAAAAAAAAAAAGTACATCTCTGCTTATTGTCATTTTTATTTAACCTATTGACACCACTTTCACTATTCCAAATCCATCTGAGATCCATCGGTCCATCTGAAATGAAGGAGAATGGCCAGTGCTTTGGTGTCAGCACCTTTACCCCAGAAAAAAAAAAGTTGAATCCAAAAGTCTATGAGCAATTCAAGCCATTTTCTTCAATATACCAACAATAAATATCAAAATGGGACATTCGTTTGCATATAAACCTCAGGATTACAGCTCTAAGTGGAATCCTAAAATATGAGTTATAGGGCTTTTGCTGTGGCTTCTCCCAGACTCTGGAACTGCCTGCGCTCCGTGTATCGGATTGTCCAAATCTATCGACGTTTCTAAAAACCCATTTTTGTACTCCTGCCTTTCACCGTGTTGGACTTGTCTATATTTTATTGCTTTTATAGTTTCACACTTTTCATTCTCAGCACTTTTTTTTCCCTCTTTATTACTACATTTCATAAAGCACTTTGTGACAAACTTTGTGTTTTAAAGCGCTATATGAATAAAGTTGACTTGATGTGTACAGTTTGTTTGCTGAGTATAAATATGGACTGTCTTCACCACCCTTTCTGGAAAAAGCTGTTCTCCGACAGGAATGGGAACTTCTCGGAAGCTGAAAGCACAGCAAGCATTTAGCACTAGCACAATCAATGGACACAGTGAACTCCACTTGGTGGATCAATAGAAGAATGCATACATGCATTTCAATTTCACAACAGTACAATGCACAGGCCTGTTATAATAATGTTCTTTTTTCAATTTCTCATTTGTGTGTTTCACTGTGATTTTTTTTTTTTTAGTGGGGGTGTGCAGCAGAGGGAGCACATCAAAAAGAAAACTTAACATATACTTCAGTGGAAATTCAGCCTGTATATGTCAGCAAGTGACTGACCTCGAGTGCCACTTCATATATGATTGACTAAGGTGGGGGGGGAAAGCTCGTCCTGTCTCTATCGTCGGCCAGAGTCAACTTGGAGAACCCCAGTGAAATCGACAAGAAACACAAGCCTGCCCTGCAAGTGGAAAGCACACTACAGGGCAATGCTAACATGTCATGAGGGCCAACACTGCTAGCTGTAGATGTCACAAGTCGAGTATGTAAATAGTTTCTCTTTTGTTAATCTTGAACGCTAGCCAAAACCTAACAATCCAAATTGGGCTCATGCAGAAAAAAACAATCATGCAATGACTTTTCTTGGCTGCCATCTCTAACCTTAAGCCCTTTTTTGACACCAAACCATCGCCTAAATAGTGTATAGTATCACTGTTATTTTACAACTTTCTCAGACACAAAGGTATGTGAAGTAGGATGTCGTCCATCCCCACCTCACACAATGCCTTCAATTTAGCACATGGGGCTGATTACAGGCGCTATCTATAGATTAACTCAATAAACCTTCACAGACCAACAGAGATAAATATGGAAAAGATTAAGGCAGAAACAATACAATGTCCATCATATGCATCGGACTAATCCTAAAATAATATGGAGGAATTTGAGCAACGCTTCCTGGCAGTTGTGTGGAGAAGATGGGCAAGGCAATTCTCAGAACAAGACCAAAAATGCACCCGTGACGGCACCTAAGAGAAAGTAAACCCAGCCCAAAAGTGGACATGGGTTCAGGCCTCATTAGGCTGTTGCATGAAACATAAATAAATAGAGGGGAGATTTCATTTTAAAGCACACTGGGGTCCTTGGGTAGCCCCTGAAGGCAACACACAAAGCGGACCGTTGAGAGGCAAGATCAAACGGCTAAGTTTGAAGAGCGCCTTGAGGTGCTGTGTCTTTTCTTTTAAACCACCAATGGACAACAGTTTCAGGATTCTCATGACCTGTTATGGCCAAGGAAGAAATAAGACATTTCACTGAGACATTTCAATGCTCTTCTTTAAAATGTCTTATATGGAATGGGGCATAGCCTTTATGTTACTTAGACACATACAATATACTAATGCTGCAAGTCTCACTGAAAGTCATAGTACACCACGGGGAGAGAAGGAAAAAAAAAGGTTTGCCAAGAACCTCTCTCTGAATGCATGTGTGCATTTTTACTCTGAAATGCAGACTTATCTGTAAATCTCATAACAGACTCTTGACTCTAGAGGCAAATAGGCCAAGGCTATAAAGTAGAACAGTGGTTCTCAACCTTTTTGGGGTCCTGGACCCCCTGCGTATTTTTGATCTACCCTGAGGACCCCTCCACCTGATCTTGGGGGAGGGGGGTTGCAATTTGATACAAACAGTAGAAACTGCATTTTAAATTGCATTATAGCATTTATTCACTCTTTGGGGCAAAAATAAGAGCTTTCAGTTGTAACTTAGATATAGTTAACAAAACAGAATTCTTATGCAGTAACTTTCAGATATATGTGACAAAACAGAATATGTATTCAGTAACTTTCAGATATATGTAACAACAGAATTTTTATGCAGTAGCTTTTAACAATGCAAACGGGAGCGAGATCTCTTATTAAAATACAATAAATTACACTTGTGAAACAGATGTAATTAGAGAAAAAAGTCCTGTTACCCTTTATAGTTTAGGTAGCTAAAGGTCTCAGTCACATTTGAGTAAAATAATCCTATTTCTATAAATGTCATAGGATCTTATTTTTAAAGATATTTTATTTTCACGGACCCCTTGCAATTACACCACGGACCACTAGGGGTCCGCGGACCCCCGGTTGAGAAACACTGAAGTAGAGGACTGCATTGGGATTGGGATCCTGCGACACCCAATGCAAATCCCGCAGGAGTGGGTGGTTTTAACTTTGCTGCGGGTGGGAGCGGGCAGTCAAAAAATAAACTGTGGGTACTGCGATTTAGCTAACACTAACAAGAAGGAGGGAGTCAACAAATGAAGTTGAAAAGAAGATCAAAACAGGCCATTATAATAAAAAAGCAAAGCAAGTCTTGACATTTGGAAAAATTTCTCAGTTGTTACTGACAAAGATGGAAACGAACTGGACTTTTTTCTTTGCGACAAACATGCGTAAGTATTGATCTATAACAGGCACAAATCTGGCACCTCTGGGTTGAGGCGACATACCTGCTCCATTCTCCCCAGTCAAAGCAAGCTCTCCTTCAAAGATGAGGCACTTCTTGCTGCACATATTAAACAAGATACTACCGAGAAATGTGTCGCACTTTGCTGTAGAGACTTTCAGCTATATGACTTCATCGCTGGGAAAGGGGTTGTTGAGAGTTCAACACATTGTTAATGTAGCCACTAAATATGGCAAAGTTGATGTAAAAGATGTTCTGCCTCACCCAACCACTGTATTACAAAATTAGAAGCGCTACTCCTGATCAGTGCGTTAAAATACAGGCAAACAAAACAAAATAAAACAACCTCAGTAAAACAACCACAGCCAACAATATGTTCTAATATAATAAGTAAAACAAATACAATGTAATTTTGCCCTAGAACAGGTGCACTTATTGCACTAGAATAACTAATTATTGCACTAGTATGAGTGTAATTATGCACTAGAACGTAATTTCGCTACGTTACTACCAACAGGTATTCATGTCTTTATTAATACAAGGTAAAATAACATGATTTCCCTACGAGACGGGAGAGTACACAAAATCGGTGGAACGCTATTGTACGGGCATGAATGGTCAGAATGTTTATGGATGCAGACGGCAGCGGCCGAACATTGCGGGAGTATAATACACACATTGCGGGAGCAGGTGGTAGTGATCAGAAATCCAGCAGGAGTGGGATTAAGAAAACAGTCCCACACAGGGCTCCACTATAAAGAGCGTTGAAACAAAATGTATGCTTATAGTCCTAACACATCAATATTTATCTTTAAATAAAATAGTAATTACTTTCCTGGTTGGTATCATTTGCAGAGAGTCAATTTTCCCAGTTGGAATATGATAAAGCAATCTATCAAATCATAGCTTAGGGCTAAAGCACACTGAGAGTGACTTTAAGATTAACTTCCGTCACACTCACACAGAGCCTGGGCATCATTTTACAAAGTTGTAACATAGTACCCTGTCACTCAAAAACACCACTTAGGCTACCCCAACACAACTGCTGTGGAAGCTCATCCATGGCATGACAATAAAGCATTATTTAACTTTGTGTTTTCCCTTTTTTCAGTCTAATTTAAGACCAAAATACTTTTGCCATGACTGGTAACTCACTGCCTCAAGCTCAGGCCCTCTACCAGAGGCCTGGGAGTTTGAGGGTTCTGCGCAGTATCTTAGCTGTTCCTAGGACTGCACTCTTCTGGACAGAGACCTCAGATGTTGTTCCTGGAATCTGCTGGAGCCACTCTCCCAGTTTGGGGGTCACAGCCTCTAGTGCTCCTATTACCACTGGGACTATTGTGGATTTCACTTTCCACATCTGATCTAGTTCTTCGTTCAATCATTGATATTTCTCTAGCTTGTCATGCTCTTTCCTCTTGATGTTGCCATCGCTCGGGATTGTACACCAATCACTACTGCTGTCTTCTGTTCCTTGTCGACCACCACAATGTCTGGTTGGATTGCCAGCACCTGCTTGTCAGTTTGGAACTTGAAATCCCACAGGATCTAGCTCTGCTATTCTCAACCACCTTTGGTGTTGTCTCCCGTCTGAACTTGGGGACTTCCTGTCTGTATTCAGTACAGATGTTCCTGTACACCATCCCAGCCACTTGGTTTATCCGTGTATGCTTTCCCAGCTATGCATTTTACACCCTGATACTAAGCGCTGGACTGTCTCAGAAGCGTCGTTGCAGAGCCTGTATCTTGGGTCTTGTCTGGTGTGGTAGACCCCTGCCTCAACTGAACTGGTGCTGAGTGCCTGTTCTTGTGCTGCTGGGATCAAAGCCTCTGTGCTGTCCTTCAGTCCAGCCTTTTCTAGTCACTGGTAGGATTTCTCAATATCAGCCACGTATTCTATCTGTCAATGGTGCATCCCATGGAGAGGCTTGGTCTTCTATGATACCTCCTCTTCTTCTTCCTCCCCACACTCTGTCTTCTGCTGCCTGAGGTACTCAGCAGTGCGTCTTGAGGGGCCCTCTTTCTGATGTACTTGTGGATGTTCCTTGTTTCATTCTTGATAGTGGCACTAAGCCTCGGCCCCCATCTTTTCACCTATTGTACAGTCTCTTTTTTTTTTATTTCTGATTTTTCCCTTTTTTCTCCCAATTTAGTGGCCAATTGATCCCTATTTTAATTCAAACACCCACCCTCGTATTGCATGCGTTCGTCAACTGCATCTCTCCGGCCGGCAGTCTCGAAGGAGACGCCTCCCCACTTTCGTGACAAGGTGAATCCAAGCCGAACCACTCTTTTTCCGACACACACAGAGACGCATTCACATGACGAACACAAGCCGACTCCGCCCCCCTCCCGAAGACAGCGTTGCCAATGATTGCTGCTTCATCGAGTCCGGCCATAGTCGGATCTGACGAGACCGGGGCGCGAACCCCAGTGGGCAACTGCATCGACACCAAGCCGATGCTTAGACCGCTACGCCACCGCGGACACCTATTGTACAGTCTCAAGCTGCTGGATTTCAGGTGGAACCCTCCATGCATTGTGAGGAGTTTATGTTTCCTGATAACTGTGACCTTTACCTCCTCCTTTGGCCAGCTTATTATTCCAGCAGGGTATCTGATGACTGGTAGCGCATATGTGTTGATGGCTTGGCTCTTATTCTTCCCATTGGGCTTGCACCTCAAGACCTGCCTCACTCTCTGGAGGAATTTGGCTGTAGCTGACCTCCTTGCTGCCTCCTCGTGGTTTCCATTTGCCTGTGGAATACCCAGGTACTTGTGACTGTCCTGTATTTCTGCTTTCCTGCCATCTGGTAATTCAACCCCTTCAGTTATCACCACCTCTTCTCTTTTTGCCACTATTTGACCGCACTTGTCCAGTCCAAATGACATCTCGATGTCGTCGCTGTCACTGTAGCTTGATGTCATCCATGTTTAGGAAGTGGCTGATGGTAACTCCACTTCTGAACATGTATTCATAGCCACTCGTGGTGATCTGACTGACGGGGTTCAGGCCTATGCAGAACAGCAGCGGGGACAGTACATCACCTTGATATATGCCACATTTAATGCTTACCTGGGTGATTGTCTTTGAGTTGGCCTCTGGTGTTGTTTTCCGCTGCTGCTCTGAGTCCTTGATGAAGGCTAGTGTCCTGTTGGCTTTGTATAGTGCCAAGCACTCCAGTAACCAGGTGTGGGGCATTGAATCGTAGGCTTTCTTGCAGTCAACCCAGGCTGTGCTCAGATTGGTCTGTCTGGTCTTAAGAGTCTTGGGTGACTGCTCTATCAACCAGTAGCTGATGCTTTGACCCTCCGGTGTTGTGCCAAATTCCTGAGTTTTGCTTATGTATTAACTCATGTGCCCATTCAGCTTTGCTGCTATGATGTCTGACAGGATCTTCCATGTCGTGGAGAGGCAGGTTATCAGCCGGTAGTTTGAAGGTGTTGTACCCTTGTGGGGATCCTTAATGATCAGTATTGTTCTCCCCTGTGTTACCCAGTCAGAATGAGACCCTGATGTTAGCTGGTTCATCTGTGTCGCCAGGCATTCATGGACTGCCGTTAGCTTCTTCAGCCAGTAGGTGTGAATCATGCCAGGGCCTGGTGTAGCACAATAGCTGTCCTGTGGTTTTGTGGAAGACAGCGAGAACCCAGGCCATTCCTACAGGGACAACGTACTGGCGGGCACAGAATCGAAAAGGGAACCTGAGTGTGTGCAAGTTGTTCTCCATAGTGCTGCTTTGTAAAGTTACTTAACCATGTAAGCACAATCAGCCCATTTGTTCTGTTGTCCTCCTCTAAAAAAAAAAAAAAAAAGCTGTCTTCAGAGTGTAACCAGCAAGGATTTTACTCTCAGACTGGTGAGCAAATTACAACCACATTAACCCAATAGGTCATGTGCCGCAACTGGAGAGTTGTTTGGTACCAGAGCAGCTGTTAAAACCCCAAAAACCGCAGAGGGCCTGAGTCACTCCTGCTGCGATTATGATCAGGACTTTGGCTGGGATCACAGTGCCTCAAAGCTCTTTGAAAATACTAGGCAGACATATCAGAGCTCCAGTGATGGCATGACAATTCTTTCAAGAAAAATCAACACAAAATAATATACAAGACTCCCTTCCCTCCCAGCACCCATCATCTGCTCATTTCTGATTAGCAGACAACTGACAATTCATGTTTTGTGGTGAGATGGATGAAGGCTGAAACATGTCAGTGGCCATCAGGAAAACTGACATCCGAGTCCTGCCTTTGAAAATAATCACTTGTACTACAACAACAACAACGGGGGGCTGCTGGTTTTCAGAGTTTTCAGGCCTCTAATTGTGAGAGATGCACTGTCCACGGTGGAGCTAACACATGCCAGCCTCATTTTCTTACTGGGAAAAACCAATTTACTCCCTTATAAAGCAACGATACAGAAGACAAAACAGCTTCCTTTGAATCAGGTCTGGCCTCTCTCTTTCTCCCTCCCTCCTCTCTTCTTTCTCACTCTCCATCTCTGCCCTGCCTTACTACCGGGTAATCCTAGTACAGCTTCTCTGCGAGCACCTTGTCAGGCTGCAGCAACGAGGCCCGGGACTTGCATAGCATACCGGTGGAGAAATTCCCAGATAAGTAACACTTGGAGCCTCTGGGGCTTCAAGCATCCACACTCTGGCCACTCCTCATGGAGCTACGTCATCAGCTCAGAGGCGCACAGTCACTTCCACAAAAGGAATTCCTTCTTACCGCCTGTGTGTATATGAGAGAGAGATAGAGAGACAAGAGACACACAGACACACAGTTTGTGTGTTTAAAGAAAGGTGAAAAGATCAGCAGTGGCAGAGAAAGTGAAAGAGATAGGTTGAAGGTTGGAGAGAAGAAAATCAAGATTAGAATAAGGAGAAATCAAATTAGGAGAGCCTAACTGTTTATTCTGTAAAGGTGGCGCGTGGTTGTGTGGTGTCTGGAGACAAAGAGCACACAGCTCCTGTGTTGCGGCAGGGTTCAGGAGGCCAGAGGGTAGGGGGAGGGTTAGAGTACTGCAGGGCGGCCAGCTGGGTTCCTCGGCTAGATGAGCCCTGTTGGGAGTTGTAACCAGACTGTGTGTGTGTGTGTGTGTGCACGTGCACACACACACACACACACACACACACACACACACACACAGTCTTCACTGCTGCTGCAGCTACTGAGGACAACCATATATGGCCCTGGGATTCCCATGGAAAAAGAAGGCCAAGACTGGGGGGGGGTGTAAATGTACATTTCACTTCACTTTACGCTCACCAGCCAAAACAATAGCCCCACTTGAGGGCCAAGCTAGTTTCTCCGTGAAAGGTTCAGAGGACAGAGTGGCAGAAAGGTCAGCCAGCCATCGACAGACAGAATACCATCTCTGTTGATATTCCTATACAATGGCACTCTTATGTCGAGGCTACTATACAGAGGACAGTAGATGGCCCAGTCAGCAATCACTGAAAGGAGAGGCTACCCAACACGCGTTGAGTATGTTGAAAGCCCCCCCCCCCCCGACACACACACACACACACACGCACACACGCGCGCTGACTTACCACTTGTGCCAGCAGCCGAACTCGAGGTTAAATGAATAGTGTGGATGCCAGGGTCAGCCCTCCAGGAACTCTACAAATCCATAGCCATTACCATTGCAAAAATGGATGGACACCATGCATCACAACACTGACATAATCAAAGCAGAATCTGTAATCTGCTGCTTTCATAGTCACGAAAAAGACAGAAAAGGACAAAGCATATTTAACACCATTGAGGAAAAGACTACTATAATGTACTTGTGAAAAATTATGAGGGCTAAGAAGACAGTTTTCTAATGGCCAGTGATTATTTATTGACTATTTTCTACACAATCCAATGCTTCAACAAAATAGCACGGGTAGAGCATGCTACACCTTAAACACGTTAATGTGGGGAAAAAATTTTTTTTCTTCAATATCAAACAGGTATTGCTAGCCAGAAATGTGTCATGGCACCATAAAGCCTTTGTTAGGAAGTCATCTGAAGCCAACAGTGCAATTTTGATGTTCTTTGGATCAGTTGAGCAGTGGCATAAACAAGGTGCAGGTCCCAAGCAGGATTTGCACAACAAAAGAGGGATTTTGCTCAAATACAGCATGGCAAGGATATCAGACACTGATTTAAAGCAGATTTCATTCATTTCATCCAAGAATAAAAGGTCTGCAATTTAGAGCACAAACTTTAATTTCAAAGCCAATCAAAAGTTTGAGCAAGCATGGTGTGCTTGGTCAGACAGTGGGGATTCACATGGAAATGCACTGAAGTATCTGTGTATGAATATCTGTTTATGCAGGAGTCCCCACATGTGCCCGCAGCAGGCTAACTATGGTGATAAAGGCAGAGGGGGCAGATGAAGGACTCACTAGTAGAGCCTCAAAGAGGAAAAGAGAAAAATAAACAGTCACTTCCTGTTCCTCTCTGGTTGAAATCCCACCCACCACATCAGCAAGGAGAGAAGTGCAGTGCCCCTTCCTCCTAAATGTCCAAGACCTGTAAAATGGACAATGGAGGGCATGCAAGCTTTCACTGGCCCCAAAACACAAATTCTGATTAAGACCGATGAGGTGCCAAGTCTCATATGGACCAGAATTCGGCTACTTATGTCACAAGATGAAATTGAGCCTCAGGGACTATGGAGTTGACTGCGGCTTAGTGGTTCAAAGTTTCTGTTTACCAAGTAGTAAGTCTGCACTGCAGCCTGTGTACTTTGGGCTCACTAATTATTCATTGAAGAAGCCATTAACATCTCAGCTCGACTAAACTCACTGACATGATGTTTACGCTCTATTAAATATGGAAATCATATCAGTGACGCTGCAATGAATGGATTCTGCATTTACCAACGGTGCTTCAACCTCCATGCTGTGCATTAGATTGCACGTTGAGCTACGTTAAGTTTTCTGATACCAATGTCAGTTCTGGTCATTCAATTTTTTTTGCTCCCCCCTGTCTTAATCAATGAATAGAGGCAAACTGTGCAGTGACATACACTCCGCGTTTCTGTTTTCCACATGACCAGTGAGTCCAACCTTGGTTGCTGGAAGTAAAGAACCATTTTACAGTGGAAATTTGTGATTTTTCAACAACAAATCTTCATTTCATCCATCTGGATCATGGAGTCAGATTACATAATACTGACTGGCAACTTATCCACTGTTGGAGACGCTCTCCAACAGAGTCCAAAATTAACACTCACCAGTCACCAAATGTGGGTATATTTAGTCTTTGGCAAGTAAATTATGGAGAGCACCCGCCACTCTGGCCGGTGGGGAAAAAAAAATTTCCTACACGTGCTGGAGAAAGCTGCTGGTTTGCTGTCACTTCAATCTGCTAGATCTGCCATGCTGTGTGTGTTGTGCATAGTACGTAATTGCATCAGTCATCAAACCGTGCAATTTTTTGTTACAGTATTTGAGGTGCTTGTCATGCAGCCAGTTGAAACAAATCCAGCTATCTGGAGATTTATTGCTGGAGTGGAGCCCCCAGGAAAGAAAAAGAAAACAGGTGAACGTCAGGCCGAAGAGACCGCTGCTGCTACGGCCAATGAAAGCGCTCCCTCCTCATCTCACTCACCAACACTGTCATTCAGCGGGAGACAAGGAGGAGGAAAATCGCTTTGAGAGAAAACTGTCTAATGAAGACTGAATATGCTACAACAGAATAAAAAATATTAATATGAACTGTGACTCAACTTATTACTGTTACTTATTTTTATTTGTTATTGTTAATTCCTCTATAATCGTTATATTCTCTAACTCCTTAATACATTATCCTTCTTGCACTTAAAGGCGAATACCACTGAATTCATTAATTCAAATGTGTTGAAAAAGTTGAATTACTATTTCTGCATACAGTTAGTGTTACTACTATTATTACTGCACACGACCATAATATTGATTGAGAATCGCATATGAGACCAAGATGACATGCTAAATAGTAATAATAACAAATTGCAAGAGTAAAAAGCAATTCAAAATAAAAAAAATCTGTCTTGCTAGTAAAATTTTTCATCTACCAGCCACCTTGGCAGGGAAGCCAAAAAGATAATTTTGGACCCTGCTCTCCAGTCTCCATATACCACCATTGAAAATTTTCAATCAGGTAGGACGGACACTGGTGCAGCAGCAAACACATATCTGACAGAGTAAGATTGAAACGCAACACTAATGTGGCCGAGCTTACAGACAACTACTATAGAACAGTGTTGCGATATAGTTTGAAATAAATTAGACTGCCTGTGTAAGTTTTGGTCGAAGGATGCCATTTTTACAAGGGTGGGAAATGTCTACTCCTGAGCTGATGGCACACAAGCGACAAACTGTAAAACCTTGTCTGTAGTCTGAGAAAATCAATTACAACAGGTCTATTTCTCTCTGCCTCCTACATCAAACTATATCTGAACACTGTTCTACTGTAATATTGATTCACTGCCCAACAGAACCGGCGCATCAATATCAAGTTTCAAGTGGAAGAAATAACTAAAATGGAGAGAAAATTAAGATTTCGGCTTTGAGTAGGCCTAAATTCTGAGAAAGACCATAAGTTTGAAAGTGAAAATACTAACGCTTCGGTAACAGCAATAAGTATGGTCTCCAAAAGGTATGTTTTGAAGACCTCTGTTTGTGTAATAGGAATACTAATGCAAATCATGAAGTACTGGTGTTATCACAATCATCATACCACTGTTATTGCCCAGGACATCAATCACCTTTCTGCCTACATCAGACCACATGCCGAGAACCTGGGTGTTACATTTGATGACAACCTAAGTATCATCAGGAAGGTAAATTCCGTAGTCAGGTCCAGCTTCCAAAATTAGGCATTTCCTATCACCCTCTGATCTAGAAAGTCATTCATGCACAAATATCATCCAGGCTGGACTACTATAACGCCCTCTTACCTAGGCATCTCTCAGGTTACCATATGCCGTTTACAACCAATTCAAAACGCTGCCGCCAGGTTATTATCAAGGTCCACGGAACGAGTCGAGACCACATCACCCCTATCCTTGCATCCTTACACTGGCTCCCCGTTCATTTCAGGATAAACTTCAAAATCCTTCTTCCATCCATCCATCCATTATCCAAGCCGCTTATCCCAATTGGGGTCGCGGGATGCCGGAGCCTATCCCAGCAGTCAACGGGCGGCAGGCGGGGAGACACCCTGGACAGGCCGCCAGGTCTACAAATCTCTACATGGTCTCGCCCCTACATATATGTCAGAACTTCTCATCCCTTACAGCACAGCAAGACCCCTCAGATTCTCCACCGCAGCATATTGGCTGTGCCCGTTCGTGGGGGGTAAAAAAATGGCCGGGGATACGGTTTTTTTATGTAGCGGCTCCTCGGCTCTGCAATAGCCTGCTGGAGGCCGTTACCCAGACTGAGTCTGTTGATGCTTTAAAATGCACCTTAAGACTCACTTTTATTCTCTGGCTTTTAATTGTGTTTAACCTGCTTTTATTTTTTATTCAATTATTTGGGTTTTAAATTATGTTTAACTCATTTTTATTTTACCCTTACTTTATTTTCACAACATCTGTTATGCACATAAATGCTTTTATGCGCACTTTGGTGCAAAACAAGTTTGCTTTTTAAAGTGCTACATAAATGAAATAAACAAACTAAATTGAAGTAATCAGCTTCATGATCAGACCAACATGTAGAATGACTGGGACAATATTTATCAAAAGGCGATTTTGATCAAATGGGTGTTCATGCTGGAATTCACAAGTCAGCGTTCATACTGTAGACAGTCAGTCCCATTTACCCACACTGCTTTCTTTGCAGACAAAAAAAAAAAAAAAAAATCTCTCACATGCATTTGCACGCACAAACACTAATGGGACAATGCCACATCAGTCTCACTAGCAAACCATCTCAAGGCTCCTGATACATCAGCATAAACCAAGATCAATATCGATCAACTGAAGGGAAAAGGTTTTGCACACAGCTTCAAATGGTTAGATGGGTAAAGTTGTATTTATCAAAGTTGGCCTGTTCCACGCCGATTAGCTTATTCCACCTGTCCAACTGTATGCCGCATGAAGACTTTGTTTGACGTCTCCCATCTTCACAAAGTCGACAAGAGGTTGAAATTTGTCCGCAACGGGCCAAACACTGATTTCACCTTTACTCCCTTTTTCATCAGCTGAAGATGCAGCCATTTTGAGATTAAGCGGAAAGAATGTAACCTCTCCCTCCCACAGACAACAAATGGACACACACTCTCAGCCTTAATTGTACTCGCCTTGCCGTAAGACAATGAGGAATTCACAGTCGCGGGTCCAGGTGTTTTCGGTTCAAAAACACCTCATAAAAAAAAAGGCTCAGCGTGAGGCATGTGACTGCCGCCAAGCTAACAACAATGGAATGGCTTCAAGAAGACCAGACTTAAGTAGAGGACAGAGACTATGTGCCACAGGGTGAGGGGGGAAGAGAAAAAAAAAAACAATAACTGAAGTCATCCCACAAACATTTCACTGTAGCTTCATACTTCACGATGCTTTAGTCCACTCGGAAACATGAGGTAGAGAGAAAAACCTAGTCAGTGTCGTCTGTCAAAGCTCGTGGGCAGGTTCCCACCCCAATTTATCCTACACAAATGTGTCAACAGGTAAGTATTAACTCGGGCCATTTCTCATCAACCCCTGGAGCACGCTACTACGGTGCAGCAAGAGCTTTGGCCTAACGCAGGGGCGAGAAATACCCCGGGTCTAAACAGACAGGAACATATGCTGACATCATCAAAAACGAGGAAAGAGACAAATATGAGACGGCAGTGCTCAGGTTTCAAATAACCCCCCCCCCCCCGAAATCAATTTAGAGTGGCGATGTCTTGTTATGGCCATGAAACAATAACGTCAACAGGACAACATCCCAAAAACACGCACGTGACGTAGAATGGGCCTCCTTTGTGTCAAAATTAACATTCGACGGACGGGATCACGTCATTCTCCGGTCGGCATGACACATATACGTGGCAATAGGGACGATCCTTCTGAGGAATTCTCCTTATGACCCCAGGTGAACCAGTTGCAACCTGCAGCGAGGCTCATCTCAAATATTTAACAACATCTTCACTATTCCAACCGCTCTTCGGGAAGCAAACCTGTAAAATTTTAGACTCGCTATCCTTTTCTTACTGCAACTGTGCAAAAAAGAAAAAAAAATGTACCATCGCTCGACAGGAAAGACCAAACAAAAAGAAAGAAAGAAGGGAAATCCAATTTCAAATCTCCTTGTTGATTTTTTTTTTGAGAAAAAGTATAGGTCTTTGATAACTAACCTACAGAGCAGATTTACCTATCAGTCAAGTCAAAATGAAAAACTTAACAATAAGACAGCCGCTCAAAAAAGGCTCCACTTCCAGTCATTTCCGACGACATTCTCCTCTTGCCATCTCTGAAATCCAGCTAACTGGATTTCAAAGCCATTTCTGACTACCAGCGTTAGTGTGCAAGGAAAAGCAGGCGTGTCACAATCAGCAGATGACCTGGCGTGTTGGGAGTGCATTGGCGCACAAACACCACATGGACTTCCTGCAGTTGATTATGGGGTTGGTGGAAAGGCTGAATGAAAATGTCAGCGTGGCCTGCTTGACAAAGCGAGACCTGCCAATTATAAACAGGTAAAATGTGCACATTCCAGGGCCCTCATTCTAAAACTAAAGTCCTCAGTCACCAATCAGGCTGAGGTTACAGTAGCGATACTGTGATTCACCTCATTGACGTGAGCGCAACACTGGATTAAAGCTGGGGTAGGTCGTTTTTTTTGTTTGTTTTTTTTTGTGTCATTGGACGTTTCAGCAGGTGGGTGCTATACACTGGTGGTGATTGAGGTGAGGCTCCCCCCTTCAATGTGAAGCGCGTTGGGTGTCTAGAAAAGTGCTAAAAATATAATTATTATATTGTAATGCAAGTGGTCTGAGACAAAACTAGACCTTTTGCACCTTCTCTTGGCTCTGTATCCATGCTTTAGAAAATCCAGCCTGTGAGAGGAGACTTCAGCCCCAATTACAGTTCATTTCAGAGAGAGGGCATTCCTATTGGCTGTTCTACAAATGCAGCTGTGTATGTACGCAATCAATTCGCGTCTGCCCTGCCCCGCCAGTCGCTTGTGGACTAGTTCTCCCTTCTCTACAAGCCCCCCACATGAGCGTTTTATTTTTTTTTAAAAAACCACAAGACCAACTCAAAATAGCTGCTTCACGCTAACAATTAGTGTAACTAAGCGATTCGCTGAAAAAAATAACTTTTACATGGATTATCAATTATGATACAAGTTTCATGAGTCTCGCTTTGACACTTCCTGATTGTAGACATTTGAATTATATGCCCGTGCTCATCTGGTGGGAGGGGCTTAGCGGAGTGATACGAGGCAGCAGAGATAGGGGCGTAAAAGGTTTTGCATTGGAATGTTCCTGTTGCCTATAGCAGCTTTAAGTGACCTATACTGCTGAGTGAGTGGTTATTTGAGGGTGTCACAATCAACTCATTTTAACATGTCTGTCTCAGTCCCGTCTCCATTCGGCTATGCCAATCCAAACACATAAGCCTGGCCCAAATTTAGACTTATTTGTACTAGTCAGCCCTGGTCAGCCAGCTGTCTGTCTAACTTTCTTGTAAAAATACAATTATAATGGCAGAGTATGCAAAACATATCATGAGTCCTATAAATAACTAAATAAACCACACTGTAGCCCATGCAGAGATAGGAGACAGCAGACGAAGATGTCTAGCTGGCAGATATACACCTCTGCCTCATATGGCAAGTAACAACTGAGTGTAGTATTATAATACCATACTTGGCATTAGCCATTAACCTTTCAGGAGGGTTGGCGGTTGACACGTTCGGCTAGACAAAGAACAATAAAATCTAGATTGTCTAGATTCCAGTCTATGAATTATTGAGCAGTGTCTTAATGTATTCTGCAATTTGTTACAAATGCATGAGTGGCTGGCTGCTGCCACAAGACAGCCTTAAATCATAACAAAGACTGCAAGTTTAGTGTACATATTTACAATAAAAGGAGAATCAGTTTTGGAAAATGTCCTCTTTTAAACGTCTCAACACAACACGAGAGGTCTTCTGCGGTCTGAAATCCTGAGACAGCATGAGGAAACAACATAAATGCAGAAGCACTTCACCACAAAGAGCCAAGAATATGATTGGGCCACATTTCATTCAGCAGACATCACGAATATTGTCGACCTTTCTAGGGTCCATTTAATGGTCTCCTGTTAGGACAGTTACTCTTCTTGAATGGTTATGTCACAGACACTGGCTCAGATCACTACTCTGTGTGAACTGAACAAAGAAAGAGGAGTGTTGGCTCTCGATAGTCTGTTCCCTCTACAACCCAAAGCACGTTTAGGCTATGTGCCATGCTACAGGATATGGTCCTGCTCATCAGAGCCTGTTGCCTAAATAGTCACAGCCAGAGAATGCATCTTTACACGTTCACTAGGTAACACCAACAACGGGCAGAATATCAAGTGAAATACTGTACTTCCAGGGTCAAGCTGTATGATGTCTCTACCTGCATATGGATGTCCAGCAGCGAGTTAAAAACACAGCAAACGGCCTCACTTATCACCCCAAAATGAAAAAAAAAAAATCATAAACCACCATGTACCGTAGCATATTCAGCTCCCTCATAAGACTACCATAAGTCACTGTAAATTTGACAGAATGCAAAATAAGTGACGTGTGCTACTCATTGCCTTGTGACATAGAGCAGTAAACAAGCAAAGCCTTACATTAAACATTCCCTAAGCCGTCATGCTCTGTCACAGTTGGACATGATTATAGCCCCCACACCCATATTATTACCAATACACTACTAAATTGTTTTAGAGAAAGCGCTGTGCATTAGTAGTACCACAACTGAGAGGTAATCCCATTCCACTGCAGCCCTGCACACTGCACCTCAAAACATCTCACAGGGTGTAGTCTCGTCTAGCAGTTGACAAGGCTGAAGATTACTATTACAGAGACACCAGACTAGCAGCAGGCATGAAACGCATCGGGGGACCGAGCTGACCTTCCATGTTGAAGTCACTACCCATGTCTCAGGCGTGCCAGCTACCAGTGCAGGTGAGAGGGGTATGGGAGAGCAGTGGCGCAATGTGATGCACAGATGTTTTGCCCATCCCACACAAGGGGCCTTTCCCCAGGAGATGGAGGGATTTTCTCCCTCGAGCAGACAGACAAAAAGGTTGGGGTGTGTAAAAGGATTGGCATGATGCTTTTATCAGGAGGAGAGGGACATCGGACACAGCTGAGAATCTCAGGGCTGGGCCTGGGGTTAAAGCCACAATAATTATGTAATGTGTTAATGTGGCTGGCGATAATCTACATGGGTGGAAATTGAACCTCTACCCACCCACCCCCACCAGCCAATGTGATTCATATTTTATTATAGTTGGAGATTCACACAGTACCGTCTCATTTTAAACTGCTAAGCACCACTGAAGACACTCTGTTCGGTGTGTTATGTAACTCCCTCTGTACATGCAAATCCACCAACACAACTGACTGGTAACCTGCTGTGAGCCGTTGCCATGGAGACAGCACAAGATAATGTTCCGATTTCAGGGCTGCAATGAGGGTGTGTAATGTCAACACAGCGAAGGCATTGTGAAGCACAACGCAAGCATTTTCAACCAAGCTGACTCTTGTCACTTCGGTGCCTGGACATCAGCGAAGGGCCATCGACGGTAAAGAAAAAGAGGTCAGGTATGGGTCAGTGTGGAGCTTTTGGTGTGCAAAGCCACAAGCCGTGCCTTCATACCCCCATCACATGCACACGTGTGCACACACACACACACACACACACACACACACACACACACACACACACACACACACACACACACATTAATGGCCTTGATGGAGCTCAGTGGGCAGCAGTCAGCAGGGCCTTGGCATCGCATGGAGAGAGGTGGGCAGGCACACAAGCCTGATAGAGAAAATGACTGGAGGGGAGGAGGTTAGGTGACAGCTGAGGAATGCCTGCTCTGCGCTTCTCTCCCTTTGCCATGGTTTCCACACAGTGTCATGTGAGGAATGTACGGGCGAGGACGACAGGGACTTGGAATGCGACCCTCAGACACTGGTGTAGCCTACAGAACCTGGGAACTCCACTTGCCAATGCAGCTACTCATCACACCAGGCAATATGGAAAATATTAGACATTTACATAAAATTAATCATGCATAATCACAGCTGCTTACAAATATACCAGACTTAAGAACCCAACCAAGGTTCATCACATAGAGGTGTTCGGTAAAGTGTGATATCAAACAAAAACTAGATTTCAAATACTGCTCTCAAATATTTCAAACCTCATTTTGTGAGAAATTTTAGGTAGACTTTCTTCATCCTTAATTTAGACAACAAATTCGATGATGATATAACAATATCTGAATATCATTCTGATGCAAAAACAGTTGAGACGATAAATGATGATACTGATAATTGTCTATAAGAATAGTTGTTTTGGAACAAGGTTGAGGCTAACCTGTTGTTTACATTATGAAGTGGCAATGGATTCTCAAAATACAAATAAGCTACACTACCACTATCAGTTTCCTTGAGTGTATCATATTATTCATGAAAATACCACCATCTGTCATTGTTTAATTCTTCTTACATCAGCCACAACCTACAAATGCGCAAGAGCTATACGTAGCTTTCACTGTGAACCCCCTAATAAAGATGATGATATGATGACATAACTCACAAAAGAGACTCAACCTCCAGCCTAAATGTAAGCTTATGCCAGGCCTGCACAACAAAGCAGAGCTACAGATACTGACTCATACCCAAACTTAGTATCATCTCCTGAAACCTAGTTAGAGGAACTTGTGGTGGTGGTATTTATAACCCCCCCATCACTCACCAGTGTTGCAAGAAATATCACTGCACCCAAGCAGCAGTGAAGTGACCAGTCCTCTAAAGACATGGAACACTTTAACCAGGCCAGAGGTTCCTAGCTCTATAACAAAAAAGGGATGTGCACTGTCAAAATTGCCTTTGTCATCAGTAATGGAAATGTTTAAAGCTAATGAGGAAAAAAATACAATTGTCTTGATGATGATCTAAATTTTTCAAAATACAAAACTAAGGCATCCTGCCATGTTGTGCTCTTGACACTTTCCAAAACTAAGATATATGTAAAAAAGAAAGTAGCGAAACACTTGCTGAGCACGTCAGATTACTCTGCCTGTTCATCTCCTCTTCACTTGATCGACGCAAACCCAACATCAGTTTGACCTTCATGCAATCCTAGGATTAGCACGCTAAACGCAAATCCCTATATCGCCTTCAACTCCTTTCCAAGACCCCAAAAGCCATGGATCACATGGTAGCCTAGAACATGCACGCATGCGCGCGCACGCGCACACACACACACACACACCTTCTCCTCTCCAGAGATGGTTAGTTCTGAAGAGCGGCAATACAAATTCTTTCTTCACTCTAGCTCATCCCTGAACATCAGTCCAAAAAAAGGCAACGTTTCCACCCAGTGAGTCTGCGTAGGGGGCATGCCAATTCCAGAATTTATTACAGCAGAGTTGAACACAGCAAACGGCTGACTTAACAATAAAATAACCGAAGAATATCGCAAGGCAAATAAACCCACCGGTCATTCAAAGATAAAGCTAGTAAAGACTTGCTTTTAAAATTTCGGCTTTCTTCAGGAAAGTCCTGGACTGCAGCAAACACTGAGCCATACCTAATATTGCCTATGCCAAGGTGTACAGTGGCAGAATTACTGCCACCGTACTGCCACTGAGTACTGCCACTTAGAATTACTAAGACTCAACATCATGTAAAAAAACACTTGGGATTTCCATGTGTATGAAGTGTGCTACACAAATAGTTTGATCAATGGTGATTTAAGCGCATTCCAAAGTTTCATATGAGGATTCCCCCATTAATCCCTCAATCAATTCAGGACTTTCTATGCAAACCAATGGTGGGTTGAACAACATCGCTCAACAAGGCACAAGCCCATTACAATGGCTGACAATAGTGAAATGGTTTGTCTACCACTTGCTACATCTCTCCAATCAAGAAACTCATTTGAACAGGTAGTTCACACAACTTACAATGACTGTTACTGACATAAACACATTCCAAGTAAAAAAAAAAAGAAAAAGGCTGCCAGTAGCTGAAGCCATAATCAAAATGTATGGGTAATACAGCATCCAAAAAAAAAATCTGTTCAACAACGAGATTTGCTGATTAATGTTATCATTTAAAAACACTGGACAAATAAACATGTCGTGTATATTATACATTAAATATAGTCCCAAGATACTGAGAGGAAAAAGAAAAACACACGAATCACAGTATACTCAAGGGAAAGTAATAGAACTTGAGCTTCCTGAGCACCACTTGGCTAATGTCAGCTTTTCCTTGGCCCGAATCCTGCTCAAGACAAGCAGCACCTACAATCACAATTTAAAACCCGCAAGTTAACGTTACATTAGCTGAAACATCGGGCTGTTTTGATGTTTTCCCCAAGGGTAAAATGGGACGTGTTTGGTTTAGGAGGGCAACAAGCATACAGCTGGACCCTTGAGATGGGTTTTGTGACATCAGCTGCCATTTCGTTATTTTGCTGTGCATTAGCTAGCTAGCGTAGCCACGGGCGTTATCGGGCAAACAGAATTAACATATTTAACAGATGTAAAAGGGCATTTCAACGCACACGGAACTGTTGACAAACATAAATTTTGAAGCCAACTTCAACTGTGACGGTTGCGTGTTTTGGCAACCAAAGAACGCTAACAGCCGGTTGGCAAGCTAGCAAATGAATGAATTAATAAATGTGAGCTAAACCTCCACGACAGCTAACGACGGCTAGCGGAGCTAGCTAGCATAGACTCGCGCTAGCCTTGCCCGACCCTAATAGCTCACGTTTAACATCACTTGCCACCTCGCGTCCAAACTACAGCAAACGTACTAAAATAAAAAGTTCGCATTTACCACCATACGTTTCGATACACTGCGCTGAGATTATAACCCGGTTATTAACCGAGTACAGCTAAGCTAGCTTCTGCTTATTTTCCAGAGGGTAGTTTGAACCGCGCTAAAGCTAACCATCAACACAACGTCCTTCCACAGCCATCCCGACCCCCGGGTCTGGAAATCAACCAATCTTTGGGCAGAGGGACCCAGTCAAGTCACAACATTTGTTGCCAACATGACGCAGCTCTAATAATTCAGCGTGTATTTCGACTGACAAGCGGTTGACAGATTTCCGATCGTACATCAAAATGAGGCGATCCATCGAAACGCCAGACCCGCCGCTACTCCCCGAATTACAGCAATTAGTCCGGACCCGCTGTCAGCTCGAGCACGGCAAGGAGCTGGTCTGGACGGCGCACGACTTTTAACATGTTCATTTTCACTTGCGCCGACTTGACAAAAGCATGCAAGGCCAGGCACGGGCTTGAGCGGAGAAGCCAGGACGGCCATCTCTCTGCGGTGCGGAGGAAAAACACGGGCGTGCTGGGATAGGTAAACAACAGAGGGGGGAAAAAAAAGGGAATGGTCTCCATTTGACAGGTGTTCCCGAGTGAGCAGTTTTGTCGGGCCCATACATCGATACTCGTATTTGATAGTTAAAGGTGGTGAGCGGTGGGGATAGAGTGAAAGTCACCGCGGGTTAGGAGGGAAAAAAAAGACGGACCTGGTGGAGGGCGGTGAGACCGTCTACATTGGCGTAGTTGATGTCGGCGCCGCGGTCCAGCATGCGGAGCACCTCCTCGGTGTCGCCGCTGGAGCAGGCAGCCAGGAACACGGCGCCGTCGTCGAACTTCACCTTCGTCTTCTTCTTTTTGAGGATCGGCGGTTCGAGGTCCGTCTCTGAGCCTAGCCACCGCTTTAGCTGTTCGTTCCTCTTCTGCTTGGCGTCCGCCATCTTCATCCCCCTCTCTCTCTCTCTCTCTCTCTCTCTCTCTCTCTCTCTTCTCTCTCTCTCTCTCCTCAGTCTTCCGCTTCTTATCTTTCCTCCGAGAGAGGATATACTTTATAGCGCCACTATCCCACGGCGCGCTGGGGCGTGGGAAGGGGAGGGGGGAGGTGGAGGAGGAGGAGGAGGAGGGGGGAGGGGGAGGTCTGAATTGTTTTCCGTAAACTCGCGAGATTTATAACGTCATCTCAGAAACTGCAGTGTAACGTCATCATCAAAGGGGGGGGTCACGGGGGGGGGGTCAACCAGTGGGACCAGAATAGCAGTTTTGATGGTTCCAAGTACATTTAACACCCTTTTGAAAAGGTTTTGGGGAAATATAACACAAATGGTCAAGAATAAGGACATAGCTTGAGCGACTCGATGGGAAAGAGATTGAATGTTCAGGCAAGGTTTTGTCTGCAAAAATGTCATTATTGTCTGATTTCGTTTTTCCTACTTTTTCTTAAAATTTCTTTTTTTTTCTAATTTTTACAGGGTGAATCCATAAGCACATTGTCTAGTAGGTTCATTTCACGTGTTGGTTTATACCACATGCATGCCATCAGGCAAGCTATAAAAAAAGGGGGGCCACATTAGCAGATTCGGGGCAGTTGAATGAATGAATGATTTATTTTGAACATGTAAACAAGCAGCATATAACACACAGACAATCCATTGCCAATAATCTGAAGTGATCAACACATCCACACATCAAACTCAGCAAACAAATCTCCACATACATCAGATTATTTGTTACATGTTCGCAAAGGAGTAGGAGGAAGTGTACACTTGTTTTTTTTCCTACCCTTTCTCACCTACTCTTAGGTTAATTCAGCTACTATACATTACAAAAAGGAAAAGAAAAAAATGTAACAAAAAAAAAATTACCCAAAAAAAACAACCCAGATATCCACTAGGAAAATGAAAAAAAAAAGTAATTAGGAATGTTTTGGAGATAAGTAAAACTTTTTAAAACAGTTGAGGGTTAAGATGAAGAGTTACGCTCTTTGAATGTGATGTTTTAGGTAATTCGCCAATTTAGCAACCATCACGCAAAAGAAAAAGAAAAAGAAAACATTATTGGCCAAAGTGCATGTGGATAACTTGAAAAACTGAAAGGGTAGTGATTTGTCTATGTGACATAAGCAAAAAAAAACAACAAAAAAAACAGCTAATCGAAAAATTTACTGCTGTAGAATTTTTAAGAACTTAGAGGTTTTCCTAATTTTAAACCTAAACACATCTATTCACTTAATTATCTACCCTCCTATCCTGACTTTTCCGTCTATATGTGTCCACCTGAGGGCCCTGTGCAAATCTCCCCTGTCCCCCTCCCGACCTCTGACCTTTGCCTCTCTCTCCTGTGCTTTGCCCAAGCTGGTCATGGGTCTATACATCACTTGTAAATTCCATTTAAACTCCACCAATTTGTGGATTAAACGGGCTTACATGCATACTACTCACTATTCATATTTTTTCTCCCCATTTGCAAAAATCTAATTATATGGCATGGACTTATTGTATTGCGTGTTTCTCATTACAGGTTTTGCCCACTTTTTCCACATTTGGATTAAAAAAGGCATAAACACAGACATTCCAGTTATATAACATGTAACATGTTCGGTTCCCGATTTAATAGAGACACATTACTCGCAGATGGAAAATAAAAGCATTTTATCACGAAGAGTACTTGTAATGGTTTGACTGTTTGCACTTGGAGGTGCTAGGAATGTCTAATAGACTTAAATGTGAGGGTGGTCCAGCTCAGCTCAGAGTGAACACAAAAAGCATTTTTTATTATTATCATTTCTCTTTTTTGGCTCCACGAGGCAATTGTTGTTGGCAGACACCCATGTGTACACAGTAGGAGGTGTGGTATTACCCCATAATCTGCAAGTCTTGGATTTGCAACATACCGCAACACTTTTCGCAGTCAGGTGTCGTTAAACAATGATTACTTGGTTTCAGAGCAATTAAAATACATCAGTTTATACTGTATTTATACTGTATTTAATTGTTTTGGAGAATGTAATGCGAATGTGAAGCAAATGCCTCCAGGACACTGACTGTGATTTTAGGCTGCACAAATAAACTTGACACATATACAGCCATCAGTGAAATTTTCTTGGAACAAAGGTCAACTTGAATCATACAGCCAGTGGTTCACACACTGCGTTAGTGTCACAAAGTTGCGAAAAAGAAGAGACTACAGTGTGCTGACATTATGAAAGTTAGGAGGAAAGTGATATGTAAGCGTGTAAGTTAGGGCGTGAGGGGGCAGACCCATCCATCCATCCATTATCCAAGCCGCTTATCCCAAGCGGGGTCGCGGGATGCTGGAGCCTATCCCAGCAGTCATTGGGGGGCAGGCGGGGAGACACCCTGGACAGGCTGCCAGACCGTCACAGGCCCCATGTGTTTGTAATAGCCAGTGTGACACATGCATTACATTCATCTCAGGACACACTGAGACTTGGGATACACAGCGTATACTATGTGCTCGCACTTTTTTGTGCATATATGACGGCCGTGCATGAGCAACGTGCATGTGTTTTCTGTGTGTTCCCTTACAAAAAACAGTATACTTGAAGTAAACTTAAGTAAACTTCAAGTAAAGTTCAAGTATATATACTAGTAGTATACTTGTAAGTATACTTAAGTATAATTTTGTTTAGTATATCTCTGATAAGTACTTAAAAAGTAAATTGAAATTTTACTCACTGATTTTTAGTTTAAAAAAAGTATACTAATAGTGCACTTGAATAAACTACTATTTTTGCACGGGTTTGCCTGTCTGTCTTGCTGTTTGTGTCTCTGATGCAGTACAGAGCGTCATGAGGTCGTGCTTGTTTGGATATTCTTGCTTTTAAAATCTCTAGGGGGTATGTGCAAGCCCAAGAATGTTCTTTCTCAATGTAGAAACTGCATTTTTATGCCGGGGATAAACACGTTTGGTCGCCGGTGTGCAGGGGCGCAACTACCCACTTGTTGGGGGGTTTGCAACATCAGCGTTGCCCCCCCCCATCATCAAATTTCAATATTGTCAGAACAGCACGGGGGGGGGGGGTTAGTCATACATTTACAACATGCAATCAAAACAACACGTGACAGCCGATGAGATTAGCCAGAATGATATAAACAGAAGGTCGTGATGAATAGTCGTTAAATATTCATCTTATGTCCTCATGTATTTGAAGATTTAATTGCATTTCTAACCAGCCTACATTTTGTAGTAATAATAAGCTAGGTTAACGGTCTGTACGTGAACATTAACTACTGTTGATTAACGTTACAAATACAGCTGGTAAATCTTCTTCTACCAAAGACCGAGGACTAATCACATAAGACTGACTCGCGTCCAAAATATTCGATCAGGTAAATATGCTCGTGAGAGGTCCATGTTGGGAGATGTCTCTCCACCATCAAGCCGGACAGAACAGAATGGGCCGGATTTGTTTAGGGAAGTGACGTCAAACGACAGCTATGCTCTGATTGGTTGTTGCACAAACCTTGTTGTGTCAAGTTGAAACCATTTGATGCAACTAATTACTCGCAACACAACTCTTCAGAAAGCTCGGTTGCATGCGACTAAGTTGTGTGGAAAAGTCTCATGTGTGACATCAGCTTTACAGGGTGCCACAAACCCTCATCATCCATACGGTCGTTGGACCGCAGCCACAACGGATGCGTAGCCAGTCTTGTCCGTGTGATCGAGCTAGACCTGGCCGTAACTTCAAGAATATGTCTTTAATACAGCGTGTACCTATTTTAAATGACAAAAGAAAGACAACTGACAACAAAGACACATTTTGATATCTTGTATATATTTTCCCCATCGATTTGGCACCCTCCCTCCCCCCTAAGGCAGAGCACCGGAGAAGGGGGTGTGTAGGTTATCTGTAGTGCACTCTTCTAGTTGAATAATAATAATAATAATAATTTTATTTATATAGCACTTTTCTAAAACAATGTTACAAAGTGCTTCACAAAAAAAGATAAAACCAGACAAGGTAAAAATAACAGTAAGATCAAATAAGAGTAACAAAAAATAGTATAAATAAAATCAAACATTTGACTATAGTTAGTCAAATGATAGTTTGACTTTTAATGAGTTCTAGCAGTGTCTGAGTTTCACACAATACAAAAAGTATAAAAGTCACAACTGACTTTGTCACCTTGGGCTTAGTAATGTGTAAAAGCAAACACAAGTTCAATGACTGTGAGTAAATGGTATGAACTGGACACCTTTGTTGTACATAGTCGGTGGGGGGGAAACCTGTTAAAGCACATTAAACATTTCCTCTTTTTTTCTTCTTTTTGTTTACTGACGCCAGGACAAGCTGCCAAGGACCTCGGAGACGTTCAGAGCGATTGTAATGGCCTTGGCTCAATGTCTCATCAGGAAAAGTACATTAGTGCTGCGAAGGTAAACCCGTTCACAGACAATCTTGCACCTCACCCAAACACACACGTCCACGGGGACTATATACAGTAGCTGTCACGTGGCCTGTCCCCTCGTATCCCACAAACCCATTTTACGCAGAGACAAACCTCTTGAATGTACAGTAAATGTTTATGAATCTCATCTTACCTCTTCCACAGCAGTATTTACCATAACGCAACCATCTTAAGATATGCCATGATAACAGTTCAGCAGGACTGACATAAGAATTGTGATTCTTACTCAGCCGGGAGCCATATGTTTGCTTGTTTTTCTTGATTAATCCATCAATAGAGTTATTAATTGTTATGCAATCTGAAAAATTGCTTTTTGTTGTATTGCTGCAATCATGCAAAATGCTTTTTATATCAATAAGTTGTTAAAGATCGATATACTTGGGTATTGCTGTAATGTCATGGAATGTGCTCATCGTTTTTAACCGATAATTCACTTATTCATTCGATTCATACAACAGGGATAAACACAATCATGTGCTGACTAGGACCCTGATGTCCGCACAATTATGAAGGGAGAATCTGCCAACAGACTCCTCGATGAACTCTTCTATCATCATCTCAACTGTGATGGCAGGTTCTTGTTTATTGTTCCAGTTCACAGTGAGAATCTAAATGCTACGCTACTCACTCACGCATATCACAACTACAATATCATAAGGGTGCACTTTCCTCATTGTTTTCGTTGACCGTGACCGAGAAGATCCAAACTCAACACAGATGTAGACGTTATCTGTCAGACGTGTTTTTCGGCACACTGACACTTCGCTGTGGGAAACTCAACACCTCTGACTGACCATGTCTATTGGAGTAATTGAGTGTTTCTGAAGCAACTGTTCCCTGGCTTGTTTTGTAAAACCTGATGAGGTGACCAAGTCAAGTGTTCTGGCAAGACAGCTGGCAAGGGGGACAGATACTGGTGTGTGTGTGTGTGTGTGTGTGTGTGTGTGTGTGTGTGTGTGTGTGTGTGTGTGTGTGTGTGTGTGTGTGTGTGTGTGTCTTCTCCTGGATCGCCACCTTGTCGTGGAGGAGAAGCTTGCATGTACCAATGATCCCCAGAGCTATGCTATCCAGAGCTTGGCTCCATGGCGGACAGGTCAAGGGGGAGGTTCCAGACAAAGCGCGATCCAACAAAGACCACAATGGCGGAACTGGTGGACGATGTCTCCAGGTCAGATCGGCAGTGAAGGTGGATGAAGGGTGCAACAGAGGGTGGTCCCCAGTCGTCGTGGTTCTCCATGCCATTGCACTCTGGCCACCCCCTGCCAAGGACCGTGTTGTAGCTGCAGGTGCATCAGCCTCTCCACGTAAAAAGCTGTCACGCACAGGCGTCCTCCCATTATGTGTCCCCAGGATCGGCCGCCACCCACCTGAAGACCCAGAGGGACCCAGAGGGAGGACGGTCATATTCAACCCCGAGTGACCGCCGTGTGTGTGTGTGTGTGTGTGTGTGTGTGTGTGTGTGTGTGTGTGTGTATGCATGTGCGTGTGTGTGTGTGTGAGAGAGAGAGAGAGTAAGGTAGACAGAGTGAAGACGATGCATCTTGAGAGCGTTGGCTGTTTGATATGGATTTGCAATAGCACATGTTACCGCTAATCCAAACTGAGAGTACCTCGCTCCGGTACAGTAACAATAAGCCAGTACGCAGACACTTCCACTGGCATGTCGGAGCAGGTAACTCATACGACTGGCTCCCAGAGAGTGGTAACTAGTCAAATGTGGGCAAGTGAGTACCGAGCGAAGCCAGGCGCCCCGCCTCCCTGTCGCCTCCCGGCTGTTGCCATGGCAACCTTGGCGCCTGTGACAGTTGCACACTCAGCTCCTCCCATATGGTAGGATCCAGACGGCAACGCTATCACACAGATAGAAATAGTCCCGCTTTGATGTTCAAAAGTGATGGCAAGAAATACCCCAATAGCACTGGCTCAACCCTTCATCCCCTTTTGATTAGTCACTGTTGGGCTGCAAAGCTTGTCCCGGCCCGTGGCATCAGGCAAGAGTTAACAGGCCTAGAGATGGTCCAGCGCTGCATCAGAATAGGCGTGACTCCACTGGTTTATTATAATATTCTCGGGAGGGCATAGCATAAGCTCTGTTCCTCCACAAAGCAGTGGGCCCAAGGTGACACGAAGGTCCGAGCTCGCCCCGCGTCAGTAACTGATGAATGGTCCCCTTATTTTATTGCGCATTAAGCATGCAATGCACAAAACTTTATCTCACTCTCCAGTGTCAAATGAGTTTCACCTCTTGCTGGAGCCACTGGAATTTCAGCTCTCATAGTATGTAGGGGAAGAGTCAAGTGACAATAAGCTCTATGTCTGTTGCCAAACCACAACAAACTGTTTCAGGCAGTCGCTTACTGTCAGGGTGGCAGAGAGAGAGAGCGAGAGAGAGAGAGGGAGAGAGAGAGAGAGAGAGAGAGGGAGAGAGAGAGATAAGTGGGTAGTGTGTGGGGGGTTTTCAGAGTCTCCTCATTACGAGGAGTAATAATAGCAACCTGATCTCTCCAGCGGTCACATGCTGTGTTCATCTTTGCAGCTGTTAATTCTGCTTTACGTGTTTGTGTGTGTCCAAGTCCTTCTTTGTGTATGCACGCAGCTTACCGAGTAATGCAAAACAATTCCTCCTGTCTATTACTGCACATCTTGCCTTGATACACACTGACTTTTGCTGTTGCAAGCCAGGATTCAAACACACACAAACACACACACACAAACTCAGACTCGGTCTGGACTGTCTTCTTCTCTTGCATCACAACAATGTTGTTATGTTTATTACTCATTCACCGTGATAGCTGCACAGCCGTGCGTGCGTCTTACCATTGACGGTGGGTGTACTGGCAGGAAGTGCTTGGGGGAGTTTCTTGAAAATGCCATCTGGGCAGAGTAACATGTGCCAACTGGCAGTCTAAGCAAACTGTTTTAATGTGTGTGTGGGGGGGCAATATCTCTGCAGCAGCACCCCTCTCTAAAATCAGGGCGCAGAGCAAAGCGGAGGCTGGTGGAGGTTCTAGTGGGAGGGAGGGAGGGAGCCGATCCGCCCCGAGATGACAGCTGAGCTCTCGCCCGGGACAGAAATAGGGTAGCCCCTTGACTTAGCAGCCTTCACAGCTGTAGTATTACTTGATTCTTCCCTTTTTATCCCAGTCCATCATGCCCGGCATTATAACAGCGGATTATTGATTATGCAAACTCAGTTCAGTAAACGGAGGACCTTAGCGTATTGTGTGGGTACGTTTAATGGCGGGACGCGTGTTTCTTTAAGGCCGAATGAATAGTGACAGCCTAATAAGACGAGGCTGTTTGAGTGACCCTGTTTCCTAGAGAAAAGTGGCTAATAATAGGCCAAATCTGGAGCTGTGCTGAAGCCTGTAATGGGCCCGTGCTAAAATCTACAATGAGTCATTCTAGCCAAGCAGCGGACAGGAAAAAGAGCATTAATTATTGCTATCAGAAATGAGTAACATATTCCAGCGACAGGAAAGCTGGATGGAGACGAACCTTCGCGTGACCAGGACGGGCAGGTTAGAATTACAACTTACAAAACGCGTACTTTTATATGTTACTGTTATTTATGGGGATTTCGCTGACGTCTGATGCGAGGGCCCCTTGGAAAAAAGACTCGAGGCGATTTTGTTGGGGGGAAATAAAGGAAAGTTGCAGTGATGAAATGAAAGGCGCCGTTCTCTCAGCCTGTAAAGACGCACTCACAGACGTGTGTTAAAATGAAATGGGGTTAGTGAAATAAATCTTTGCTCGCCTTTCTGGGCGCATTAATAGCCCACTCAGCTTTTCCTCAACAAATCTCACTGGATTATGGGGCGTCCGGTTAGCATAGCGCTCTATTCTGTTATCTACCAACACAGGGATCGCCAGTTTGAATCCCCATGTTACCTCCGGCTTGGTCGGGCGTCCCTACAGACACAATTGGCCGTATCTGCGGGTGGGAAGCCGGATGTGGGTGTGTGTCCTGGTCGCTGCACTAGCGCCTCCTCTGGTCGGGCAGGGTCGGGGCTCCTGTTTGGGGAGGAGGGGGAACTGGTGGGGAATAGCGTGATCCTCCCACACGCTATGTCCCCCCTGGTGAAACTCCTCACTGTCAGGTGAAAAGAATGGATCGGAGGAGGCATGTGGTAGTTTGCAGCCCTCCCCGGATCAGCAAAGGGGGTGGAGCAGCAACCGGGACGGCTTGGAAGAGTAGGGTAATTGGCCGGATACAATTGGGGGTAAAGGGGGGGGGTCTCATTGCATTATGTATTAATAATTTAAGCAAACAAATCTATAGCAGCAATACAGGTGTTCAGATTCCTTTGTAACCTGATATTCTTTCTACAACTATACCCCTCTCTCTCTCTCTCTCTCTCTCTCTCTCTCTCTGTCTATATATATATATATATATATACTTCAAAGACATTGGCTGCTTTTAGAGCTCTAGGTTTAGCCAGTTGAAACACATGTGTGCATTATTTCCATTCACCTTGATGAAAAGAAGCACGATAGGAAAAATTGAGCCATCATCAGCCTTAAAAGCCTTCGGCCTATCAGGATTACCGCTTGCAAAACACTCGACCCTGCTGATGATCACAAAGTACAAGCACAGTGGACACATTCGCCGAGTTCAAAGGTCACAGACCATCCCATCTATCATGGGCAGTACTTCAAGGCACTCCAGTCCACACGTGGACAGGTTCATGTTTCAATTAACAGGTGTCATATATCTTGTTTCCTAACCACATTCATCTCCCACGACCTTAGTAATCCTAAAATCTACAGCAAGTTACAGTGGGTATCTGTTGGCTCAAGCTTTTCCCATGCATAACATCAATCATATTCGCTTTGCTCCAGCACAAACGTACAGCCCCATCCATAATTCCTCTGTATATGTGCATGCACACGTGTTCAAAGTGTAAGGGGGGGGGGGTTTCCACATTTGTGACTTTAAATCCAACATACCCTGTCCTGTTCAGCTCAGAATTACACCCACTACACAATTTTGCCACTCTTCCTCAAAAGAAAAGAGACATTTATGCTAGGTACAGTTTGCGCTGAAGAAATTTCATACAGGAAGTCGTCAAGCAGCAACAGACAAGTAGAGAAGTCACGTGTGCTCACTGCTCCTCGTCTCTTGCTTCTCCTCCTGCAGCAGGGACCGGAAATCATCTTAACTACCCCTAATGCTGAATCTGCAACTGCAGCTGCTATCACTGTGCTCATCTACAGAAAGGTCCCGGGCTGATAGCTGCAGCATACTATAACGCAACACATATCTGCTCCTTCACATTGCACATATTGAAAAATCCTTCTCTGTTCTGTTCTGATATTGTCGAAACTCCGGTCAGCACAGGCTTGCTGGGTGCATTTTACAGGATATAAGTACGAGACAGATATTCCCCCCAGAAATCGGTCACCGCCGTTATCGTGGTGGCTGTCTTTCCTCAAGGTATTAGCCAGACTCTCGGAATATACGGGGTCTTAAAAGCAGTGACACCTCCGAGCTCGAACAGTTGTATTTTCACATGACACGCATCCTTAGTAGCAGGAAAATGTGAAGAGCAGGAAAAGACCTTAATAACACTATTACTCTCTTTTCCACATGTTATATATGTTGTCACTATACCTCATCTTGTTTTTATTATTGTACTTCATTGTACCCCTGGTCCAATCTGTTTAACTTAATGCTACTATATTTTTGCTATGGATCTAGATGGCACAGAATCATATTTGCAGACCATTGATATAGAGGCCTCTTTCAAGCTAGCGGCTTTAAATTTAATCTGCAGGGTTGAATTGGGTCAAGGCATTTGAGTAGCCAGAGTGTCTCCGTCTTGCTTGTCCAGTCTCAATGCCAAGATAAAAGTACATTTGCAACTGTTCAGGTCGTGTTTCTGTTCAACAGCAGGAAACAAAGTGCGGCATTGCCAAACTTAAATGGGAGGGTCGATTCCATTCACAATGCCTTCATGTTTGATTCATCGGTGTCGGTGTTATCTGTTATCTGTGGGCCGACTTAAAGCAAGGTGTGATGGTGTCAGAGCTGACATGCTTATCGGCAGATACAGCTCATCGCGTATAGCACCTGTCAGCTCTCTACCTGCCCCGGAGAGGAGCATGATAGAAGGTAGGAGGTGATACAAGACAGAGGACATATATATATATATATATATATATATATATATATATATACACACACACACACACACACACACATATATACACCTCGCTCCACAGCACACACACACACACACACACCCACACACACACACACACACACACACACACACACACGCATATATAAATTTAGCACAAAAAGTAAGGAAATGTGTGTTTGGTAGATTATTTCTTTGTTGTAACAATGCTTCTTGGCAATAAATCTTATAGCAGGCAGCTGATTGTCAGCACCTAGGGTACCAGAAGCTCAAAACAAGAGTAAATAGCAGCAGCAAAATAAGCTGTTTAGCATTGGCAGAGAAGATTTGGCAAATTTTTCATGGGGGCAACCCACATACTTCTGCTGCTCATCCCACAAATGCATGTTCCTTACATATGTGGCACCATTTAAAGGGGAAATAAACAGGCTTTCCAACTATATAAGATTTATTGCCAAGAAGCATTGTTACAACAAAGAAATAATCTACCGAACACAAATTTCCTTACTTTTTGTGCTAAGTATATATAGATATAGATATAGATATATAGATATAGATATAGATATAGATATGCTTGACCCCTACAGTGAGGGGGTCCAGGGTCTCTGTTATGCTGTGGGGGTAATTTCCTGGCATGGTCTGGGTCCACTTGTCCACGTAGAGCAGGGGTGGGCATCTTATCCAGAAAGGGCCAGTGTGGACGAAGGTTTTTGTTCCAACCAAGCAGTTACACACCTGATCCCACTAATCAACCAGTAGAGTCTTTGCTGAGGAACTTGATTAGGAGACACAGGTGTGTAATTGCTTGGTTGGAAGAAAAACCTTCACCCACACTGGCCCTTTCTGGATAAGATTGCCCATCCCCGCCTTTGAGGGAAGGGTAACTGCAAATCAATACAACGCTATTCTGAGTGATCACCTTTATCCTATGGTGAAACATCTCTATCCTGATGGGAGTGGTCTCTTTCAGGATGACACTGCCCCCATCCACAGGGCACAAGGGCTCACTGAATGGTTTGATGAGTATGAAAATATGCTATGGCCTTCCGCATATTTGATTTGGCAAAGATTTACACCAGATGCCCTTCCTGACACAACCCTCCCCATTTATCCGGGCTTGGGACTGGCACTGAGAATGCACTGGCTTAGGAACTTGCAATTGGGAAGAAAGAAAAAAAACGGGGGGGGTCCACAAATGTATATATATACACTACCGTTCAAAAGTTTGGGATCACCCAAACAATTTTGTGTTTTCCATGAAAAGTCACACTTATTCACCACCATATGTTGTGAAATGAATAGAAAATAGAGTCAAGACATTGACAAGGTTAGAAATAATGATTTGTATTTGAAATAAGATTTTTTTTACATCAAACTTTGCTTTCGTCAAAGAATCCTCCATTTGCAGCAATTACAGCATTGCAGACCTTTGGCATTCTAGCTGTTAATTTGTTGAGGTAATCTGGAGAAATTGCACCCCACGCTTCCAGAAGCAGCTCCCACAAGTTGGATTGGTTGGATGGGCACTTCTTTGAGCAGATTGAGTTTCTGGAGCATCACATTTGTGGGGTCAATTAAACGCTCAAAATGGCCAGAAAAAGAGAACTTTCATCTGAAACTCGACAGTCTATTCTTGTTCTTAGAAATGAAGGCTATTCCATGCGAGAAATTGCTAAGAAATTGAAGATTTCCTACACCGGTGTGTACTACTCCCTTCAGAGGACAGCACAAACAGGCTCTAACCAGAGTTGAAAAAGAAGTGGGAGGCCGCGTTGCACAACTGAGCAAGAAGATAAGTACATTAGAGTCTCTAGTTTGAGAAACAGACGCCTCACAGGTCCCCAACTGGCATCTTCATTAAATAGTACCTGTTAGAGCCTGCTACAGCTAGAATGCCAAAGGTCTGCAATGCTGTAATTGCTGCAAATGGAGGATTCTTTGACGAAAGCAAAGTTTGATGTAAAAAAAATCTTATTTCAAATACAAATCATTATTTCTAACCTTGTCAATGTCTTGACTCTATTTTCTATTCATTTCACAACATATGGTGGTGAATAAGTGTGACTTTTCATGGAAAACACAAAATTGTTTGGGTGATCCCAAACTTTTGAACGGTAGTGTATATATATGCATGTTAACACTTATCATAGCCATAATACAGAGCAATCGTTGGTGTTTCTCTACCAAAATTGTGCAGAAAAGTATCTGTGTCATTGTCGATACTGTCAGACAGTGCGTGTGAAAACCACAACTGATACTGCTGGTTACTAGGAGCCAAAATAGCGGTTTTGTAGGGGGTGGGGGGGTGTATTTCTGCACTCCGTCAGGGATCCCCCCCTTTTTTTCTCCCCAACTGAATTTTGGCCAATTATCCCACTCTTCCGAGCCGTCCCAGTCGCTGCTCCACCCCCTCTGCAGATTACCACATGCCTCCTCTGATACATGTGGAGTCGCCAGCCACTTCTTTTCACCTGACAGTGAGGAGTTTCGCCAAGGTGACATAGCACATGGGAGGATCACGCTATTCCCCCCAGTTACCCCTCTCCCCTGAACAGGTGCCCTGACAGACCTCAGGGAGCGCTAGTGCAGTGACCAGGACACATGCCCACATCCGGCTTCCCACCCGCAGACACGGCCAATTGTGTCTGTAGGGACGCCCGACCAAGCCGGAGGTAACACGGGGATTCGAAACGGTGATGCCTGTGTTGGTATGCAACGGAGTAGACCGCTACGCTACCTGGATGCCCTTAGGTTAGGGATTTTAAGAGGTAATGTAGTTAGACTGACTAACAGAAAAAGTTGTTCATATTCAAGAGAACCCTTTTTGATTCATATGACAATGAAAAAATCTGATGGGCTGGAAGAAAAATAAACAAGCAATGATCGACATGGCAGATCAGATGGCTGATGTTGAACTTGACAAGGAGAATAATGCTAATGGAGGAGGTTTAATGATGGTGGGTACGAGGCTTCGTCCTGCATTGATATTCTTGACGCTCATCTTCCTGAAACTCCTGACAAACTTCCACCTCCCAAACAGCAAAGAAAGAGCAATACAGAACTGGACATTCTCTCAGCAATTAATGCTTTGCCTGTGAAACAAGATGAAAATTTCAAGAAAGTGTCACCCATTGAAAAGATCAGCGACTACCTCCAGCGCTCTGGAAATACTTTCCTCTACAGCATAAATTTGCAAAACATTACAGTAAAATTAAAAAAAGCAAAAGTGATTCTTCTTCTCAATCTCCATCAATTGATGGAAGATGGATTTTGATAGTTGCTAAAATAGGTAACACTACTTTCATCATAGGCAATAAATATGGCCACAAGTTAAAGACCTTCAAACCAAATCAAGGATCGTACACCCTCTTAGTGGCGATTTCAATATCTGAGAGATCCCCAGATGACACAGTTGACCGCTACCCCGCAAGGCTTCCCCATGGACTGTCACATACCATCATTTCATCCTTTTGTACAGAACTCTCACTGTCAGACTCTTGGCACTTGTTTAACCCAAAAGAGAAAGACTTTACATGGTAGAACAAGACTCACACTTTGAAGTCTAGAACTGATTTGTTTCTAACATCTTCACCAATATTGCAATATGTCAAAAATGTCTGTCATCACTATGCGCCTTTGTCAGATCACAAGCTAATAGCTTTAGACGTGGAATGCTCCTGTCTAACTAATGGAACTAGGGGGTCTGGAAATTTAATAACAAGCTCTTGAATGATAATCAATTTAATGCTAGCACTAAGAATTTAGCCAAAGAGATGCTTGATGACCGTTACAATGTTAATAGATGTACTTGGGAATATTTTAAATTTAAGGTAAGCTGCTTAGCTCTTAAACACAGTATGGAGTTTAAGAGCACTAGAAACCAGCATGAAGCTGAAATAATGGCTAGACTAAATATATTAATGGAAAAAAATACATTATCAGTGGATGAAGAATTCAAAATTGGACAATATAAATTAGAGTTGGATCACATGTTAATGGCTCTTCCTAAGGGGAGCTTTGTCTGATCTAGGGCTAAATTGATCAAAGAAGGTGTAAGAAATATTAATTATTTGCACTCAAGAAAAAGAACGCTAAAAGAAACTCATTATCCTCTCTCACTATTAATGACACTGCAAGCACTAACCCAAAAGAAACAACTGATTTTGTGGAAACTTAAATAAATTAAACTCCAACACAGAGAAGTGTGTTATGGAGCGTATCCAGAGTTCTGTACCTACTATCAATGATTAATTCAAATCTAAATGGGATGCAGATCTCACAACTCAAGAAATAGATGAAGCACTGTATTCAATGAAAAAGGGTAAAGCACCCAGAAAAGATGGTTTATCCATAGAATTTTCCCTCCTCTTCTGGAATGTTTTACATGAACCCTTATTTTTCACGTTCAAAGATTGTAATGGAGAGATCTCTGTCACAATGAAGCAGGGTGTCATAACATAATTGCCAACACCAGAAAAAGATACCTTATGAGAGCCACTTTATTTTGTCATTGTAGGTTACAGTGTAACAGGCATGGGCACAGGGGACAGGCATGGGTGCAAGTCCACGAATACTGGCATGGCATCCAGTGCTTTACCTGTGCCCCCATCCATAGGGTTAGTGGTTGTGTCAGGAAGGGCATCCAACTTAAACTTTTGCCAAATCAGTATGCGAATTGACAAGACCATACCAGATTGGTCGAGGCTCTATACTGAATCAGTCAAAGCCCGTGTTAAAAACGGCTGCCATTGATGCTGTGTCCTCACAGGGTACAGATGGAAACTGTAAAATCCCCTGTCGGGACCCCTGAGAAACAGGGAATAAGATGAAAGAAGTAGAAGAGGTTACAGTGAAATTTGTTCTCTGCATTTAACCCATCCTATGGGAGCAGTGGGCAGCTGCAGCGCCCAGTGACCAACTTCAGTTCTTCTTTCCATTGCCTTGATCAGGGGCACAGACAAGAAAGAGTATTAACCCTAACATGCATTTCGTTTTGATGGTGGGAGAAAACTGGAGCACCCGGAGGAAACCCACGCAGACATGGGGAGAACATGCAAACTCCACACACAAAGGACCTGAGACGGCCTGGGATTCGAACCCAGGACCTTCTTGCTGTGAAGCAACAGTGCCAACCACTGGGCCGCTGTGCTGCTTACTCATGCTTGCTCATCTTATCTCATCATCAGCCGCTTCTCTGGGATCAGGTCACAGTGGCAGCAAGCTAAGTAGGGCACTCCAGACATCCCTCTATCCAGCAACGCCCTCCAGCTCCTCCTGGGGGATCCCAAGGTGTTCCCAAGCCAGACTGGATATGTAGTCCCTCCAGCAAGTTCTGGGTCTACCCCAGGATCTCCTCCCAGTTGGATGTGCCCAGAAAACCTCCAAAGGAAGGCACCCAGGAGGCATCCTAATCAAATGCCCAAACCACCTCAACTGGCTCCTTTTGATACAAAGGAGCAGCAGCTCTACTCCGAGCTCCCTCAAGATGTCCGAGTTCCTCACCCTATCTGTAAGGCTGAGCCCAGACACCCTCACAACCCAAAGCTCATGACCATTGGTGAGGGTGGTAATGAAGATTGACTGGTAAATTGAGAGCTTTGCCTTCCGACTCAGCTCCCTCTTCACCACAACAGTCAGGTACAATATCCGCATTATTAGCACTAATCCGCCCATCAATCTCTCGCTCTGTCCTACCCTCACTCGTGAACAAGACCCCGAGATACTTGAACTCCTTCACTTGAGGCAACAACTCATCCCCAACCCAAAGAGAGCAATCCACCATTTTCCGGTAGAGAACCATGGCCTCAGACTTGGAGGTGTTGACTCTCATCCCAGCCATTTCACACTCAGCTGCACACCGCCCCAGTGCACACTGGAGGTCACATTCTAATGAAGCCAACAAAACCACATCATCTGCGAAGAGCAGAGATGCAATTCTGAGGTTCCCAAAATGGACACACTCCTCACTTTGGCTGTGCTTTGAGATCCTGTCCATGAATATCACAAACAGAACTGGAGACGGGACAACCGTGTGTCCTATATCACTTTTATCAACTGAATATAAATTGTCGTCTTCCATCTATGCTTCGAGACTGAAGAAAGGTTTGGCTCAAATTATCAGTGAAACACAAACGGTTCATGAAAAACCATCACATAAGTTGTAACATCAGACTTGTGTTTGGCTCTTTGGGATTATGCAGACTCAATAGGGCGTGATAGTTTTATCCTTTTTATAGACTTCTTTAAAGCATTTGATACCATTGAGCATGCTTTTCTAACCTAATCACTTAAGAAATTTAAATTCGGAGACAATTTCATTTATGCCATCAGTATGTTATACAACAATATCAATAGCTATGGTACTGGGTCAGCAGATGTCCAAAAGAGTCATCATAAACAGAGGAGTCCGGCAGGGTTGTCCTGCCTCTCCATTTTTGTTCCTTGTAGTTGTTGAATTATTGTCTCTGAGCATTGTTAATTAAATTAATTTCAAAGGTATTACCATCTTCGATAGAGAAATTAAGATCTCTCAACTGGCAGACGATACCACATTTTTTTAAGAGATTAGAGACAAGTGATATATGCAGTTAATTCTATCAAACAATTTTCTGAAGCATCAGGTCTATGGTTGAATATACCCAAATGTGAACTACTCCCATTATTTAACTGTAATAAGACAATGATTGAAAACATACTAAAAGATACTCTAAAATACCTGGGTGTACACATCACCAAGAATCCAGTTACCAGACAGAACTTACATTTTCATCCAAGACTAAAGACCAACTTGAATAATTGGTTACAAAGAGATCTTTCAATATTTGGTGGTTTTACTCACAGGAACTGAAGGTCTTTCTCAATTTGTGTACCCATTGCTCTCACTATTTGTCAATAACATGACTCGTAATGAAGTGAATAAGATATTCCTTAACTTGTTTTTGGAAAAACAAGACCCAGACACTTAAAGTCTGTTCTTTCTAGTAAGAGGAATGAAGAGAGTCTTAAAATCTTAGACTTTAATGGTGTCATCAATACTTTCAAAGTGAATTGGCTGAAGAAATGTATGGGTTATCCTAACTCAACTCGGAATTTTATCCCCACCCACCTATTCAACAAACAGGGTGGTATTAATCTCCTATTAATGTGTAATTATTCTCCAACAAAACTACAGAAATGCTCAATGTTCCATCAACAAGCCTTATTATTTTGGAAGCTATGCTACAACCACAACTTCTCCCCTCACAAAGCGTATCTCTGGAATAATGTCAACATAACAATCAGAGGCAAATCACTTTTTCTCCCTATATGGCATCAAAGAGGTATTAACAATTTGTCTAATATGTATGATTGAACCCGGTAATTAACTTTTCTATGAACAGTTTTTGTACACTAATAATTTTCCTTAGAATTCTACTCTGGGGTGACCGGGTAGAGTAGCAGTCTATTCCGCTGCCTACCAACACAGGGATCGCTGGTTCAAATCCCCGTGTTACCTCCGGCTTGGTCGGGTGGCCCTACAGACACAATGGGCCGTGTCTGCGGGTGGGACGCCAGATGTGGGTATGTGTCCTGGTCGCTGCAGTAGCGCCTCCTCTGGTCGGTCAGGCGCCCGTTCAGGGGAGAGGGGGAACTGGGAGGGTATAGCATGATCCTCCCACGTGCTACGCCCCCCTCTTGAAACTCCTCACTGTCAGGTGAAAAGAAGCGGCTGGCGACTCCACATGTATCAGAGGAGGTCATGTGATAGTCTGTGGCCCTCCTTGGTTCGGCAGAAGGGGTGAAGCAATGACCAGGACAGCTTGAAAGAGTGGGATAATTGAACGAGTACAACTGGGGAGAAAAGGGAGGGGGGGGATAAAAAAAAAAGAATTCTACACTGTAACTAAAGCTATACCAACTAGTCTTTTGCAATTAATGAAAAACCAGCTGGTCTTAAATTAACAGATAAAAAAAAAATGCAACAACAAACACATATGTGAAAGGTCTTTATGCATGCTCAATAATCCAGGTAAGGAAATACCAGCAAGTGGAATCAGTTCATGTGGACACAACGTTTATTGAGAGAAACGTTTCATCACTCATCTAAGTATCGGGGGCAGCATGGCTCAGGAAGTAGAGCATGTCGTCTAGTAATCGGAAGGTCGGTGGTTCAATCCCCAGCTCCTCCAGAGAGCGTGTCAAAGTGTGTTTGAGCAAGACACTGAACCCCTAACTGCTCCTGATGAGCAGGTTGGTGCCTTGCATGGCAGCCTCCGCCATCAGTGTGTTTGTGAATGGGTGAATGTGAGGCATACATTGTAAAGCGCTTTGAGTGGTCGGTACACTAGAACAGTGTTTCTCAAACCAGTCCTCAAGTACCCCCTATCCTGCAGATTTTCGATGTAACCCTGCATAGGTAGCCCTGCTTGTACTTACTCAACCAATGACCTCATAGCACTTAATTATGCAACGTGTGCAAACTCTGACATTCATAGCTGATTGGTTGACTAACTACAAACAGGTACCTATTCAGGGTTGAAAAGAAAATCTGCAGGACAGGGGGTCCTTGAGGACTGGGTTGAGAAATACTGGACTACAAAAGCACTATATAAATGCAGTCCATTTACCATTTAAGTGACTTCTTCAGTCTCAACTGGCTGCAGATATCCCAACCCATATAAACAATACAGTAGCATAATGACCAAAAGCATCGATCGGTTTCATGTGCAAATTGCTGTGAGCATTAACTAGAGTTACAATGGCAATGTCTACTATTCACAGAGGATTGGGGAATAGTTGTAATCACAGCATTGTAAGATGGCAAAATACTGTGCCAGAAATTTTTCCACCCCAAGGATTGGGTACCCAGGCAAAAACAGATCAATATAGTGTATGCTGTTAAGTGCCGAGGGGATTGCCAATACTTGCACATTGGGGAAAACCAAACAGATGCTGGCCAAGAGGATGGCGTCACACAGAAGAGCTAACGCATCAGGCCAGGACTCCAGGGTCTACACCCATCTACAGGTCAGTGGGCACTCTTACAAGGATAAGGATATGCACATCCTTGATAAGGAGGAACGCTGGTTTGAACGGAGAATCAAAGAGGACATCTATCGGAAGAGGGAACGAACATCCCTGAACTGAGGGGGGTCCTAAGAGAACATCTGTCACCATGCTGTGATTGCAGCTATTCCTCAATCCTCTGTGAATAGTACACATTGTCATTGAAACTCTAGTAAATGGTCACGGATATTTGCATATGAAACCAATCGTTGTTTTGATCGTTATGCCACTATTGTTTATAAGGATGGGGACAGCTGTAGTCAGTTGAGACTGAAGAGGTCACTTATAGATGGGTGATGAAACGTTTCTCTCAATAAACGTTGTGTCCAGATGAACTGATTCAACTTTCTGTGAAATACGTGAAATATTCCACAACAGAAACAAAATTATTCCCAGAGGCAAATTTTATTGGTGGTCCATCATAGATCCCAAGGATCCAGTCCTCCGGAACAAACAGAGCAATATAGGGTCGGCAGGATTGCTGTGACTCCTCCAGAGCGTGTTGAAGTGTCCTTGAGCAAGACACTGAACCCCTAACTGCTCCTGATGAGCAGGTTGGTGCCTTGCATGGCAGCCTCCGCCATCAGTGTGTTTGTGAATGGGTGAATGTGAGGCATACATTGTAAAGCGCTTTGAGTGGTCGGTACACTAGAACAGTGTTTCTCAAACCAGTCCTCAAGTACCCCCTATCCTGCAGATTTTCGATGTAACCCTGCATAGGTAGCCCTGCTTGTACTTACTCAACCAATGACCTCATAGCACTTAATTATGCAACGTGTGCAAACTCTGACATTCATAGCTGATTGGTTGACTAACTACAAACAGGTACCTATTCAGGGTTGAAAAGAAAATCTGCAGGACAGGGGGTCCTTGAGGACTGGGTTGAGAAATACTGGACTACAAAAGCACTATATAAATGCAGTCCATTTACCATTTAAGTGACTTCTTCAGTCTCAACTGGCTGCAGATATCCCAACCCATATAAACAATACAGTAGCATAATGACCAAAAGCATCGATCGGTTTCATGTGCAAATTGCTGTGAGCATTAACTAGAGTTACAATGGCAATGTCTACTATTCACAGAGGATTGGGGAATAGTTGTAATCACAGCATTGTAAGATGGCAAAATACTGTGCCAGAAATTTTTCCACCCCAAGGATTGGGTACCCAGGCAAAAACAGATCAATATAGTGTATGCTGTTAAGTGCCGAGGGGATTGCCAATACTTGCACATTGGGGAAAACCAAACAGATGCTGGCCAAGAGGATGGCGTCACACAGAAGAGCTAACGCATCAGGCCAGGACTCCAGGGTCTACACCCATCTACAGGTCAGTGGGCACTCTTACAAGGATAAGGATATGCACATCCTTGATAAGGAGGAACGCTGGTTTGAACGGAGAATCAAAGAGGACATCTATCGGAAGAGGGAACGAACATCCCTGAACTGAGGGGGGTCCTAAGAGAACATCTGTCACCATGCTGTGATTGCAGCTATTCCTCAATCCTCTGTGAATAGTACACATTGTCATTGAAACTCTAGTAAATGGTCACGGATATTTGCATATGAAACCAATCGTTGTTTTGATCGTTATGCCACTATTGTTTATAAGGATGGGGACAGCTGTAGTCAGTTGAGACTGAAGAGGTCACTTATAGATGGGTGATGAAACGTTTCTCTCAATAAACGTTGTGTCCAGATGAACTGATTCAACTTTCTGTGAAATACGTGAAATATTCCACAACAGAAACAAAATTATTCCCAGAGGCAAATTTTATTGGTGGTCCATCATAGATCCCAAGGATCCAGTCCTCCGGAACAAACAGAGCAATATAGGGTCGGCAGGATTGCTGTGACTCCTCCAGAGCGTGTTGAAGTGTCCTTGAGCAAGACACTGAACCTCTAACTGCTGCTTATGAGCAGGTTGGTGCCTTGTATGGCAGTCTCCTCCATCGGTGTATGAATGTGTTTGAACGGGTGAGTATGAGGCATACAATGTAAAAAGCTTTGAATGGATTATAGCCGCGGTCGGGAACCTATGGCTCGTGAGCCATATATGGCTCTTCCGGTGACGGCATATGGCTCCCAGACAATTTTGAGTTGAAAAAATAAAAAAATAAATAAATAATCAGTTTGGAACTGATTTTAAAATACTTGTGATATTTCTTAATAATACTGTGTCATTTTAAAGTAAACAGAAATTAGTTTTGAGGATACATTTCACGGGTCACGGGTCACCCGTGGGTCGGGTCGGGAACCAATGGCTCGCGAGCATGTCCAGGTCATTGTAAAGGTGAAGAAATCAATTGTATCAGATAGCCAACTAGTTTATCCGCTTCAACCCTTGTAAGGGAAAAGATGGCGAAAAGAAAAAAAGACGATGATTACCGTGCATTCCAGGCTGCGTGGACAGAGGAATCTGCATTTGTGGAGAGAGAAGGCTCTGCGGTATGTCTAATATGCAATGATAAAATTACATCGATGAAACGGTCAAATATAAAGCGGCACTTCAGTACGCACCATGCTTCATTTGCATGGAAATCTCCAGCGGGGGCCAGCAGGAAAAGGGCATGCGAGGAGCTACAGCGGAGAGTGCAGACGAGTCAGCAGCAACTACGTGTGTGGACCAAGCAAGGTGACGGGAATTCCGCTAGCTTTGCGGCTGCTTTGGCAATAGTAAGGAATGGAAAGTCATTCACTGATGGCGAGTATGCCCAAACATTCATGCTTGATGTGGCCAATGAACTGTTTGATGACTTCCCAAATAAAGACAAGATAATCAAACGAATAAAAGACATGCCCCTGTCAGCAAGAACTGTGCACGATCGTAGCATCATGATGGCAAATCAAGTCGAGGAAACACAAATTAAAGACATAAACGCCGGGACATACTTTTCTCTCGCGTTAGATGAGTCAACAGACGTTAGCCATCTATCTCAGTGCAGTATAATTGCCAGGTATGCTGCAGGTGACACACTGCGTGAGGAAAGCTTGGCTGTTTTGCCAATGAAAGGGACAACAAGAGGAGAGGATTTATTCACGTCTTTCATGGAGTTTGCTAAAGAAAAAAAACTACCGATGGATAAACTTATTTCTGTCTGTACTGATGGTGCACCCTGTATGTTGGGGAAGAACAAAGGATTTGTAGCGCTTCTCCGTGAACATGAAAAGAGAGCCATCCTAAGTTTTCATTGCATCCTGCACCAGGAGGCGCTTTGCGCTCAGACGTGTGGCCAGGAGCTTGGTGAGATGATGTCGCTGGTCATCCGAGTGGTCAACTCTATTGTTGCCCGAGCTTTAAATGATCGCCAGTTTAAAGCTCTGTTAGAAGAAGTTGGGAATCATTATCCCGGTCTGCTTTTACACAGCAACGTGCATTGGTTGTCAAGGGGGAAGGTGCTCAGCCGTTTTGCAGCTTGCCTGAGTGAAATCCGGACTTTTCTTGAAATGAAAGGCGTCAGGCATCCTGAGCTAGACAACACTGACTGGCTCCTGCAGTTTCACTATCTCGTGGACATAACTGGCCATCTGAACCAGCTCAATGTGAAAATGCAAGGTATTGGAAATACAATCTCATCCCTTCAACAAGCAGTGTTTGCATTTGAAAGCAAGCTGGAAGTCTTTCTCAGGGACATTGAAACAGGTCGTCTTCTGCACTTTGAAAGACTGCTACAATTTAGAGATGCATGCTTAGCAAGTGACTCCACTCAACACCTGGATCTCCAGCAGCTAGCTGGCTTTACGTCCAATCTCCTGCAGTCATTCAAAGCACGTTTTGGGGAATTTTGTGCGCGCACTAGTCTTTTCAAGTTCATCACTCATCCACATGAGTGTGCAGTGGACAAAATCAACCTGACATGCATCCCCGGGGTCTCTATCGGAGACTTTGAGCTGGAAGTTGCTGACCTGAAGGCATCAGACATGTGGATGAGTAAGTTCAAGTCACTTAATGGAGAGTTGGAAAGTCTTGTGCGACAGCGAGCAGAGCTGGCGAGGGAACACAAGTGGACAGAAATGAAAAATCTTCAACCTGAAGACCAGCTGATTCTTAAAACTTGGAACGAGCTTCCTGTGACATACCACACAATGCAGCGTGTGAGTATTGCCGTATTGACCATGTTTGGCTCTACATATGCATGTGAGCAGTCATTCTCGCATACGAGGAATATTAAGACCAACCTACGCTCACGTTTAACTGATGGAAGCCTCAACGCCTGCATGAAGCTCAACCTCACCACGTATGAACCAGACTACAAGGCCATCAGCAAAACCATGCAGCACCAGAAGTCGCATTAAAAGTAAGACATATTTAATTTATTATACGTTAAAAATACTATATGGCTCTCAATGAAATATATTTAGAAATATTTGGCTTTTATGGCTCTCCCAGTCAAAAAGGTTCCTGACCCCTGGATTATAGACTAGAAAAGCGCTATATAGCAGTCCATTTACCTTTCAGATTCTGTGTAACAAACTAGTGTGACAAACTAGACAAATTAGTGAGGTTAATTTCAAAATTTTACATGGACTCTACCATGTAAAGTTGACTGTTTCCAAATTTATGAAAAAAAAAATTATATATATTTCCACTTTCGGTGTGGTAAGATGGCAGCGCAAACTCACGTTTGCAGCAGCCTCACTCAGTACCATTGTGGGAAGATGGCGGCGCGAACTTATGTTTGCGGCGGCCTCACCCAATACCCTCCATACAGTGTCTTTTTCCATGTCTGCGTTTAAGTTTGCGTCTTCATCTGATGGCTGGGACAGCTGGTGCTGGATCGGCTGGGAGAGCTTGGTCTGCTGCGTCCTGTGAGCCCAGGGACCACGGCCCTGCCCAGAGCTGCGTCCGAGGAGAAAACACCGAGGGCGATCTGACAGGACGCGGAAGCGGGGCAGGCTAAGTTAACTGCTAGCCCATGAAGACTGGCAGTTCCAATAACACCAAGGGCAGTCTGGCAGCGCACTCCCCTAGCATTGACTGTGTTTTTGGTGTCGTCATGCGGAGTGCGGGGAGATGGGTCAGGGGTGTCTGGCTGGGAGAGCTGGCGTTGGATCGACTGGGGGAGCTTGGTCTGTTGCGTCCGGTGGGCCCAGGGACCACGGCCCTGCCTGGAGCTGCACCCAAAGAGGAAACACTGAGGGCGGTCTCACAGGACGTGGAAGCGGGGCAGGCTAAGCTAACTGCTAGCCCATGCAGATCAGCAGTTCCAACAGTCATCTTGGCTGGCGTTCATTCTCTTGGACAGTGATTTTTTTTTTTGTCGCTTAGTTTGGATATATGTATTTAGTTTGGATATATGTGTTTTTAGTTTGGATATATGTGTTCTAGTTTAGATATATGTTCTTGTAGTTTTTGGATGTGTGTTTTTGTGTTTGTGTTGCACTGCGGGGGGCTGGGGGAAACGATAATTTGTTTCATTTCATGTCCACAAGTACATGAAGTGTAATGACAAATGAAGTGTTCCTGATTCCTGATATGTTCTTTCTGTAAACAACAAAACAAACTGTTACCCATGTTTTGGAAAGACATCGCATCCCATTTATTTAGTTATGTGAACATGAACTACACTTTTTCTCGCAAAGATGTAATAATATATAATCAAAATGATGGTGGGTGGCAAGAACATTGAATATGTCACTAATTTTGTAATACTAGTATTGAGAAAATTTCATATTTATAAACAGAAATTCACTAACTCCATTCTGAAAATTCACCTTTTTCTATATGAAATTGAGTCTTTTGAATTCTATCAATAGTATGGAAAAACAAACAAACAAAAAAAGTGAAGTTATACTTGATCATCTAAGTGAGCTAACTTATGAATGGAAACCCCTGGTTGTAAATTTCTCCCCCCCCTTTTTTTAACCCTTTATTGTATTTCTTTCTTTTGTATGTTTGTGAACTGAGCTGGACTTGTTGGATTGGACTGTTGGACTGCTGTATGCACATATTTCCTTGTATGTTGTATTTGTATAACAACACAACTTCGTCATCATCTTCTTCTTCATCTTCTACATCTTCAAACCTTTGTAATTTTCAATTAGAAAAAACAAAACAAAACAAAACAAAACCAGGGCGTCCAGGTGGCGTGGCGGTCTATTTCGTTGCCCACCAACACAGGGATCGACGGTTCAAATCCCCGTGTTACCTCTGGCTTGGTCGGGCGTCCCTACAGACACACAGGCCATATCTGCGGGTGAGAAGCTGGATGTGGGTATGTGTCCTGGTTGCTGCACTAGCGCCTCCTCTGATCGATCGGGGCACCTGTTTGGGGGGGGACTGGAAGTAATAGCATGATCCTCCCATGTGCTGTAAAGCCCCTTGAGGCAAATTTGTAATTTGTGATATTGGGCTATACAATAAAATTGACTTGACTACGTCCCCCTGGGGAAACACCTCAGTGTCAGGTGAAGAGAAGCGACTGGCGACTCCACATGTATCGGAGGGGGTATGTGGTAGTCTGCAGCCCTCCCCGGATTGGCGGAGGGGGTGGAGCAGCGACCGGGATGGCTCGGAAGGGTGGGGTAGTTGGCCAAGTACAATTATTGGGGGGGGGGGGGATAAAAACAAAACTACAACCCTAACTTCCTGGTTTGCTTCTGAGTCTGAAGTGCCACTGAATGCAGTATAAAGATGGTGATTCCAGGATTTTGTGTCAGTGACATCATTGGTGGACACTGCCACACAATTTAGGCAGCGCTTCAGAGACCCACAGACGCTTACAAATGGTGTCTTATCCCTAACAATATACTATATATACAAAGATAATATTAAAAATCGTTGTTGTTAGCCTTAAAAACGACAGAAATACTGTGATTCTGAAAGACGGCTGTTTTGTTTTTTTCTCTCAAAGCTTTCGGCGTTTGGATGAGAGACGGATCGTGTAAAGAAGAAGAAGAAGATTCGCTCCGAAGCGGGCGAAAAATATGCAGCTTTGATAGACGAGTAAACACAAACAACCATGACATGAAAAGTGGCCGGCAAGCACAACCCCAAGACAAACAATTTGATTTATTTTGAGAGCTTTGTGACATCATCATAACAACCTCCAGCAGCTAGCCAGCGCTAAAAATAGCAAAGACGTCAATGGGCAGTTACATATATGTCCACACAGGGTGGAGAGAACATTCCCCAGATTACATCGGATGGCTTGCAGGTTTGGGCCTGTTCGGAAAAAAAAAATCGGGGTGGTTGGGTGGGGGTGGGGCGGTTTCCCGGGGTGGGTGGGTGGGAGATCCTGGCCACCTCCACAGGTACCGCCACACACCTGTGAAAAGTCCTGACTCAGGCTACCAAACTGTCTTGGTAAAGCAAACAGAGGGTTAAGGGGGATATGGGGATCTCTTTTGGCTTTACATGCATTGTGTGCATGAAGCGGTTCTTGACCCCTGTCACCGAGGCCACGATGGAAAAAGTGAGTCGGGACCCCCTGAAGCAAAGAAAGCCAACAGCTGTGTGCGAGGACATCCGCTACCGAATGTGTTCTGGGCTTCCTAATTAGCCGCTAGGACAATGAGGGAGCTGCTCCTGCCCTGCTGGCAGCTGAAGCGTTCAAAACTAGTCTGAAGAAGAAGAAGAAGAAAAGGAAGAAATGTGTAGCCTCGCTGATAGCCAGGGACTACTTCCACATCTGCTGTCATTTTGTTTACCGTTTTTCCTCGTCATTTCTGCTTCTGCTTTATAGAAAATGGGAACTTGCTGCAGTTCCGCTAACAACTGGGGGACAAGTTTGTCAATCTGTGAAATCCAACGTAGGCCCACACCACACCACCATTTTCCCCCTCAAACAGCAAAGCTCCAGAACACAACAGGGACCACAACTCCCAATCGAGGAAGTCCTGCAAGTCTATGCAGCGCCTGATGGATGGGAGCCTTCTTTCAGCTTTAAGAAGTCATCAGTGTCGTGTGTTCAACTGATGCGCATGATGAGTTTGCCAAAGCCCGGCTCTGCTCTCTCCCGCCGCCGGGCTCCTCCAACGCCGCGGAGTGAAAAAACAAAAACGAAAAGAGAGGAGAGAGAGCGAGCGAGAGAGAGAGAGAGAGAGAGAGAGAGAGAGAGAGAGAGAGAGAGAGAGAGAGAGAGAGAGAGGTGGAAGGGGAGAGAGTCCACGACATCATCTCTCTTGGCCTTTTAAGGAGCTCTCCAGCGGAGGCCCGCGAGCGCTGGCCCACTTTCCCATCAGAGCCTCGCTGCTTCCCAGACCCGTCCCGTCTCCCCCCTTGAGAACAGAGTGACTGAACGCAGACACACCAGCGCGCACACAGCGTGGACCCAGAAGAGGAGACGGCGTGGATGGAAATGTGTGCGTGGTGACGAGCAGAGCGCACCGTGCAGACGAAAACAGACTGAACGACGGTGAAGATCTGCAGACTGATAAAGCCTGTCCCCGCGGCGGCTTATTTATTACCTGTTAGCTATTTGGGGAAATAAGCCACACGAGTCAAACTACCAGGCTTGCATGGTGTCGGGGTCACGGGCGACCGTCTTCAGGACTTTTTTGTGTGTGCAAGAGAGAGAGAGGGAGGAGGGAGGAAGATTCTAGTTTCTTGCAGCAGTCATATTTATCTTATTCTCTCTCGCTCTCTGCAGATGTTGTCAAGAAGCAAAGCGGGCAAACGCTCACGGCTCCCAAACCCCATCAAAACAGAACCACTTGAAAGCTAAGAAAAAGAAAACAAAAAAACAAAACAGAAATGCTAGAAATAAAAGAGCCAGCCTTCCAACAGCAACCCTTTCTCACCACGATGTCAACCAGACCCCACACGGACCTCACTCCCCCCCCGCATTGCTTAATATATGACCCCTAAGTAAGAGCTGAGCTCCCACACACAAATACACAAATAGGGAGAGATGAAGGAAGGGGGGGGGGTCAAAGAAAGACAAGGATCAAGAGGAAGGGTCAGGTAGCACTTTGTGTGGGCGAATAAACGTGGATGTGAGAGAGCGACAGAGAGAGAGCGAGAGAGAGTCAGAGAGTTCACTGTACAAGAGAGGGGAAGTACCAGTGTGTGTGTGTGTGTGTGTGTGTTGGTCTGTGTGTGACAATACAGAGGAACTGCAAATGAAAGACTACAACGCTAGCCAGCTTGGTTTATTTCGCATCAGGCACTGCACCGCTGCCAGATCGTGTCAATGTGCTCAGTGTTTGGAGCGCAACTTCAGCCAGCGGCTCTGAGATCGTCACCCACTGTGTAAACAAGGGTCCGCTCTGCAACACACAGCCGTTCCCGCCGAGCGCAGGCCGAAGAGGCTCGCAACAGACGGGCTACCATATCCCCACTCTTAGAAACCACGTCCCCGACGATGAAGAACGACCCCAACCGTAGCATCCTTCCATTTAAATCCGTACCCAGAACGGTTTCTCTCACGACGCCATGAAGGTCACAACACGCACAGAACCAGCGCCCGCACACAGAGCGGAAGCGTATGATCTCGCCGTTTTCGGGCCGTTTCCTGTCTTTGTCTCTTCCTTGAAGCCAACTACGATCCGAGGGGAGAGACAGGACATCTACCTACTTCACTGAGACCGGTCACCTCAGCATCTGCCCCGCGTCTGGTCTGCAAGGCCAGGTGGGGAGACGACAGGCTGCGGGGACAGCTGCAAAAGGCCTGCTGCAATGTGGCAAATGCGGGGCCGAAATAGCCGAATTAATGGAAGGGGCTCGCGTCCAAACCCGGGGGTTCAAACCCAGGCTAAATTCTAGCACGGTGAGCTGTCGGCCACTCGGCAGACATCAATATTTACTGCTGCCATGGCACGGCGACAGATGAAACGGGGCACTGGCCGCCATTTTGTTGCGCTCCCCCACCCCCCCCCCTCCACCCCCTTTCCATCTCCCCATCCTCCTCCTCCTCCTCCTCTCCCAGCTGGTAACATTATGCCAGTTTGAGGAAATCCCCCTTTCCCTGGCCCATTGTTGTGCAACCTGGGGATTGATTGTCTTTTCTGAGAAAGAGGCTTGAGGATGGCATAAATAGTGAGCAGATAATCTGTCGCTCGGTGATACAGTATCTACGGGAAGGACTATAAGTGCCGTATGCACAAGCATAAAAAAGAAAAAGAGTACGAATAAAAAAAACAACAGCCGCAGAATGTGAGGTATTGTTTTCCGGTTCTGCGGCGTGATTACACAGAGCGCCGTTCGATATCCGTTTCGTTCAGTTTCACCGCGTCCTTAAAGAACATTTAACACGGGCTTTTTAGACAGCATGATTAAAAAAGAGCGAGAGAGAGAGAGAGAGAGAGAGAGAGAGAGAGAGAGAGAGAGAGAGAGAGAGAGGGAAGCGCGTGTGTGTGGACGGAGGGAGCCGCGGGCCATGACAGGCCTTATTCATGGATTCTCAAACAAGGATAAAAAAGGTAAGAACTGCTATTTCCCTTGGCAAGCGTGCGAGTGATCGGTTCTCATGGGATCCTCTTACGTATGGGGTGTCACTTTTCGACTTCACAAGCCCACCAGAGTCCTTCCCTGTTGCCATGGCGCCCACATCACTGTGTACTACCTCACGACCCCCCCCCCATCCTCACCCCCGAAACTGCCCTCTGAGCTCGACAAATCTCTCTCTCTCTACTCGGGATGAAATTGAAATTACCAGCAACACTTTCTTTTTTCCTTTCTTTTTTTTTTTTTAACCATCGCGAAGAGCCTATTATGGTCAAATGAGACGCTGTGGCTGGCCAGAAACGGTGTCTCCTCCCCTGTAAATCTGCGAGCGTTGTCTCGTGCTCGGGCTGCTGTGACAAGACAGGGTCGAGAGGTCGTGCCTCCAGGTGATGTGTTTCCATACGGGCCGCGTGGAGGAAATGCACATATATGGTTCGGTCTTTATTTATTGCCTGCCTCTTTCGCTTTCACCGGTTCACTGCAGACTCTTCCTCTGCAAAAAAAGAAAAAATCTCAGCGTCCGACCTCTTTGAACGGATTAGAGCCGGGGGATCCGGCTCGCTCGCTAATCTAGCTGTCCACGCTAGATCCTCGCTCTGCTTGTGTTTGAGCGGGGCGAGCTGAGCCGCAATAGCGCCGAGAGTTCTTATTTTCTTAAGTCCACCACGAAAGTGGTTATTGAAAAGCCAATACCCAACACGGTAATCCGAAAATGTTGTACTTCCAACATGGATGGATAGGGGCCCGGACATTGTGAGATGAGGACTCGACTCTTAGGGGGACACAAATAAAGAGTTGTACGCTTTTAGCTCACCACAGCGAGAAGCACAGGAAATCAGAGACGACTTCGCCGGTGAAGAGTGGACCCTCCCGGGGGGGGGGGGGTGACCCTCAAACACAAACACAGGTCTATCGTCTGAATGCTTATCATCCAGCCCCTCGGTCCCTCCTGCACAGTCTTCTGGGCATGTGCAGCCCAAAGCCCCACAGCATCGCTCCTGGTTATCTGTTGGCTGATAAGCTCTTCAGATTTGTCATGCATAAACAATGGCCACTGTCCAGAAAGGGGAGGGCACATCATCGTTGGGGGGGGGGGGTCTAGCTTCTCTTGAACAATTCTTTTTTTCTTTCCAGATGCTATGCTAGGCTTTTCGTATTACGGCCCTACACTTGAGCAGGCCTCATCAGTAACCAGAAGAACATGCGGGGGGGGGGGGATGTTCCCGACACCTACTGTGTGTCCTCACCGACCTCATTGACTGTAACCATACCCGCCAACCTCTTGTCATTCCTCCACCCTCGCTTCGCTTCACTGGCTGACGAAGAGTAGCCGTGTGAATTTGGTGATGCGCTTTCCAGCACAGGAAGACAAAGCACTGCACTTCTAACCAAAACAACTCTGCCATAAAGGAAGGGGGGTGGGGGGGTATTTCTTTGGAAGTTGAACATGACAGCTGTTAATGCATTAATAACTACTACTTCAGGCCAAGACCGGTGAGTCTGGTTGTAGATGTGACTGAAAGTGTGTGTGTGTGTGTGTGTGTGTGTGTGTGTGTGTGTGTGTGTGTGTGTGTGTGTGTGTTTGTGTGGGAGGGGGGGGGGCTGTAGAGCAGCTTGTTGGAAGACAATCTTTTTATTGTCTCTGACAATAAAAGAAGCCAGGTGCCTGTTCGGCCGTGGCCGGCACTGTAAACACCGTGCTCCCTGCAGTAAATGTCAGGCATAGGTAGGCACTCCACACCGTGCACATGACTCATGCCACTGTATACAGATTCCCAAGATGCTATCAGTCTTCAGCCCCTCCTCTCTGCCCCAGCAATGGCCCTGCCGCTTCCCTCCTTTAAGGGTAACGCTTGGACCAAGACACTGACACTTACTATCGCTCTTCTCCAGTGTCTGAGCGTGGGATGTACATATATATACGCGTTGTCCCTGCATAAATGAAGTTCCATCAGCCGACCCAAACGGCAAACGAGAAATCTGTTTTTGCTCACAGCAAATGCCCTGGTGGATCGTGAGAAAGCAGGGTGAGAGGATTGCGCCACGAGAGTCTCCCCCACAAAACTGCTGGTTTGGTAAGATCAGAGATTGTCCGGCAGTATAGTCGGATCAAAGATGGGTCTCTTCCGTAGGATTCCGGCTTGGATTCCGCGTACCCACAAAGTTCCCCACTTCCTTTTTCCCATGTTTTGTCAGATGCTCGTATTGAGACCATAAGCTGCTATAGGCCAAAGTGATGCTGAACCACATGCTCTCTGTGGTTAAATTCACCACAAGTCTTAAAGCTGAATTTAATGAGATGGAAGTCCAGCTTTATGTGAACGCAACAATATGCCATGTTAGACAGACAACACACCAGCTCTAATGCCGGGACAGTAAGCAGCGTTTGCTGTGACCCGCAGATGCTTCTGCTGACCTCTAATTGTTGATTTAATGACTTCTGGTTTTTCATGCACTTAGCTGCTGAAACATAGCTTTGCTATGTGTGTGTGTGTGTGTGTGTGTGTGTGTGAGTGCAGACTGAAATGGGATAAAACTTAAAATTGTGCTACCCACACTTCAACACTAGAGGGGGCTATTGGCGACGGGAGTTATGAGGTAATTCTTTGTAATAAACAGTATAACACGGTTGTAGCCTAAATTATAGGGAACATTTGGAACGCCAGAGGAATCTGCATGTCTTTAACCCTGTCTTTTAGAGTATCTTTCTTCTTCTCTGACATCACTGTCATTATTTCCATATAGTGAATATTAATACTTCACTTCATAAGTCAACCTACTTGGCTAGTTACCAACTACTTAATCAAGGATGTGTGGAAAAGTGTGTGTATATAATGTGTGTGCTGGTAGGTTTGGGGTGTTTTCAGGTAAAACATTCAAAGATATTCTACCTGGATACTGGTGATGCAGTGCAAAGGTTTCACTCGACCAACATAGTGCTCATGTCATCATGTGAACCATGCGTACAGATTGTGTTTTGTATGAGTTTAAATACTTGGGGGTCAACTGTCCAAAGTAATGGGGAGTGCAGAAGAGAGGTGAAGAAGAGAGTGCAGGCAGGGTGGAGTGGGTGTAGAAGAATGTCAGGAGTGATTTGTGACAGAAGGGTACCAGCAAGAGTTAAAGGGAAGGTTTACAAGATGGTGGTGAGACCAGCTATGTTATATGGTTTGGAGACGGTGATACTGATGAAAAGACAGGAGGCAGAGCTGGAGGTAGCAGAGTTGAAGATGCTAACATTTTCATTGGGAGTGACGAAGAAGGGCAGGATTAGGAACGAGTATATCAGAGGGACAGCTCAGGTTGGACGGTTTGGAGACAAAGCAAGAGAGGCAAGATTGAGATGGTTTGGACATGTGTGGAGGAGAGATGCTGGGTATATTGGGGGAAGGATGCTGAATATGGAGCTGCCAGAGAAGAAGAAAAGAGGAAGACCAAAGAGGAGGTTTATGGATGTGGTGAGGGAGGACATGCAGGTGGCTGGTGTGACAGAGGAAGATGCAGAGGACAGGAAGATATGGAAACTGATGATCCACTGTGGCGCCCCCTAACGGGGGCAGCCAAAAGTAGTAGTAGTAGATATTGTGTTTTGTATAGACTGCTGTTAATAACTTGTCTTATTCTTTAGAATGAACACACCAAATACTGAACTAGACAAGTAATAAAGAAAGATATGCAGTACATTTACACGTCTCTCCCTTTCTCCATTTTATTTTGTCATTGTATTCTTACAATAAATTTGTCTTCTGCATTTAACTCATCCTATTGTATAGGAGCAGCAGGCAGCTGCAGCCCAGGGACCAACTCCAGTTCTTCTTTCCATTGCCTTGCTCAGGGCCACAGACAGGAGTATTAACCCTAACATGCATGTCTTTTTGATAGTGGGAGGAAGCTGGAGCACCCGGAGGAAACCCACGCCGACACAGGGAGAACATGCAAACTCCACACAGAAAGGACCTGGGACAGCCTGAGGTTCGAACCCAGGAACTTCTTGCTGTTGCGAGGCAACAGTGCCAACCACTGGGCCACCGTGCCCTGCACCCGTATCACACATATCCCAGATCACCAATAGATTAATGAATAACACTGTATAAGGTTTAGTCCATTTTAAGGTTTCCGCTGCCTCACATAGGTAGTATTAAGAGTAATATTAGAGTAATTGCATGTGCAATATAACAACAGTCACACCTAGGTCCTATTATAATGAAGTGTTGGACTGAGAAAAATATACCTGAGAGGACATACACTTTATTAGGCACACCTGTCCAACTGCTCGTTAACGCAAATTTCTAATCAGCCAATCACATGGCAGCAACTCAATGCATTTAGGCATGTAGACACGGTCAAGACGATCTGCTGCAGTTCAAACCGAGCATCAGAATGGGGGAGAAAGGTGATTTAAGTGACTTTGAACGTGGCATGGTTGTTGGTGCCAGATGGGCTGGTCTGAGTATTTCAGAAACTGCTGATCTACTGGGATTTTCATGCACAACCATCTCTAGAGTTTACAGAGAATGGTCCGAAAAAGAGAAAATATCCAGTGAGCGGCAGTTCTGTGGGCGAAAATGCCTTGTTGATGCCAGAGGTCAGAGGAGAATGGCCAGACTGGTTCGAGCTGATAGAAAGGCAACAGTAACTCAAATAACCACTCATTACAACCGAGGTATGCAGAAGAGCATCTCTGAACGCACAACACGTCGAACCTTGAGGCAGATGGGCTACAGCAGCAGAAAACCACACCGGGTGCCACTCCTGTCAGCTAAGAACAGGAAACTGAGGCTACAATTTGCACAGGCTCACCAAAATTGGACAATAGAAGATTGGAAAAACGTTGCCTGGTCTGATGAGTCTCGATTTCTGCAGCGACATTCGGATGGTAGGGTCAGAATTTGGCATCAACAACATGAAAGCATGGATCCATCCTGCCTTGTATCAACGGTTAAGGCTGGTGGTGGTGGTGTAATGGTGTGGGGGACATTTTCTTGGCACACTTTGGGCCCCTTAGTACCAATTGAGCATCGTGTCAACGCCACAGCCTACCTGAGTATTGTTGCTGACCATGTCCATCCCTTTATGACCAGTGTGTTCCCATCTTCTGATGGCTACTTCCAGCAGGATAACGCGCCATGTCATAAAGCTCGAATCATCTCAGACTGGTTTCTTGAACATGACAATGAGTTCACTGTACTCAAATGGCCTCCACAGTCACCAGATCTCAATCCAATAGAGCACCTTTGGGATGTGGTGGACCGGGAGATTCGCATCATGGATGTGCAGCCGACAAATCTGCAGCAACTGCGTGATGCTATCATGTCAATATGGACCAAACTCTCTGAGGAATGTTTCCAGTACCTTGTTGAATCTATGCCACGAAGGATTAAGGCAGTTCTGAAGGCAAAAGGGGGTCCAACCCGGTACTAGCAAGGTGTACCTAATAAAGTGGCCAGTGAGTGTATATGTCACTGCACAGCTGAAGATCCACTGGAATCAAAATATTCTTTGCTCCACAATGAAGGCAATCAGGGATCAATATAGTGTACAAGCATTTCCAGCCCAAAACGAATGGATGGGACGTATGGTGATAGCTTAAATCAATCAGCTGCAAAATGGTGATTTTAAATTGAATTAACTGACCCTTAACAAAATGCCATTGTCATCAGTGGGACAAAAAGAGAAACAGGACGATTTAGGTGGTCCCGCTGGCCTCTCATTGTGGCCGAATTTTGAGAATCCAATTCACGATGGTGTATGTGGATGCAGTACGGTTTGTATGGTACCAACAGCACCACTAGGAATTCAAGCAACTGGGCAATCCTGATGTTAACAGAATGCTGGGTGGTATATCTGGTCAGTGATTTGGATTAAATTTGAGGATATGTGTGGCAAAATGATGCCCTTTGATAGCGTTTCATATGCATCACTGTGTTCTCAGCCATGTTCATGTATGGGGAGTCGAGACGAGGCTGCGTTCAAAGCTGCACAGCTATCTACAGCAGTGCTCAACCAGCACGGGTGCACTATAGGCAGATTTATTACAGGAAATGTAGATATTATCATATATATATATATATATATATATATATATATATATATATATATATATATATATATATATATATATATATATATATATACAGTGCATCTGGAAAGTATTCACACCCCTTCACTTTCCCCACATTTTGTTATGTTACAGCCTTATTCCAAAATGGATTAAATCCCTTTTGTTTCTCATCAATCTACATACAATACCCCATAATGACAACGCGAAAAAGGTTTTGTAGAAATTTTTGCAAATTCATTAAAAATAAAAAACTGAAATATTGCATGTACATAAGTATTCACACCCTTTACTCAGTACTTGGTTGAGGCACCCTTGGCAGCGATTACAGGCTCAAGTCTTCTTGGGTATGATGCTACAAGCTTGGCACACCTATATTTGGGGTATTTCTCCCATTCTTCTCTGCAGATCCTCTCGAGCTCTGTAAGGTTAGATGGGGAGCGTCGCTGCACAGCGATTTTCAGGTCTTTCCAGAGATGTTCAATGGGGTTCAAGTCTGGGCTCTGGCTGGGCCACTAAAGGACATTCACAGACTTGTCCCGAAGCCACTCCTTCGTTGTCTTGTTGTGTTGAAAGGTAAACCTTCGCCCCAGGCTGAGGTCCTGAGTGCTCTGGAGCAGGTTTTCATCAAGGATCTCTCTGTACTTTGCTCCATTCATCTTTCCCTCGATCCTGACTAGTCTCCCAGTTCCTGCCGCTGAAAAACATCCCCACAGCATGATGCTGCCACCACCATGCTTCACTGTAGGGATGGTATTAGCAAGGTGATGAGAGGTGCCTGGTTTCCTCCAGATGTGACGTTTGGCATTCAGGCCAAAGAGTTCAATCTTGGTTTCATCAGACCAGAGAATCTTGTTTCTCATGGTCTGACAGTCCTTTAGGTGCTTTCTGGCAAACTCCAAGCGGGCTGTCATGTGCCTTTTACTGAGCAGAGGCTTGCGTCTGGCCACTCTACCTTAAAGGCCTGATTGGTGGAGTGCTGCAGAGATAGTTGTCCTTCTGGAAGGTTCTCCCATCTCCACAGAGGAATGCTGGAGCTCTGTCAGAGTGACCATCGGGTTCTTGGTCACCTCCCTGACCAAGGCCCTTCTCCCCCGATTGCTCAGTTTGGCTGGGCGGCCAGCTCTAGGAAGAGTCCGGGTGGATCCAAACTACTTCCGTTTACGAATGATGGAGACCACTGTGCTCTTCGGGACCTTCAAAGCTGTAGACATTTTTTTGTACCCTTCCCCAGATCTGTGCCTCGATACAATCCTGTCTCGGAGGTCCACATGGCTTGGTTTCTGCTCTGACATGCACTGTCAACAGTGGGACCTTATATTGACAGGTGCGTGCCTTTCTAAATCATGTCCACTCAATTGAATTTATTACAGGTGGACTCCAATCCAGATGTCGAAAAATCTCAAGGATGATCGGTGGAAACAGGATGAACCTGAGCTCAATTTTGAGTGTCATAGCAAAGGGTGTGAATACTTATGTACATGCAATATTTCAGTTTTTTATTTTTAATAAATTTGCAAAAATTTCTACAAAACCTTTTTCGCTTTGTCATTATGGGGTATTGTGCGTAGATTGATGAGAAAAAAAAGGAATTTAATCCATTTTGGAATAAGGCTGTAACATAACAAAATGTGGGAAAAGTGAAGGGGTGTGAATACTTTCCGGATGCACTGTATATATGAACAGAAATGTTGAGATTTCATCCAGGACGTGTGTCTTTCACTGAAACAAAGCAGGGTTTCAATCTTTCACACAAAAAAAAAACCCACTCTGGCATGCAGTCACTCTTTACAGAACAGATTTTAGCCGTCAGTCCTCTCCAGAGGCACAAAAGCAGTAAACATCAAGGAAGGCCCAGGCCCACAAATATGCCACCGCATCAGTAGAAGAAATTATGAAAATATGTTAAATCTGGTCACTTAGCTAGTACTTCTTCACAAAAGGGCACAAAACTATTTCAGTCGACAGCTATACTACTATATGGCAGGCCATTTTCATTTTAAGGAGCTATTCACTAAAAATTAGGCACACGCTTGTCATTATTGTAAATTCACTAGTTGTTAAAAATTAGACTCTAGCTCTATTAGAATAAGCACTAGTTACAATTTGATTATGACTAGTCATTATCATCCTTAACTAGTAACAAATCATTAACCACCATTTCTTTTGTTTTAGTTACTAGTACCTCATTTAGAGGCACAAGTCACTAATATGTCCTTCCTAGGAAAATACCAAGTTGCTGATCCTTATGAGTCGTCACATATTAGTTATCAACTTTTTATTAACTACTAGTCACTATTTAAATAAAACTAGTGGTCAATCCAATTCCACAAGTCATTATACAGAAGTTACCAGTCATTCATCCATGACTAGTTGCTCTTCTGATTTTCACTCACATTGTTACTAGTCACTATCCAGTATGGACAAGTAGCTTTTAAATGAGATCTAGTTTGACATCAACATATGTTTTGACTTGACATATATTAGTGAATTAATATGACTAGTCACAACTAGATGTTGATACCAAACCTTCAGTTGACTAGTCAAAATGAGGAAGTTGATAGTGTCAAATTGAATAGCAGCTACACACTTGAGAAAAACTACTAGGCTTTCATTCAAAAGCAACTACCAACAGTGGGGCATTCACTAGTAATCACTGGTATAGCAACTAGCATTAATAAATGTTTACTAGTGACTAATATGTAATTACTAGTAGGATTGACTTAAAGATGAGTAAAAATGTATTTTTAGACCCAGTATCTATTTTTTAGCAACAAGTGATAGCCAGAAAAAAATAAATACTAGTGTTTAATTTTTAGCAACTAGTTGCTAATTACCTCAGCCATCTTTTTTTATGGTGGGTTACATGTAGCTGGTGGACCATGGGCCTTTCAGGCATTAGTTGCTAAAAATTAAACAACAGTATCTCCCCCTCAGCTCTTTCTGCCTCTCTTGCCAGTAAAATCTCTGCCTCCCCTTCCTACTGTTTGTTAATCTCTCCAATCTTGTCAATTATTATGACTCACTCTCCCCCTGTCTTGATTAGCTTGCCCCCATTAAAACTAAAATAGTCTCATTCACACATTCAGCTCCCTTGTATACTCCTGAACGCCATCAAATGAAATCCTGTAAGCGCCAGCTCGAAAGACTTTACAAGCAAACCGGTTTAGCAGTGCATCTCCGAGCCCACACAGACCAATACAAAGACGCTCTCATCACAGCCTGGTCCACCTACTACTCACACCTCATACACTCTGGCGCCACAACCCCAAGGCTCGCTTTTTCCACCGTAAACAAACTTCTCAAACCTAGTGACAAAAGCTCCAATTCCTTCACAGTTAACAAGTGCAACTCGGTACTTCTATTGCCATGACACCATCTCCAGCAACCTCCCCGGTCCCCATGATCATTATCAGTCCCAAATCCCTTACCAAAACCACCCACAACTTCTGCCTCACCATTGACAACTCCACTCGGTCTCCCTCCTCACACATCCGTAACCTTGCAATCATTTTCAACAGCAACATCTCCTTTGAACACCACGTCAATCAAATCGCCAGAACTGCCTTTTTCCACCTAAAAATCATAGCTTTCCTCTGCCCATCATCCTCTGCTGCTGAAACCTTGATCCACGCCTTCATCACATCCAAAGCTGACTACTGCAACAGCATTCCCTACGGCTCATCAGCCAAAGTCCTAAACAAACTCCAGTACATCCAGAACTCTGCTGCCCGCCTGCTCACCCACTCCCACTCCCACTCTCGTGACCACATCACCCCTGTCCTCCAGAACCTCCACTGGCTCCCTGTCCCACAACAGATCCAATTCACAGTCCTTCTCCTCACTCAAAAAGCCTTCATAACCAGGCTCCCTCCTACCTCTCCGACCTTCTCCACTACCATACCCCTCCCTGCATCCTTCACTCCTCTGATGCCAACCTCCTGTCTCCACCACACAGGACCACTGGACCTGAGGCAACAGAGTCTTCTCCATAGCTGCCCCCTCCCTCTGGAACTCCCTGCCCAAACACACCAGAGACTGCACCGATCTGTTCACGTTCAAATCATTAATCAAAACCCACCTCTTCAGAACTGCTTTTAATGTGTGATTAATGTGGTGTGTGTAATGCTTTTATTGTTTGATTGATGCTGTGTGTTTTATGGTTTTGGTGTGTTGCTTTTAAGTTTAATATATGTAAAGCATCTTTGAGTGTTTTAAAAAGCACCGTACAAATAAAATGTATTATTCATTATTATGGTATTATATTATTAGTCTTTCATTACATTATACTATTATATTATTGTAATATATATACTATATACTATTCAATGCTCACTATACTATTTACTATATTATAATACTATTATACTACTTTTTATACTGCATATACTATAAACTATTAATCTTATATTCCTATCATAATATATTCATAAATATAATAAAATGTAGTATAGGCTATTAATAATAATAATAATATGCTATGCTGCTGTACTAAACTGTATATTGTACTACTATTACAGCTCACTTTATACTATATTACACTTATATTCTGTACTGTTTATACTGTTCTATATTTTTACTGTTTTTTTCTTCTTTTTTTACCACATCATGTAAATATGTTATACAATTTACCCTCTGGGAATCCATAAAGGCTATCTTATTTGATCTTCTAATGGTTTTTGTCTGTAATTTTCTGTCTTGGAGTATATCTGTATCCTTTCAGTGCTACAAAAATACAGAAAACAGACTGACTGCCATCGTCTTACTATTTGGTTTGTATTTGCCGATTTTGTTCCATTTTTTTCAAATGATGGTCAATTAAAGTACATAAAGATACACTATTTCAAATTGTTTTCTTCAGTATTTCAACGCTAATAAGTTGTGTTCTGACTTGGAGCACAAGAAAAGCTAAAATGATGGGGACGTAGACAGAAAAAGCAATTTCCACAATGTAAAAAAAACTTTCTGCACATTTCATGTACATTAAATTTATGATATATAGGGACGTCTCCACAAGTATGAACCAAGGAAAATAAGCCGAACCCATGCTTGGCAAACGTGAGTTTTTACAATTCCTTATGACAGTGAATTATTGTCCACTATGTGAGTGATTCGGTTCATGTAAATCTAACTCCTCTCTTGAGCATCAAGCAGCGACTATAGCGTAACTATGGAGATTCTCAATAACTGGAGACAACACTTTTTTGTACTCCACGTAGATCATAGAACCTTAAATATAAAAACTACTCGTTGAAATCGGTTGAGAAATGTAAACGTTATAGCGCTTTTTATCCAGAAAAACCGCAGCTCCCACTTTTACTTGTTTTTGTTTACAGGTCAAGTCCACGACGGACGTGAACGTAGCGAAACAACGGACCGAAGCGGCCAATGCGGCGGCGTTTGTGGTTCCAACCATTCATGGGTGCTGCCTGTCAACACAGCAAATGTAAAATGGAGGTTGAACCGAAGCGACAGTCGTAAAATTTGCCAGAAATCGCGTCAAAATGTCGTGCTACAGTCCCTGATGTTCGGCGTTTGAAACCCCGTCGGCCTCTCCGTACGGCACCCTAGCTGAAGACGGTATGTTCTGCAGTGTGAACCACTAAAATGTAAAAATTTAGTGTTTCACGCTTGTTTTTAATGTAACTGTTGTGTGTTGTACGTTTCAGAAACATGCCGGCTAAAGGTCCTCTACAGTCTGTCCAGGTTTTTGGACGTAAAGTAAGTAAATATTTAAGACTTTTTTCCACATGTGGTGCGCATGTACCTCTACTTCGCTAGCAGTTAGGCAGGTATAATATAAATAGCTAACGCTGCCCCAATTATTTCTTTAGCGAACTGTCGGTGCCATGCAATTCTCTGCAGAGTGTGTTATTCGCGACTTATATAATTGAAGGCGTGAGACGTTGTTATCCCGGCTACCCTTAGTTTTAATGTAAAATCTCACCCGAGTTTACTACAGTAAGGAATGGAAAGGCTTGGTGCTATTGCTTCGGGCCGGCCTTGCTCGTTGTACTTGCTAGCCTAGCTGATCTGATCTTCTCATCGTTGGTAAAGCATTTGTGTCAGACAATTAATCAATAGATTGTGCTGCCAATGTTTGGCGTGAAGAAACACTTTGTCATCACCCCGCAACAATAATACGCTAAAATCTCACCCGAGTTTACTACAGTAAGGAATAGAAAGGCTGGTGCTATTGCTTCGGGCCGGCCTTGCTCGTTGTTCTTGCTAGCCTAGCTGATCTGATCTTCTCATCGTTGGTAAGGCATTTGTGTCAGCCAATTAATCAATAGATTGTGTTCCCAATGTTTGGCTTGAAGAAATAGTTTGTCATCACCCCGCAACAGATACGCTAAACGCAGTGGTTCTCGATTTTGTCCTTTGGTACCACCGACACTACTGCATTTCTTCTCTGTAAGGGAGTTCATGTCATTCACATGTTAATCCAGCTCCAAAACTTTCACACTAGAGGCTGGAAGAACCGTACAAATAAGAGAATGTACTGAACTACTTGGCAGAAGAGAAAACCAGCAGCACCGGTGTAGGGATGCAACTATTATAGATTTTGATAGGACGATTATAGTTTGAGGAGAAATCACGGTTTCACGATCATTATGCATTGATTCACAAAATGCGGATGTATAAAACCACGAGCTTTTTTTCATTAGAGGATTTATTTTATTTTCCCCACATTTCTTTGTTGGTCTTTATGCATGCTCAATAATCCAGGTAAAAAAATCAAAGAACGTTGACCCAGTTCATCTGGATACAACGTTTATTGACAGGTTTCATCACTCATCTGAGATGCGTTAATTGACATACATATGCGTGATGAAACATATCAGCCAATAAACGTATTCAAATGAACTGATTCAACTTAAATTGAATTTCCTTTTTGGCTTGTTTTTAACAGTTGTTGCTTTTCGAAACAGAAATAATACAGTAACAGTGAAAATGACAATGAGAGTAAATGACTAGAAACTAAGTCCATACCTCTGGAATTAAATATAAGATGCATATTAGCTATGTATTGACCCTTTGCACGTGACGTCACGTCCCACTCGCAGGGACTATGAACGCCATGACGGACAGCAGGAAGTGATAGACCGGGAAATTCAAAAGCGAACAACAAAACAAACAAAATATTGCGACGGATGAGTAGCTATTATAGTTTAAATTTAAGTGATGGCTGCCAATAGTCAGAGTAATGTTGTGGAGTTGTCCTGTGAAGTGAGTCACCTTGTTGGACGGCACAAAGAGCGATATGTGGAGAAGCTAGCGATAGCAGGGTTAGCTACCGACCCGTACCTTCTTCCCACCGATGTGTTCACGGGTCTAGCAAAATCGTCCAGTCTGCCCGAGTTCAATCCACACGATCTGTACCACTATGTTACCAACGGAGTGTCCCCATACACAGGTGCTGACCTAAAAGCATACAAAAGTCTGGATGCTTACCAGTTCTTTGTAGCTGTTTGGGTTACAGAATCGCGGTGCTACGCTCACAGCAGGGGGCTGTACCTCATAATGGCAAAGGTAAAACATAGCTAGCCAGCTGTGTATGTTTTTAACCTGTTTCCCCTAGGATGCCATCAAAACTCAAATCGACTGTAACCAAAAGCAGCTCATACTTTCCTTGCCATTTCATAGTAGGTTACACAGTCTTGCCATCTAGCTAGCATTTGGGTCATTCCATAGAAAGTGTCCACAACATTCAAAAGGGGACAAGGAGGCATAATAAAACTGTCAGTAATGTTTTCAGTGTCTGAAGCCACTGATTCAAGTGTACTGGTTAGCATGAAGCAAAATACAATTAGATAATAAATATACAATTTGTATATTTTTGGCTGTTTTTGTTAAATTACAATAATTTTCTCATGTCCACTCTGACCATTTCTCACATTCATGTAAGGTAACACTTAAAAAAATTTCACTTTTATTGTTCTTATGAGCAAAAATACTTCCCTCTTCATATGAAATGTGTTAATTCAATTAAAAAATGTACAATTTTTTATTATTATTGCTCATAAGAACAATAAAAGTTAAGTGTTACCTTACATTAATGTGAGAAATGGTCAGAGTGGACATGAGAAAATGATTGTAATTTAACAAAAACAGCTGAAAATATACAAATTGTATATTTATTATGTAATTGTGTTTTGCTTCATGCTAACCAGTACACTTGAATCAGTGGCTTCAGACACTGAAAACATTACTGACAGTTTTATTATGCCTCTTTGTCCCCTGTGAATGTTGTGGACTCAAACTTAATACTTTCTATGGAATGACCCAAATGCTAGCTAGATGGCAAGACTGTGTAACCTACTATGAAATGGCAAGGAAAGTATGAGCTGCTTTTGGTTACAGTCGATTTGAGTTTTGATGGCATCCTAGGGGAAATGGGTTAAAACATACACAGCTGGCTAGCTATGTCTTACCTTTGCCATTATGAGGTACATCCCCTGCTGTGAGCGTAGCACCGCGATTCTGTAACCCAACCAGCTACAAAGAACTGGTAAGCATCCAGACTTTTGTATGCTTTTAGGTCAGCACCTGTGTATAGGGACACTCCGTTGGTAACATAGTGGTACAGATCGTGTGGATTGAACTCGGGCAGACTGGACGATTTTACTAGATCCGTGAACACATCGGTAGGAAGAAGGTACGGGTCGGTAGCTAACCCTGCTATCGCTAGCTTCTCCACATATCGCTCTTTGTGCCATCCTACAAGGTGACTCACTTCATAGGACAACTCCACAACATTACTCTGACTATTGGTAGCCATCACTTAAATTTAAACTATAATAGCTACTCATCCGTCGCAATATTTTGTTTGTTTTTGTTGTTTGCTTTTGAATTTCCCGGTCTATCACTTACTGCCATCCGTCATGGCGCAGTCTCCCTCGTCACGCGATAACTGTGACATGTCTGCAAAGGGTGAATTAACAAAACAATGAGTCAAATGCTGCAGAGCCTCTGCATCAGGGCCCTTTTCACAAATTACACAACTATTTACAGTCCTTTCAATTAATATTATGGTGCAGAAATGTGAGCATGTTCACATTTTCCGTGCCCAGTCTTGACTGCTGAGCCACCATTGATGTAGTAGCCCCTTTAAAACACAAATGTCACTCTCGTGACAGCATGTGCCACAGCATTGTAAGCTGGTGCTCCACTGATGTAACTTCGTTTTTGATCCGTCTGCAGGTTGCGCTCGCTGGCAATTATATTTTCCTCATTGTGCAACTGTGTTCATAGAACAAGCATGAAACCGTCCCAACCCACGGCGCACCTGTGCTGCATTTGTAGGAGGAGCATGTCCTACTAAACGCCCCTCTCAGATTGCCAGTGAGTGAGTGACCACAATTTGCGATGCATAGCCAATGGTGGCAGTCGTGCACACCGTGGAAAAATAATCTACCATATTGTCCCTTTTTTGAGAGTGAGAACAGAAACGTTCAATGTAGCTCGGCCTTTACTGTTACAAAACCATGACATTTTAAAGCAGGGTCAGTAGTGAAATCGGTTAATTGCTGCATCCCCACACTGGTGCTATCTGAGAACTGGATTGAGTACCGCTGCTTTAATGGCTGTGTGACAAGCTCTAATTATCATGGCATGATGGATTTGCAGACCACAATGTATCACTCAATGTCAGGTTATATTTTGTACTTACCTCACTTAAATTTCATTTCCTCTCTAATTGAGAGGGATAGGGCTGTCCTGAATACCCTTTTTTGGGCTTTGGATATTTGGCATCAAGTATTCGAATTGGATAGCTTGACAAACTACTAGCTGTAAGTCACATCTTATGAAGTTGCATTGGGCGTAGAAGGGCCAAGAGCTAGCATGCTACGTTCACGTGGACACTGGATGTCATTATTGTGGATGAGAGCAGGACGGTAAAATCGGACGACACCGGCAAATTATGCCAACAGCGGCAGATGGCACTGCTGACCAAAGTTAAAATGGGTAACTTTTTTTATTTTTACACAAAGTAAAACACAATGTTAATTGTGTGTGTAATTGAATATAATTATAGAAAACGAACACAAAAAATTTTGTCAAATATCCATCCATCCATTATCCGAACTGCTTATCCTGCTCTCAGGGTCGCGGGGATGCTGGAGCCTATCCCAGCAGTCATTAGCAGCAGGCGGGCAGACCCCCTGGACACAGGCCGCCAGACCATCACACAGGGCCGACATACACACACACACACACACACACACACATTCATACCTAGAGACAATTTAGTATGGCCAATTCACCGATTCGGCCGATTCAAAATTAGGGTGGTGATATGATACAACTGAAAGTGTTCACTATCTATAATTGTATCCCGTAAGTCATTGATTTGATTCAATACCAGATAGTTGACATAATTTTGTAAAATATAATTTAAACAAATACATCACCGTAGCAACCCATCATCCAGTTCTACACTGCTCAAAAAAATAAAGGGAACATATAAGCAATGCAATGTAGCTCCAAGTCAATCACACTTTTGAGATATCAACCTGTCCAGTTAGGAAGCAACACTGACTTGTGAATCAATTTCACCTGTTGGTAAATTGTCTAATTTCCACCAGGTGGAAATTAGACAATTTGCAAGACAACCCCTATAAAAGGAATGGATTTGCAGGTGGTGGCCACAGACCATTTGCCTGTCCTCATCTTTTCTGGCCGATCTTTGGTTAGTTTTTCATTTTGCTAGTGCCCTCACCACTAGAGGTGGCATGAGGCGGTATCTGCAACCTACAGAAGTTGCTCAGGTAGTGCAGCTCATCCAGGATGGCACATCAATGCGTGCTATGGCAAGAAGATTTGATGTGTCTCCCAGCACAGTGTCCAGAGCATGGAGGAGGTACCAGGAGACGTGGAGGGGGCCGCAGGAGGACAACAACCCCGCAGCAGGACCGCTATCTGGTCCTTTGTGCAAGGAGGAACAGGAGGAGCACTGCCGGAGCCCTACAAAACGACCTTCAACAGGCCACTAATGTGCAGGTTTCTGCTCAAACAGTGAGAAACAGAATGCATGAGGATGGTATGAGGGCCCGACGTCCACAATTGGGGCCTGTGCTCACAGCCCAACACCGTGCAGCCCGATTGACCTTTGCCAGAGAACATCTTGGTTGGCAGATTCGCCATTGGCGCCCTGTGCTCTTCACAGATGAGAGCAGGTTCACACTGAACACATGTGACAGACGTGAGAGAGTCTGGAGACGCTGTGGAGAACGTTCTGCTGCCTGCAACATCCTCCAGCATGACCGGTTTGGCGGTGGGTCAGTGATGGTCTGGGGAGGCATATCCTTGGAGGGCCGCACAGACCTCTACGTGCTAGCCAGAGGTACCATGACTGCCATTAGGTACCGGGATGAGATCCTCAGACCCATTGTCAGACCATATGCTGGTGCAGTGGGCCCTGGGTTCCTGCTCATGCATGACAATGCTCGTCCTCATGTGGCCAGAGTGTGTCAGCAGTTCCTGTATGTCGAGGGCATTGATGCTATGGACTGGCCTGCACGTTCCCCAGACCTGAATCCAATCGAGCACCTCTGGGACATCATGTCTCGTACCATCCGCCAACGCGATGTCGCACCACAGACTGTCCAGGAGTTGACCAATGCCCTGATACAGGTCTGGGAGGAGATCCCTCAGGAGACCATCCGTCGTCTCATCAGGAGCATGCCCAGACGTTGTAGGGAGTGCATACAGGCAAGTGGAGGCCACACACACTACTGAGCCTCATTTTGAATCGTCTTGAAGAATTTCCACAGAAGTTGGATCAGCCTATGTTCTCATTTTCCACTTTGATTTTGAGTATGATTCTGAATCCAGACCTTAATGGGCTAATGATTTTGATTTCCATTGATCATTCTTAGGTTATTTTGCTCTAAACACATTCCTCTGTCTAATAAATAAAGATTTTCAGCTGAAATATTTCATTCATCGAGGTCTACATTACCGTTCAAAAGTTTGGGATCACCCAAACAATTTTGTGTTTTCCATGAAAAGTCACACTTATTCACCACCATATGTTGTGAAATGAATAGAAAATAGAGTCAAGACATTGACAAGGTTAGAAATAATGATTTGTATTTGAAATAAGATTTTTTTTACATCAAACTTTGCTTTCGTCAAAGAATCCTCCATTTGCAGCAATTACAGCATTGCAGACCTTTGGCATTCTAGCTGTTAATTTGTTGAGGTAATCTGGAGAAATTGCACCCCACGCTTTCAGAAGCAGCTCCCACAAGTTGGATTGGTTGGATGGGCACTTCTTGCGTACCATACGGTCAAGCTGCTCCCACAACAGCTCAATGGGGTTCAGATCTGGTGACTGCGCTGGCCACTCCATTACCGATAGAATACCAGCTGCCTGCTTCTGCTCTAAATAGTTCTTGCACAATTTGGAGGTGTGTTTAGGGTCATTGTCCTGTTGTAGGATGAAATTGGCTCCAATCAAGCGCTGTCCACTGGGTATGGCATGGCGTTGCAAAATGGAGTGATAGCCTTCCTTATTCAGAATCCCTTTTACCCTGTACAAATCTCCCACCTTACCAGCACCAAAGCAACCCCAGACCATCACATTACCTCCACCATGCTTAACAGATGGCGTCAGGCATTCTTCCAGCATCTTTTCAATTGTTCTGCGTCTCACAAACGTTCTTCTTTGTGATCCAAACACCTCAAACTTGGATTCATCCGTCCACAACACTTTTTTCCAGTCTTCCTCTGTCCAATGTCTGTGTTCTTTTGCCCATCTTAATCTTTTTCTTTTATTGGTCAGTCTCAGATATGGCTTTTTCTTTGCCACTCTGCCCTGAAGCCCAGAATCCCGCAGCCGCCTCTTCACTGTAGATGTTGACACTGGTGTTTTGCGGGTACTACTTAATGAAGATGCCAGTTGGGGACCTGTGAGGCGTCTGTTTTTCAAACTAGAGACTCTAATGTACTTATCTTCTTGCTCAGTTGTGCAACGCGGCCTCCCACTTCTTTTTCTACTCTGGTTAGAGCCTGTTTGTGCTGTCCTCTGAAGGGAGTAGTACACACCGGTGTAGGAAATCTTCAATTTCTTAGCAATTTCTCGCATGGAATAGCCTTCATTTCTAAGAACAAGAATAGACTGTCGAGTTTCAGATGAAAGTTCTCTTTTTCTGGCCATTTTGAGCGTTTAATTGACCCCACAAATGTGATGCTCCAGAAACTCAATCTGCTCAAAGGAAGGTCAGTTTTGTAGCTTCTGTAACGAGCTAAACTGTTTTCAGATGTGTGAACATGATTGCACAAGGGTTTTCTAATCATCAATTAGCCTTCTGAGCTAATGAGCAAACACATTGTACCATTAGAACACTGGAGTGATAGTTGCTTGAAATGGGCCTCTATACACCTATGTAGATATTGCACCAAAAACCAGACATTTGCAGCTAGAATAGTCATTTACCACATTAGCAATGTATAGAGTTTATTTCTTTAAAGTTATGACTAGTTTAAAGTTATCTTCATTGAAAAGTACAGTGCTTTTCCTTCAAAAATATGGACATTTCAATGTGATCCCAAACTTTTGAACGGTAGTGTATATTGTGTTTTTAGGTGTTCCCTTTATTTTTTTGAGCAGTGTATTTCTTGCCATCCTGCTGGCTCAATTCTATTCCACCCCCCCCCGTCTCCGGGGGGGGGGTGGAATACTGATTTTGGCGTTGATAAACCATGGCAATGATCGACAGGTTAGCCCTAGAGAAAAATATGACTATTATTATTTATCTCATTGCAGAAAACTGCCACAGCAGTTGCCCACTGCAAGAGGGGGAATGGCCTCATTAAGGTTAACGGCAGACCCCTGGAGATGGTGGAGCCTGCCACTCTCCAGTACAAGGTGAGTCCTTCATGGGGAACATATGGTTAGCATCTTGTTGTATTTGTTATAAGGTTTATACAACATCACACCCATAGGCTGTAATTTCTCTTAGTTTGGTAGTCCATCATTAAAATGTTGGTTTAGCTGGTCATGGCTTATAGAATGTGGCAGTGTCTCATAATGTTGCTGACAACGGTAAAAATCAATTCAGGACCACTAGTGGCTCATAATGATAAAGTGTAGCCTGGCGTATTACAATTTTGAGAATCTTGTTTCAGCATTTCCATTTGGTGTTAGTTTTGAAGGCTTTATTTGCTTCTCCAAAATTAGGATGGTGTTATGATACAACTGAAAGTGCTCAGTATCTATAATTGTATCCAGTAAGTCACTGATTTGACTCAATATCAAATGGTTGACATTTTTTGTTTTCTAGCTTCTAGAGCCAGTGCTTCTGCTGGGTAAGGAGCGTTTTGCTGGAGTTGACATCAGAGTCAGAGTGAAGGGTGGTGGACACGTTGCACAGATCTATGGTAAGAAAAAAAAACTTATTTTCATCATTTTCTACATGTTCATGTGTCAGCAGAGTTAAATTTAAGTCTTGAAATCATTTTTGACTGTCGCCGTTCAATTTTCACATTGCTTGCGTATCTTGCAGCTATCCGTCAGGCCATTTCCAAAGCCCTGGTTGCATACTACCAGAAATGTAAGTATCACTATTTTGAAATTCATCTCTCATTTCCTCCTTTAAATCTGCAAAACTCTGTACCTCTTGAGAACATTACTCAAGTTCCACTGGTAAATTTGGCATACAGGTAATTCCAACAAGCCCCCAAATTCCGATTTTTCTACCTGCTTATTATTGCTTCCTTAATTTTCCCTGCTGATGTAACGTAAGGAACGTACTTCCCTTGGAAGTGGTATCTGTTGATCTGTATGGGGCCTGTCCAAATTACATTACCAAAGAACATGTTTTTATTAGGTTTAACTGAAATGAATGGTAAACATTTTTCCCTGCTGATGTAACATAAGGAATGTACTTCCTGTTGGGAATTGGTATCTGTTGATCTGTTTGGGACTTGTCCAAATTACATAACTACAGATCATGTTTTTATCCGGTTTACTGAAATGAATGGTAAAACATGTTAATTACAGTGGTCTTTGACCCCAGCACCCAGAGACTTGTGCAATGTGAAAGTCATCAGTGCTTTCAGCCCCCTCCGCATAGCCAAACAAAACATGTTGAACCTGGGTTGTATCTGCTGGTAAAGGTCTCTACGGGTTTGCTGTGTCAAATCTGCTTGCTGGCCACAACGATTTTGTCTCATCTGATTAATTATGACCTGTCTTCTTCCAAATCTGGCTGCTGTGCTGATTTGGGTCATTTTTTCTGGGAACGTCATATGTGACAGTACCCATTTAAATTAGCATCTACAAAAGCATCCATGATGTGGACTGATAGTTCCTGATTTATGAAGTACATTTCATCATACAACTAAACACAAATGTTGCCACCCTGGATGTGGGATGTTGATCATTTTTTTCCCCACATTTCAGTCACTGTTCGACTATGTCTTGCATGTTAGCATGGTAACTTATCATAGAGTATTGGCTGATCCAGTAGCAGTGGATGGTTCAGCAAATGATTTTTGTAGTTCAACACATTTTCAGTACTGGACAGTTTTTTTATTCGTTTAAAAGCTACAGTGAACAGATGCACCAGCTACTGCGTCATAACACTATAAACATTATTCTGGCTTTTTAAGGCTGCCAGAAAGTACGTACCCAACTGCTGGCAAATTTTCATCCTCGAGCTAGGTTGTCTTTACCTCTGAGCTGCCAAAGTTGGCTTTCTTCTGTTATCTGTATTAACAACCTCCCTCCCAGCTAAAGTGCCTGTCACTATAACCTATTATAGACCCATAGGCGCCCCACTAGATTTTGGTTTTCTCTTCGTTGGTGTATCGTTGTACATGTCAAAATTGCCTGCTATAGAAATGGCTCCAAACTTATTATACAACCATATGGACAGCTATCTCCTAATTTATAGATGCTAGGATTTAAAGTTTTCTTCTTTCTTTTTTTTTTTACCTGTGCTGTTGGCAGGCTTGGCATACAACACAGGGAATTTGTGTCCTGACAGTCGGTTAATCTGCAAGTGTCTGACTTGGGGCTGTTACAACTTGTTTTTAAAATCTTTTGCCATTCTGACCTAAATTATACCATTCCTTTTTATTAAATACCTATCAATCATACTTTTGAATCAGCATTTTTACTCTGAAATTCATTGGTTTACGTGATAAGAGAAACGTGAAATCTCCCGATAGAGCATTTCCAATCAACGAGTGTGTGCGGTGCACACAGATGTGCAGTGATATATTTCCAGAATGTCACATTAACAAGAGGTTAATGGATATCCTGATGTTTGTCTTGCAGATGTTGATGAGGCCTCAAAGAAGGAGATCAAGGACATCCTGATTCAGTATGACAGGACCCTGTTGGTCGCTGATCCTCGTCGCTGTGAGTCCAAGAAGTTCGGTGGACCTGGAGCTCGTGCCCGCTACCAAAAATCATACCGTTAATGGCTCTGTACATTTTCATAATAAATTTGGGGAATCAACTAATGTGTGTGTTCATTTTCTTAAATTAATTTAGCTGGCATACACAGCATAAATGTTTTGTTTGACTTTGAATGACTTATAAAATTCAATTAGTGTACAGAAATTTGCATCTTGCTTTAAGTGCAGCGGCACAACTCAAGTCATGTTTCTGACTCATGGTAATTTAATAACTTGACATCACATGATGAATTGGGACAGCAAGCCTCACATCACTCAGGAATGATGCATACTATATTCTAAAGTACATCCTAACAGACAAAACTCAGACTAGTGTTTTAACAATTCCAACAGTTAACTAACTGGCTGCCAGATGCAGTTTCATCCCACTTTGAGTCCGACTCCCTGCTTGGGTGTGTAAGTAAGCTTTGGGGAGCAAAAGCACTTTTACATAAGTGTATATCAACTATGAACATGTACTTATGAGGTCGTCAGTAGGTTGGGGGTGTTGGTAATGAGGCTATCGTTGAAGCAGGGTTCATTATTGCTGCACGTTCCTGAAGCCACAGATGTTTGACCACAGCTAGGCATGTGCGTTTGACAGCCACTGCTGGTCTGGCTTTGTACATATGAACCATATTAGAGGGTAAATTGTTATGATCAAATGCAAGAACGTTGGATGTTTGACTCCTTTTCAGGATCACTGTGCTTCCTATTCCAGCACTCTGGGCTGAGCACAGGGATACACGCTTAACGGTTTATCTCAGGGTCAACATAAGACTGCACAAGTTACACACAAATATTTATATAAACACACCTGTTTTGGGGAAAAACCGGGGAACCCATGAAAACGTGGGTCAGTTTCCATTGCTCAGATGCACCCTTCATCCAGCAGAGGGCGCCATAACACCGGCGATCAGACCTAAGGAATAATTTGCCTTTACGTCCCTGTCACATGGTCTCAATATAGTCCTCTCAGAGAGCAAGAAAACACTATTGTAAAAAAGAAAGAAATATAAGAAGATAGTGCAATTTCGAATAACACAGTATAAGATACCAAGGCTAAACCTGCATTGCACTCTAGAGTCTGCAAGAGACCATTGAGCTGTTGCCTTTTTGAGCTGTAAACTTCCACATAGACAGTTCTGGTCAACATTATTGGCACCCCTGATTTTTTTTGTATATCATGTACAATATCTTCAGAAATAACTTGCATTTTCAACTTTCGTAGAGTGATTTCAAAGAATAAACATAAAATATGACCTGGATGTCATTAAAGGCACCATTGCCTAATATTTGGTTGCACAACTTTTTTCAACAATCCCAGCCTCCATAGTCCATACATTTATTGTAGCCATCTATGAGCTTCTTGCACTTGTCTACTGGTAGTTTCTCCCACTCCTCCACTGCAATTTGTTCAAGCTCTTCAATGTTTACAAGATCTCCCCCCCCATGGCAGATTTCAGCTCTCTCCAAAGATTTTTAATTGGATCGAGATCAGGACTCACTGGTGGCCAGTTCAAATCAGTCCAACTTTTCCTTTTCAACCATTCTTTTGTACTTCTGGATGTGTGCTTTGGGTCCTTGTCCTGCTGGAGGACCCACGATCTTCGACCCAGACCTAGTTTCTGTACACTGTACATTTTGCTCTTGGTCGTCCTCTGATTTCATGATTCCTCTAATACATTCAAGGCCTCCGGCACCAGAGGCAACAATCAGCCCCACAACACGACGGATCCTTCACCATGTTTATCTGATCTGTAGGTAGGCTCTTCCTTTTCTTATTTGCTTCATGTCATCACCTATAAACATATCGCTGGTCTGCATTGCCAAAGAGCTCTACTTTGGTTTCATCTGTCCATAGAACATTTTCCCAGAAGATTTTGGTTTGTTTAGGTAGGTTTTGGTGAAGATCAGTTGGGCCTTTATGTTTTTCCTCCAGCAGTGGGGACCTCCTTGACCTTCTCCCATAAATCCCTTCTGGGTTCAGTGCGTGGTGTACGGTACAGGTTGAAACCATCACTCCAGATTGTTCCAGGTCAGCCTTAAGGTCTTTAGATGTTTTAGCTGGTGTGTTTATTCCACAGTTCACACCAACCTTTGAAGACTTCAGTCATTGATTTTCCTCTTTCCACCACATCTTGGGAGGTTCTTGAGCGTTCCATGAGTAGCAAACTTCTTGATAATGTTACAATCTGTGGAAACAGGGATGCTGAGGTGTTTGGAGATGATGGTCTTGTCCTCTTAAGAGTTCTGTGTTCAGTGATAACAGCATTTCTGATGCTCTCAGACAGATCTCGTCTTCACAATGGTGGAAAAGAAACGGAATAAAAGTGGCTTCTTTAAGCATTTAAGCCCTAACCTAATTCTTTTTTTCCCCAAGCCGATTTGAATTCCTCAAATGCGTGCCAATAATTGTGCCTTAGCAATGTTTCCTTCTTTATAATTTTCCCCCCTATTACTTTTAAAAGTGGTCATTGTTTTATCCTGTGCAGTTCTGTATCAAACACACGAGTGCATATAGACCAAAGCTGTTTCACTACACACTGAAGGAACCACATCGGCCTCTCCTAGGGCTCGTTATCATCCCATGATTTGCTCTTCCTCACCGTAGTTTTACATCCAACCTACGATAAAACTGCACCATTCTTACCTCAATGCGCTCTCTCTCTCTCTCTCTCTCTCTCTCTCTCTCTCTCTCTCTCTCTCTCTCTCTCTCTCTCCCCCCCCCTCCCTCCCCTCTGTCTCGTCTGTGGGCAGCCGGCGGCGGTGGTTCTCACTGGACAAGCACCCGGGGGGATCCAGCCTGTTTACAACACTCCAATAATCAACCCAGCAGGATGCCCACACCCCACTGCTACTGCTGTTTACCACTGTTTATGTTCAGCCCCCGTCTCTCATCTCACCTATCTATCTACTCATCTATCTATGTATCTATCTATCCATCCCTCTATCGATCTATCTATCTATCTATCCACCCACCCATTTATCTATCATCTATCCATCCCTCTATTTATCTACTCAGCAATCCATCTATCTATCTATCTACCTATCTATCTATCTATCTATCTATCTATCCATCTATCTATCTATCTATCTATCTATCTATCTATCTATCTATCTATCTATCTACCCACCCATTTATCTATCCATCCCCATTTATCTACTCAGCCATCTATCTATCTATCTATCTATCCACCCACCCACCCATTTATCTATCATTTATTTATCTATCTATCCATTTAGCCATCCATCTATCAGTAACAATATATAATAATTCATTATTAATAGTAATAGCGCCTTACAAATAGGTAAGAACTATTAAGTGCATTAAAGTATGGAGAAGGAAACCGTTAAGATCCATTAAACAACATTACACAGTGAAACAGTGGACTGAACAAAATAAAGTAAAACTGCAAATAGAACAGTCAGTTAGAAATCAAGCGGTGTGTAACTAAGTAAAGGTAACATGTAATGCTCTGCAGGTACGGCTGACACACGTTGCTCAGCAGTACGGAGGACAACATTCACAACAACCTTTACAGTGGTGGGAACACGTTCCGAGGGGGGGGGGGGCTTTTTCATCATTTTTTAAAACATATCACAATCCTCCTGAAATCACAAAAAGTTATAAAGCGTGTAGTTTAGTACGTTCCTAAGATGTGTGTGACTGAGCTGATGATCATTCCGAGCAGGCGATGAGTGAAACTGTGAGGGAGGCTGTTGGAGCTACAGTCCAGAACAAGGCCGCCCAGTTTGAACCAGTCTCACACGGGCTTCTCATGGGAACTAAGATCCATTTGTTTACCTCCGTCTGTACCTCTGCAGTTGCATTGGGAAAGTACTGCCTCTCTTCACTTGAGGTGTTGAATACATCCATTATTTAAGGAATGTGATAGCTCCGAGTGTTGAAATGGCTGAAAAGCACACGCTCGCATGAGGGAAGCCAAAGGTGTCGGCCTTACTTATTTGCCCGAACTAGACATAATACAATTCAAGGAGGTGTCTAAACGATGCCGTTCGGTGTGCAAGGTTTGCTCGTTTTACGGCCGAGCGGACACACACGCTCGCCCTAGCACCTGCCCTTCCTCCATTAACACCTCCGTCTCTCCATCGTCTGCATCACACAAACACTGAGGTGTCGGGTCAGGATGCATTTTGTCATCACTTGCACTATGCTGCCCCATACTGCACTCTCATGAGCAGACTCACACACACTGACCATGAGCATGTGAGTGAATACACATACACACACACACACACACACACACACACACACACACACACACACACACACACACACACACACACACACACACACACACACACACACACACACACACACACACACACACACACACACTCGTTGGGCTCATGCACCGCCTTCATTCTTCCACATCAGCATCACATCCAGAGAGACAGAGACAGACAGAGAGAGATACAGACAGAGAGAGAGAGAGAGAGACACAGAGAGAGAGAGATACAGACAGAGAGAGATACAGACAGACAGGCAGACAGACAGATACGAGAGAGAAATACAGACAGAGCGCGAGCGCTAGAGAGACAGACATACACAGACAGACACAGACAGACAGACAGACACGCAGAGACAGGCAGACAGAGAGATAGAGAGACAGACAGACAGACGGAGCGATGGAGAGACGGACAGAGAGAAAGAGACAGACAGACAGACAGACAGACAGACAGACAGACAGACAGACAGACAGACAGAGAGAGAGAAAGAAAGAGAGACAGACAGACAGAGACAAAGAGGAAAGATAATTGATGCATATTGACTGCAAGTGGCCCTCCTCCACCCTCCCAGTGCAGTTCGACCCCTCGCTGGGCCTCGTTGCTCAGGGTGAGTAAACAACAATTGGCCGAGGACGTGGGCAGGGCAGGATCACAGGACAGTAGCGTTCAGCAACAAATGCCGGCTTCACTGGAGAGGAAATGAAGCCTGGCCAAGTAACACGCCACTGTTTGGGCCGAGGAGTGATAATGAGGAGCCAGCTGCCCATCTATCGGACTGTCAACGAGCGTTCGCCTCCCCGAACACTCGCTGACTCTGTGTGTGTGTGTGTGTGTGTGTGTGTAGCCCATCCAAAGGCCTAAGAAAGGACGAGACAGACAGACAGAGGTCAGCCAGGTGTGTGTGTGTGTGTGTGTGTGTGTGTGTGTGTGTGTGTGTGTGTGTGTGTGTGTGTGTGTGTGTGTGTGTGTGTGTGAGGTTGGATTCCTCTATTGACCATAGTGGGACAGAGCGTTACCCCTCCCTCCCTCTCTTGTGTACGGTTTAAGGGGTAATTGACACAACATGGACATTTTACATTTACAGTCACTACAGCGCTTGCTCTACACAATGTGTAAAGTGTGCATGTGTAAGAATGTCCCTCACACATACATGGGGAGTGTGTGTGTGGGGGGGGGGGCGGGGGGGAGTGTGTCTGTGTGTGTGGGGAGGGGTTGGGGAAGTGTGTATGTGTGTGTGTGTGTGTGAGGTGGGGGTTGGGGGGGAGTGTGCGTGTGTGAGGTGGGGGTTGGGGGGAGTGTGTGTGTGAGGGGGGGTTGGGGGAGTGTGTGTGGGAGGGGGGTTGGGCTCTATATCAGATTGTAAACTACATGGATATGCTGACTGGGGACTGGATGTTTGCAGTTTTCACCAGTGCTCTTCTCCACAGCCAGTCACATACACACAACAGTTGAAATTCTCCTCAGCAGGGAAAAACCAAGAGAGAGAAAGAGAGAAGCCAGACAACACGCCAAGATACAGACACAAACATGTCTACACACCAACACACACACACAAACATGTCTACACACCAACACACACACACAAACATGTCTGCAGCTCTAACAACCCCCATCATCTGAAAGTACTGAACTACCCTACGGTCTGGCCGATTTTTCAGTCTTTCTCTTCCTCCAATCCACGTCTTGAAGTCTTTCCCTCACGCATCTGCGGGTGAGACGGGGGGGGGGGGCATGCAATTAGCAGATCTGTGTTTGCGTGTGTACGCGGGGCGGCTCGTGGAAACGCTGTCCCGAGCCCCGCGCTCTTCGGTGCCCGGTGTAACCGAGAAAGCAGATGTCAAATTCCTCCATCGAGTCGGATCGTACCGAGGATATTTTATGACCTCATCGCCGCGGACGGGATCAAATCTGTCTGCGGCGCCACCCGAGAGGCTGCAGACGCGCCATTTCGGAGGGTTTGTGTTACGGGGGAGGTTATTTAAACACAAATCAGCCGCGCAAAACGCTGCGCGACGAGAGCCGAGCGTCGATCCCGGCGTTTTCAAGCGACGCTGAAGTGTGCAGAGGTCTGGCCTGCATGCAGATGAAAACATACACGCATGTCTTTTGCTGTTTGTTGTGCACACACACACACACACACACACTCCATTCCCCCCCCCCCCCCCGCCTGGTCGTTAGAAAGCCCCCTTCAGACCGGCTGAGTGTGAGCAGAGAATATAAAGCGATGACTGACTCGCCTCATCTGTTTCGCTCCGCGCGAGAACAGAACAGGCCTCCCTCTCCTCTCGGCTTAGTCTGGGGTCTGAAAAGCGGCGAGGAGAGAAGGCTGGCCGTTATCGACCCGCCCGCGTTACTCACTCTCGCTCTCTCTCGCCAGCGAGCTGTTTCTGACTCACTCCCAAAGCATTTAAACCCGACGTGAACTCTGAAGAACGAACCCCGGCGCGCTCGCGCCACGTTGCGCCGTCTTCCAGCTCAGGCCCATGGTGGCAGCGTGGACCTGAACATGGCCGGCACACGGTGAACGCAGGGGTCATGAAGCCCCCCCCCCACCTTGACAGCAAGAGTCTTATACACCCGGAACCAAATCGGGGGTCAAGGGGTACCTCGCACCACCCTTCGACCTTTGAGCCCCTCTATTTCTTGTGCACCACCGGGGGGCTCTTATGGGACAACCTGCGAAGGACCTGCAGCAGTGACCCCCCCTCTCCCCCTTGTCTCAAGAGATGCGGACCCTCTCAGGGGTCAGTCCACTCAGCCAGGATCCGTTTTAGTCAAAACACACAAGAGATTAAAGTTCACACGGTAGTGCTTCACTTTTCAGTGCTGCACACACACACACACACACACACACACACACACACACACACACACACACACACACACACAGGGGTGGGGGTGGGGGGGGCTTATCAGAGGTCACAGGCGTTCAAAAAGCGGGATTCGGGAAAGCTCTGAAGCATCGAGATGAAGTTCGGCTCGTGTCGTTGCTAATCGTGACACCGTCAAGGACTCGAGCGGCGGCCTCAACGCCACATGCACCGACCGCGGTGGCACATAGGAGACACCTCATGTCATGTGACGGACACGTATTGAGGTTAGCTTGAACTGGGCGCCGTGTGTTTGTTGCCCGACCCCCCCCCTCGTTTTGCAGAAGCCCCCCCTTTCCCCCATCAGCATGTGTGCCTCTGCCTGTCAGGCCGCGGCGTGGTGCAGAAAAGGGGGACGTGGCTAATTAAATGGCCTGAAAGCTGTTGAAAGGGGCCGGACACCGCCAGCCGGAGAGGACTTGACACTCCTGCGTTCTTCTTTCGCTGAGGTAGTGCTTTACCACTGGGGATGGGTGGGTGGGGGTGAAGATGTGGGGGAGGCGGTGTTAAGCGTGACGGAGGTGCAGGGGGAGGCCCTGGTTACTGCACCCCCCCCGTCTGCCTCGCAGAGCCATCACAGGGCACGCAGGAGTTGAGGGAAGGAGATGGGGTGAGGTAGAGGAGAGGCAGGAGGCGTTGGGGTGGGGGTGGGGGCGTTGGGTGGAGGTTGGTGTGAAATTTAACTGCAATTCCAGACCCTCATTCCGTCTCTCATTGTCTTTTGTCTCTCTCTCTCTCTTTCTCTCGCTCCCTCTCTCTCACCGGGGACTTCATGAACACGACTCCTTGGCCAGCAGAGCACTTTCACCCTGACACTCTACCCTACACACACACACACACACACACACACACACACACACACACACACACACACACACACTCCTAGACACATTCCAGCAGAAAGGGATGGGAGCATGACAATCGGGAAACAACGGCTGTTAGTTACAGAAAATGGATTACGCCGTGGGCCGGGGGAGCGGAGCGGAGGAGAGGAAGTGGTGGGATTACGGCGGGGCTCGCGCAGAGAGAGCTGGGGCCACTTCCCCTCCCCAGTAAACTGTCCAGATTAACAAGGCCTCCGGGGACACCGACGAATCCCCCTCATCTCCGTCCCATCAAACCTCAGCAGCTCTCGATTTAAAAACGGTCCTAAATCAGGGCACGGCAGTTGTCAGCGGGGCATGGGGAGGTCAGGGAGCCCGGGGGACAGAGAACCATATCGGGGCAAGAGGGCACCCGCTTGGTGTCAAACCGCCTTATTGCAAATCCAGCGTATGCGACGTGCATTTAAAGGCGCATTCTGTAATGACACCCTGTTCAGATGCATGCAAAACATCTGCAGCTGTGAGGAGCTTGTTTGCATTATTAGTGTACATGGTGCAGAATGTTAAAGACACTTTGCATCTATGCAACATCTGCCAGAGGGGGCGTGAATATATCCAGAATGTATTTAGAGGGTCAAATACATTTTCAATGTTATTCGCTTGAATTACCATCCATGTATTATGCTGCCTTAATGGAGGGCTTTAAAGTCTGCATGCTTTCTTTCCTCCTTCTGCCTTTCTCGTGTAGATTTCTGAGAATCTTCTGTTTGGGAATGGCTGGTGGTCTTCTCCCCTGACCCCCCCCCCCCCCCCGGACACCTTATAATAACAGGCCTGCAGCCTCCCAGGTCAGTCAGCACTGCTCTGCAGAGGTGTCTTGATAAGGGCATCGTCTATGCCACCCCCCCGAACAACAACCGTCCCCCCCGTTCCGCTTCATCTCAGTCTAACCAGCCATTCTAGTTTAATTTATCTCCCTCCCTCCAGCCCCCTCAGGAGCAAATAGAGGCTCTTCACGTCTTCTCCTCCCACCTCCCTCTGGTCCAGTCCGGCTACCGTTCTGCTGATGTATTTCTTCTGACTCTGGCAGCACCTCGACCGCCGGATGGGCCACGGCTCCCCTTGGCCTCTCCTGTGATCACCGCAGGCCTTGGAAGACCCCTTCAGCAAAAACAGGAAGCGGTTCATGGCTCGGGTCGCGACCCCTCTCATTTCGCCCCATGCGTCAAGTGGAGCCCACCCCGGTGAAACAGGGGGAAAGTTTCCGGTCCCACCGCCAAGGTGTGGAGGGACGTCAGGGGGGAATTTGGGGGGGGGGGTCTTTCTCTCTACACATCTGTATATATACATGGGTGTGTGTGTTTGAGAGAGTTCACATCTGTGCAGCAGTAGCCATGTAATGTTATTACCCACGAGGCATAGAGGCACACCTAAACACAACTACAGCTGTGTCTGATATAGGCCTGCGTCCGCGGGGAGGAAGAAATAAAAACTACTGTTTGAGCTGCTATTGAACTAGGCCCACATCCAGAACACGACCGGACTAAAGGCCATGCACGGCTTCCTGGGCCAAACGCTGAGGCTCTCTGGCCGGCGTACGCCGCTGACATCATGGGAGCTGTGCTGAGGTCTGTGTAACGCTACGTCTGATTTTCCCTCTAATGCGGTGCTGGTAATAGAGGAATGTGTCCAGAGGGGAAGAAAAGAAAGGTGTGTGTGTGTGTGCGTATGTATGTATGTATGTGTGTATGTGTGTGTGTGTGTGTGTGTGTGTGTGTCTGTCCAAGCACAAGTGCATATTTGATGGATTGAAAGGAACAGAGAGAGAGCTGGAGACAGATTCACAAGGGAGAGAGAGAGGGACAGAGAGATACTGGGAGAGAGTGTGAGAAAGCGAGAGAGCGAGTGAGAGAACAAGAGAGTATGAGAGAGATAAGTAGAGAGTGAGAAGTAGAGAGAGAATGAGAGAGGTAGAGAGAGAAGTAGAGCGAGAGAGAAGGAGAGCGAGTGAGAGAGGTAGAGAAGTAGAGAAAGAGGTAGAGAGAAGTAGAGAGAGTGAGAGGTAGAGAAGTAGAGAAAGGTAGAGAGCGAGAGCGAGAGCAGTAGAGAGAAAATGTTTTGCAATACAAATGTATATTTGTCATGCTAATAAAAGCACATCTGAATTTGAGAGAGGTAGAGAGAGAGAGAGAAGTAGAGAGAGGTAGAGCGAGAAGTAGAGAGCGAAAGAGAAATGGAGAGTGAGAGAGAGGTAGAGAGAGTTAGAGAGAGAGGTAGAGAGTGAGAGAGAGAGAGGTAGAGCGAGAGAGAGACCTTTAGCCAAGTCTTTAATGGGCAGTATTCCATTCATATTAGTATTAACACAGATACTCATATACATATTGAACAAGCCCCATACACAGCAAAAACAACAGCTACAGACCAGAAATTAAGAAGCAGTTGGTTTTCTACGGAGCACAGAACATCTCCATGGCCCCAAACAGAAACAAATTCTTCCAAGTTTGAAATCATTTTGAAAAATGTGAACTCAATTTTTCAGCAGAGCAGCCACTACACCCTGAACATGAGTCCAGCATCTGTGGACCCTGCGCCTTTCATTGTTTCTACTGAGCCAAATGCTAATTTTTTGCCTGACCCATCAGAAAATTAACTAAGGTGACACGTCTGCACTGTGCTGCCCCGTACCCAGGACCAAAGACAAACAGGCTGTCCTCCTAAACCTCTGAGCCACTGCTGCAGGACTGAGAAAAGAGGCTCAATCTGGGACATGTGAGTCATAAGTGAGCCACAGTGCTGTAGAGTTTCTTCATTATTACAGAAAAACCAGCGAGAGTGAGTGAGTGATTGAGAGAGGTAGAGAGGTAGAGAGAGGCAGAGAGAGGTACAGTGGTAGCAAGAGGTAGAGAGAGAAGTAGAGCGGTAGCAAGAGGCGGCGAGAGAGATGTAGAGCGGTAGAGAGAGAGGTAGAGTGGTAGAGAGAGAGGTAGAGTGGTAGCGACAGGTACAGAGAGTGGTAGAGAGGTAGCAAGAGGTAGAGAGGCAGAGGAAGAGGTAGAGGGAGAGGGAAGTCGAGGGAGAGATTTGATTTTCAAAAGCACCTTTATTTGGTTTACCTTCCAGTCCAACAGCTGATATTCAAACTTGTGCGTCTTATTGTAATCCGGCTCATAAAACGAGAAAGTTTCAGAAAAAGTCTCATTGAGTAGTTCAACAAACTGCTTTTCAACAACAAACAGCTTTTCAAATCTTCCACACTGTGAAACCATGAAAAATTGCCTCTATTGCCCCACAGAAAGGACAAACATTGGGGGGAGAGAGAGACAGACAGAGAGAGAAGTAGCGAGAGAGAGGTAGAGAGAGTGAGTGATAGAGAGATAGAGGTAGAGAGAGTGAGTGATATAGAGAGAGAGGTAGGTAGAGAGAGAGAGGTAGAGAGAGTGAGCAGTAGAGAGAGGGGTAGAGAGAGAGGTAGGTAGAAAGAGTGAGTGGTAGAGAGATAGAGGTAGGTAGGTAGAGAGAGAAGTAGAAAGAGTGGTAGATAGATAGAGAGAATGAGTGATATAGAGAGAGAAGTGGGTAGAGAGAGGTAGAAAGAGTGAGTGGTAGAGAGATAGAGATAGAGAGAGTGAGCGATATAGAGAGGTAGGTAGGTAGAGAGAGAGAGAGGTAGAAAGAGCGAGCGGTAGAGAGCATGAGTGACAAAGAGAGAGTGACAGAGAAGAAAAGACAAAGAGAGACTAGGAGGATGTAAAGGGAGGAAAACTAAAGAACGAGAGGAGACAGAGAGGATGATTCGGCTCGACACTTAAACAAAAGTCTGTTCACCATCAGGTCAGGTCAGATGGATGCACCGCCGGCTTCCTCTGTGGTACCTGCTCTGTTGGTGTCTTGCTCTGTGGTACCTGCTCTGTTGGTGTCTTCCTCTCTTCCTCTGTGGTACCTGCTCTTTCTATGTCTTCCTCTGTGGTACCTGCTCTTTTGGTGTCTTCCTCTGCGGTACCTGCTTTTTCGGTGTCTTCCTCTGTGGTACCTGCTCTTTCGGTGTCTTCCTCTGTGGTACCTGCTCTGTTGGTGTCTTCCTCTGTGGTACCTGCTCTTTCTATATCTTCCTCTGTGGTACCTGCTCTGTTGGTGTCTTCCTCTGTGGTACCTGCTTTTTTGGTGTCTTCCTCTGTGGTACCTGCTCTTTCGATGTCTTCCTCTGTGGTACCTGCTCTTTCGGTGTCTCTCCTCTGCCTTCAGCGCTGGAGATAATCTATACTTCATGGCTCGCCTCCAAGTCTGAATAATTCAACCGTCCCCGACATCCCTAAACCCTGGCAGGTTTGTTAGTGTCCCAGATAAAATAGTACCACTGGCTCCAAGACCGTTTCACACACGATAAGAGGGAAGCCTATTAGAACAGTGTGAAGATTTACTTTTATTTTCAGAGATATTTCATCACTTCTACTTGTTACTGGCTGGAAACTCCCTCAGCCACTGATGGCTCGTTGGATTCTTTCTTCTGTATTCTCCACTGGGGTTGCCATACTGGCCTGCCATATATGTATGTTTTTTTTTTGTTTTTTTACGAATGAGCTGGTTTTTACCCATGTTAAATTTATGCCCTGCCAGTTCTGGTGGATTTCTGTTTGCCAGCTGTTTTCTGTCCTGCGGTAAACGTCAATAAATCAGCGGGAGTTAGTCTGCCGAGGAGACGCACACTCCGCCCGCTTGTACGGGAGCGCTCCGTCTCCATTGGTTACAGCGCATCCATCACGCGCTCAATGAAGGGTCAGCAGAGCGGCGCCCCCCTCCCCGCAGGGATAAATTAGGGATAATAACCGCTCGGTTCACTTTTCACCGTTAAAGTCAATTCATTTAAATAAAAGTAGTATACTTGCTTCTTCTTCTTTTTTTTTCTTTTTTTTTTTTTTTGCCCTTTACCGTCCATGTATTTTTATTTTAGAAGCGAGGTGCCTTCTCACTCAAACCTTCATGTTTAGCTGTACCATCTGCAGAGATAGAGGGGGTGAGGTTGCAACCCCTCCAAAAATGTTTGCGGGTGTGGGCATCTAAATATCAATGCTGTTGTATCAAGGATTTTTTTTAAATTACTGTTAAAATCCCTACTGATTAGTAAGAGAGCTTCTGTAGAGGAGTAAACCCCTCCAGAAAACCAACGTCTACAGTGCTGTTGTTGTTTTTTTGTTTTTCTTGCCCTTTTGTATGTGTTTAAGTGGGAGAGTACTGCTGGCATCGTGTGTGGCTGCCGCTTCTCCCTCTCGTAGCCCCCCCCCTTCCCATCCAGCCCTGTATGTCTGTGTTGTTTATCTGTTGTCTTGTTTTACCCTGTTTATTGTAACGCGACTTTGAGTGTTAGAAAACCGCTATAAAAGATTTATTTATTATCATTATTTATTATCATTATCATTATTATCAAAGTTGGGAAAATATATTAAGTACACCCCCACTGCTATTCTCCCCTAGCCTCTCCCTCGTATTCTGTCACTTGGTATTGCCATGCGGTTTCATTCGAGGTAGGACTTCACAGAAACTCCATCGAAAGAGATGTGCGCAAGACCTTTAACCTGCTCAAACAAATCAGTTTCAGGTTTTGTTTATCAAATGCACAACAATGCAGCGCAGCAGATACCGCTAGCCATGAAACACTTAGAGGTTGACTAAAAAAAGACATTTACATAAACTTAAGGTTAAACTAACATCTGAAATCTGAAATTAAAGATTAGCAGTATTTACAGCCCAAAAAACAACTAAAATCTCGACTTTCAAATCTAAAACATCGTATAGAATTTTTTTTGGGGAGGGGGATTCCCCCTCCCTTTTTCTCCCTAATTGTACCCAGCCAATTACCCTACTCTTCCGAGCCATCCTGGTCGCTGCTCCGGGGAGGGCTGCAGACTACCACATGCCTCCTCCGATACATGTGGAGTCGCCAGCCGCTTCTTTCACCTGTCAGTGAGGAGTTTCGCCAGGGGGATGTAGCGTGTGGGAGGATCATGCTATTCCCTCCAGTTCCCTCTCCCGCCCCAAATAGGCACCCTGATCGACCAGAGGAGGCGCTAGTGCAGCGACCAGGACACATACCGACATCCAGCTTCCCACCTACAGACACGGCCAATTGTGTCTGTCGGGACACCCGACCAAGCCGGAGGTAACACGGGGATTTGAACCGGTGATCCCCATATTGGTAGGCAACTACGGACTAGACCGCTATGCTACCCGGATGCCCCACATTATAGAATATTTAACAGTCTGTAGCAGTATTTACAGAGGTAAGCACCGGAATAATGAGAATAGAAATAGAAATTTACAAGTGAGAAAATTAAAAATGGCAGAATAGTACAGTGGCTGAGGTAAATGTGGTTCTAACATGTCATATGTAATAAATATGTAAATATACACAGTGCAGGAATAGAGAGAGAGAGAGAGAGAGAGAGAGAGAGAGAGAGAGTGTGTGTGTGTTTGTGTGAACATATTAGACATCAGGCGACGAATGCACTGATCTCTCAAAATCTAGAACTCCTTCATATCTTTTCATGACACAACATTGTAAAAAGAGTTGTGCTTCGCATCCATCATGTTATGTGCCCTTGTTTCCAGGATGTCCCTTTGTCCTCATCAGACGTGAAGCCAGGGCTCCTCTGTCACCGTCTCTGCGAGCGCGGTGTCTCGGCGCATGGAAAGTCGATCTAGATGGCCTGTCATTCATCATGTAACTTTAACTCCACGGGCACGATGGATGAGCAGTTTTCAAGGTGATATAGAGCCGGAGCTGGGTGCAAATCATCTTCCAACCCAGGCAGGGGGAAAAGGGGGTTTTGGAATTCCGCACATTCTGTCCTGGATTGTCTCACTTGGATTCCTCTCACCTCTCATGTGGTGTGGGTTTTTTTTCCTCTCAATGTATATGAGCTCACGTGCACATAGACCACACACACACACAATCTGCACTTCTGCGTGGTTCTGTAGAAACACTCGTAAACACTCGATTCCCCATACGTTCACCGGGGCAAGTGCTGTCTAGCTGTAGCATAAAAGGTTCTATGTATGTCAGTCATCTCGTGGTAAAAGTGAGGAGACGAGACACGAGAGAGAGAGCGAGAGATACACCCCACACCGTGGTCCTTAGGTTCCTAGGCTTGAACACTGGATGACCCTGATGTGTTTACACAGGTTGCCTTTCCTGCTCTGAATACTACTGGCATCTTCGCTGACAGGCAAGACAGTTGCTAAGACTGTTTCTTAAGTGAGGAGTGTTTATCCATTCAGAATGTTTTCTGAAATTTAATGAATTCCAGCAAACTCAGTTTCTACCAGGCATCATCTCAGTTTCTACCAGGCATCATCTCAGTTTCTACCAGCCATCATCTCAGTTTCTACCAGCCATCATCTCAGTTTCTATCAGCAATCATCTCAGTTTCTATCAGCCATCATCTCAGTTTCTACCAGCCATCATCTGTTTCTACCAGGCATCATCTCAGTTTCTACCAGTCATCATCATATGAGATTCTATGCCTTTGCTGTGGCCCAGAGAAGAATCAAAACTGTAGTTTTGTGCAAGAGGCTATGGGTGTTGTGTGCTGGAAACACCCATTTCCTTATCACCTCGTGGTCCTCCAAGGGACATGTGGCTGATCCTACCAACCTTATAGCTGAGAATAAAGGAACAACCGATGCACCTGAGTGTCAGTTCGTATATGTTGACGACAAGCCCTTTATTCCTTGTTGTTGCTACTGCCTTGCCTGCTCAGGAGGGCTTGTTTTTGAAAGCAGCCCTGTGGAGACCACACGGGGGGGTGGAATCAAGGAAAGCGCGTTTAACAATCCCAACAACATCTAATCTCTTCTCCTTCTCCCTCAGCTCCTCGAAGAGGGGATGGGAGCATTTTTGTAAAACGTTAAACCATTTAACACTGAAATCATTGAGTCACCGCTCCGCAGATAATGTCTCTCTGAGAATGTGTTGAGCAAATTCGGTCTATCAAACATCTGATCGCCAGTAAGCTCCTTTTGATGAGAGGGAAGATGTGTATTCCCTCATTAAGCGTTGTTGAGAGTTGGTGTGGGGTCATGTGGGTCAGTCGTGTCATAGTGCCAAAGAGGAAAGCAATAAAAAGGAAAAGAGCGGAATTGCTTCACTCCAAGATGACTCCATTCTCTCCTATTGTTTATCTTTTCCGTGACCCTCTTCTCTCCATTTGGAAAGCGTGAAGAAACTGACTCAAAACTCGACCCATCCACCACCTCCCACCCCCAAAAGGAGCGCCTCACTCAGAAGGAATGTCTGAACGAGCCTCCACACTGCTCTCATGAAAAATCTGAACCCCCCCCCCCAAAAAAAAGTGTAAATAAAGAGCGGAGCAAGGTTGGGTTCACTGTCGGCAGCGGGTTTGATTGGGTGAGAAATTGAAATAATGTGTAATAGTCGGTTAAAGTTACAGATATGTGTTTTGACAACTTTTTGAGAGGGAGCCGGCGAGCGGTGTAGCCCTGGTGGGTTGGAGCCGGTGTTTTGTGATGGACTGGGTTTGGTGATTAGCCGTGGGTTTACCGATGAACCCCCAGGCAGCGCTGGGTTTCAGCTCCCCACTGCTGTTAACTGTGGGTGGGAAGGAGATAAAACACAGCGCAGACCCGACCATTGTTTATGCTGGCTGTTTGTGGTCTGCATGCATCATGCAGGGCCCCTTATGTCTCTGCAATGTAGCGCAGGGACGCTAAAACCTCTGACATGAGGGACGAGGTGTCATGGCAAAGCTTTCTTCTAAGCCAACAGCTACACAAATTACAAATACAAGTAAATGCGAGTCCTTTATACCGGCCTAGATTTTCTAAAGATGATGGGATGGATCTGTTTTTTTGATGAAAGTAAATCTGAACTTGACCACATAAGAGCCAAGAATACTTAAGTGTTGTCATTTGTGGGATAGATAAATAGATAAAAATGCATGCAATGCATGACAAAAATGTGCATTCTAAAACCCGATTATCTCATTTCTCCTTTGCATGTTGTAAAAATTGCTGATAAACTTGTCAAAAGAGGCTTAATGCTCTCTTTTGCAGGTCTGCAGACTTACTTGCGCCTGTCTGCATGTGGTGTGTGTGTGTGCGCACACGTGTGTGTGTGTATGGGGGATCTGCTCCACCTGTCCCCCTGGCCCCAGCACCCAGGGTCAGCTGCCACCCAGAGGTGGTCCGCCTGGCTCCATCCACACCACGAGCCCACCCTATCAACGCTAAACAGTGTGAAACAACAAATTAACCAGTGCCTTGTCCAAATGTCAGCTCCAACAAGCACTTGCTTTTAAAAACGACCGCCACACATCCAGGCCTCCAGTTGTGTGGTCCTCACATGAAGATAGCAGGGTTTGCCAATTTGTTGCCACCATCCGCACTGAGAGCCTCTGTTAAAAATCAGGCATGTGACAGCTTAAATACAGTTCAACTGATTTTTTTTGTGGTTTTTTTAAAAAATATGAATAAATACGTTCAAGTAGATGGTGGCGACCCCTGGGAAACAGGGAACAAGCCGAACGAAGAAGAAGAAGAAGATGATGATAATAAATATGATTTTGAGACTTGGACAAGACCCCAAGATCTTCTTCATTTGCGTTGTCATTTGTGTCCCACATGGCGGTGTCTTCCTACCCCTGTCGTTTGCACTGATGCTCCGCAAATGATGCAAGGTTCATCCAATCAACAAATACATCCAAACCAAACAAAACACAAGTCAGACACAAGAGAACAAAAACGAAGGATCTACGTGAAGTGTCCATAAGGTGTGCATAAGATCGAGTTGTGAGAATATTACAAATTAATACTGCTGACCACGTTGGGAGTAAATGGCAGAGTGTTGTGCAGCAATATAATAGTGTAACAGAGGGAGCAGACGGCGTTTGGTTCACTGTTTAATGGTTGGAGCTGTCCTCATCAGACACCACAATAGTCCAGACTGACCAACTAAAGCTAATCAGCTCTTTCACTGGAATATTTTATTATTCCAGAATATCTTTATATTTCACTGTGGCTGCACAGCTATGAGGGTTTAATCTCACTCCTTCTGTGGTGTGTTGTGTGGATGTTTCTCTTGTGTGTTTCCTTCAATGGTCAAGATGCACGCGGTCGAATTGGAAATTCTAATTTGGCCACAAAATGGAAATGTGACTGACCATGCAGCACTGTGATGGACTGGCAACCTTTCAAGGGTTCCTTGCCTTCTACCTAAAGTATGCTAGCTAGGATACGGTCCAGCGCCCGCCGAATCCGTCCGTGTTCCCAGAAAAGAGTGGAGCTTGTGAAGAACCGACACAAGCCTCTGGCATCGTAAGTTTGATATCATGACTATTGTGACACTTTGGTGGTATTGTGCATCCTGGGCCCTCACCCTCACTACTGTTTCACACATAAATCCCTCAGAGCGTGACTAACCGGCCGGTAACAGGAGCTGGGGCTCCCCCCTGCCCCACACCAACCCCCAGCCCCTCACCGCCCCACCCTCCTCCCTCCGGACCCTGGCCCTGCATGTCAGCGTTTCAGAACATTCTGCAATAAGGACCTGCCCAGAACCTCCCCGGGCCCCCCGAGGCTCTGAAAAACCAAACAGTGAGGTCAGCTCTGGGCTCCCATCTCACAGCATGGATTACAACTCTCGCTCTCTCTCTCTCTCACACACACACACACACACACACACACAGATCAGGGGCCAACGCCAGTGAGACTGAACTTGGATTAAGTCATTAATGGTAGCATCCACTCAAACTGCTGGCAGGGCTTTCTCTGTAAAAAGATATTCTCTGCACTCAGATATCTGTGGGCAGAGAAGGCGAGACTGTCTTTGCTCTCAAGGTTCTCTGGCCCGCGTTTCAGATGGCCTTTTACTCTTAAACGAATTCACTATCAGTGTATTCAGTGTTAACATTTGTACTACGCTGTAGAAATCACCAATCCAATATACATTCTGTACTCTGGTAGTCCATTAACGGGCTGCGACCGTGTAAAACGTCTGTTCGCTGCAGACTGCTGCATCTTCTGTGTCTTTCCGGCTGCCATATACGCCGCCTATCCATATTACAACCATCTGACTGTTTTCCTGCACGCACCTGCACTAAAATTATACACACGCAGTGAAACTCAATCTCCAATAACATTCACAACAGTAACACTAGAATTTTTATTGTATCAAACAGGTGGTAATGACCTTCAGGCCCATGGAATGTGGGAGTCATGAATGGTGTGAGTCTGTGTGTGTGTGTGCATGCATGCTTGTGTGCATGTGTGTGCGTGCATGCTTGTGTGCATGTGTGTGCATGTTTGTGTGTGCATGCTTGCATGCTTGTGTGCGTGTTCATATGTGCATGCATGTGTGGGGGGGGCACCTTGGAGGAAGGACGCCTGATACTCATTACCATCACGTGTGTGTGTGTGTATATGTGTGTTTAGGGAGACTGGGAAGGACTTTTTTTTTGGCACATTCAAGGACCTCCACACCAACAACAACATCCCGTCTTTGACAAAGAGCACTTATCACCGTGCACACGTGCAGTGGAGGACAGGCCTTTAAACGTGCACACGCAGATGAAGGTATGTATTTATGTGAATGCACAAATGCACCCGGATGTGCGCTCTCAAACTACCACATGGACAAGCACACACACACACACATGCACGTACATGCACCTGCAATCATCAATACCCAATTACCATGTCGTGTGTTTAGACTGTAACGTTAGCCCCGGGGTTGTGGTCGCCGGGAGCAACCTGTTGAGAATAATTCATGCCAGTGTCAAGAGTGAGAATCTGGGGGTTCTCTTACACCGGGGTGGGCCACTAAGCCTCCAGGCCATCTTTCAGCCGTATGGGGATCGATTGGAAGTCCCCATTACACTCCGAGAAAAGACGGCGCGAAGCCAAACCCCCGGACGATTACGAGCATTACCACGATAATTCAGAGTAATTGTCGGTTATCTGAAATGGCGATCCGCTGCTGTAATTCACCATTCAGTCAGCCGGGCTTGGCAATGAATTACCCCTTGCTGGCTGCTGGAGGTAATTATTCACAATGTGATCACGGTGGTGATAAAGTGCTTGATTAACGATTTCACTCATCAATCCTTATTTGTTATTTCCGGTTGATGCGCTCCGGGGTTTCAAACCCGGGCTTCATAACGTCGCTGGAAATGACGCTGGATGATTTGTAGTCCACCTCCTTACAAAAAAAAAAAAATCTGGATGAACCGAAAATATTCCACACCAGCCGTGGAAAATGCTACTGATCTCTGACTGTGCCCCTGCATTTGGGGAGATGTTTCACATCACAATGAAGTTGCGATGCGACAAGAGCGAAGACGCAAAATCGGTTTTGTGTGACAAAGGCGTCCCGTTACAAAGGCTCCGCTTTTGTTCCCTACCCTCCGTGGCTTTATGGCTATCATATTATTGGCCGCCTCTGAGCTAAAAGCCGTGGTTGGCTGTGCTGTCTGTTGTTTTAATGACAACAGACCCCACTAAGGCAATTACGCACTGCGGCGGCGCCCCCTCTCCTCGCTCGTCAACGCCGACATTTATCAATATCCTATTAGTTTCTCTTGGAGCCGGGGAGTTAATCTGCAAAAAGTCTGCTGTTGTTTTTATCCGAGGTCTACACATGGGCAATTTTCAGTGTAACGAAAAACTCTCTGCCGCGGGATTAGGGACTTCTGAAAAACAATAACATTGGCGGATCGCCGTCTCTGGAGGTTGCCATGGCTGCGGTCGCGCTCGCCCAACGGTTGGATCCATTTTTGCTTTATCACCCGGCTGCATCCCTGGTTGCTTGTGGCGGTGTGATAGAAATGATAATGATATCCCACCGTATCACTTACAGACCAGCATCAAAGCACCGCTGCGAAAAACCCCCGGCTCGACACGGCGACCCCCCCCCGCCCCCCGTCTCATTCCTCATTTCATTTCGTCTACGTCTGATTGCCCAAAGGAGAGCCAATTTTGGGAGAGATACGCAGCCAATAATATTCTGCCTCTGCTGCGATGGGAGGTGCAAGAGACAACGCACATTGAGACGTTTCCAGCAGGGGCCAGACGGAAGCTGGCGGGGTCACAGCCTCGCCCCTCTGCTCAGACAAGAGGCCTACTATCGTCTCGCTCTGGGGTCAAGGCCAGAGCCCCCTCTGAGTCACCAGTGAGAGACAGGGCTGTACAAAGCTGCAGACTCTGACGTGCCCATGCAAAAACTAATAGTACATGTGCTCACACACACCACACCCGCACGCGCACACACAAACATCATGCAAACACACACACTCATGCATGTACACACGCGCATGCAAACACACACTCATGCATGTGCGCACACTCATGCATGCACACACACACTCATGTATGTACACATGCATGCACGCACACACTCATGTACACACGTACACACAAAGGAGCAAAATGACTTCGATCAATCACCTCGCTGTATGAGAACGGAATCAATCATGAGGGACCCTGTGATATCACTGCAAAGTGAATCACTGGCGGCTGCCTGGCGGCAAGCAGACAAAAGCCGCAGACGCCTCCTCTCAGCGTTCATTACAAGAGAGAGCAGTTACTGTAATGGCGAAACACGCACGTGAGAGAAATGCACAAATCTCGGCTCGCGCTTTACTTGCATTGTTCTCTCTTCTTCTCGATAGCGAACGGTTGTTTGGCTGCCCCCGCTCACCTCCATTTGCTGGAACAATCATCGTTTCGGCCCGTCCATCAGTACCGGGCCATCTGGGTCCATTGACATAGTTGAACCGGTGTGCCAAACACGCTCATCGTGCCACACAATGTAATGCTCTGAGGTCATGGCGAGCAGGAGCGCCAGCGGCCTATCTGGTGCGGCGTATGGAGCCAGCCACATTCCCGTGCTAATTGGTGCACTTCAGCCGCTCAGCCTTTGAACTAAAAACCTCGGGTCGTCCGCCAGAGAGGGAAGGCAGATGCCATCAGCGTTGCCTTTGAAACCCAAACCACCCCCCCCCTATCTGACTCATGGGCCCCACCGCAGCACGAGTGAGAGAAGCGGTCTGTTAGCTTAGCTTAAGAGACAGTTACTCCCCGTGCTTTTGTTTGACCAGCGCCGTCTGTTCGAGCGCGCCAGGCTAGCCAGATTAGCCGTGTTTTCAGAGGGAGACACTACTACACAGCCCACCTTGCCAGGGAAGAGTGGCTGTGTGTGGCTGTCTCAGACCCGAGCCGGAATTAACTAGAGGAGCCACTGTTTGTGCAAGGCTTTAGTCTCTGAAAGATAGCTGACTAGACCGGCACTCGCCCAGCCCAGTGACGGGGCTGCTCCTCACACGCCTGGCCATGTGCAACTGTGCATTTCTGCAAAACGACCTACATAGATTATAATGGAGTCAAAAGTGTCAACAACTGCATGCGTTGGTAGTTATTTATATAAGAATTTATAGTTAATTTCTAGGTTTTAACCCTGAAATAAGCAGAATGCAGACTGGCGTTTATGTCAAGAGGTCCCTTCCCGACTTGCTTCTGACTCAATAGCACCTTCAGTAAACAGTTTGGAGAACTTGCACTCGTGTCTGCAGGAAACTTGTTTCATGAGAGCACTCGCTGCTCCTTAGATGATATTCAGTAATGCCCCCCATAGTCCTGCTATAGGTGCATTGTGAGTATGAGAAGAATGAATAAATACTGTGATGTGTGATTGTACCTGTGTAACCATGTCTAACAGTATTCACGTATGTGTATGTAAGTACGTGTCAAGGTGAACTTGTTTTCAGCTGTGGTTAATTTGTGTTTGGATGTTTGCAGGAAGGGCTGGGTGATATCGACAAAATCAAACATCACCATTTTTTTTTTGTTGCCCCTTTTCTCCTGGCCAATTACCCCCACTCTTCCAAGCCGTCCGGGTCATTGCTCCACCCCCTCTACCGATCTAGGGAGGGCTGCAGACTGCAGACTACCACATGCCTCCTCCGATACATGTGGAGTCACCGGCCGGTTCTTGTCACCAAACAGTGAGAAGTTTCACCAGGGAGTCGTAGCGCGTGGAAGGATCACGCTATTCCCCCGAGCCCCCCCCCCTCAAACAGGCGCCCCCGACCGACCAGAAGAGGCGCTAGTGCAGCGATCAGGACACATACCCGCATCCAGCTTCTCACCTGCAGACACGGCCAATTGTGTCTGTAGGGACGTCTGACCAAGCTGGAGGTAACGCGGGGATTCGAACTGGCGATCCCTGTGTTGGTAGACAACGGAATAGACTGGTATGCTACCCGGATGCCCCGATATCACCATATTTTTGACTGAATACCTCTATCAGTAATGTGATGATAGTTTGGGGATGACTGTCGGTGCTTTTGTAAGATATCTGCACACAAGAATATGTTGACAAATGCTCAGTAGTAACGTGGATTATATAACTAACTAGGTAGAGACATTCACTGTCCACTTCACTCTGCTAATACAGTTGAATAAGTTCAGAAAATTGTCTCAGTTCACTGTAATGCAGCCTTTAAGACCAGGGAATGACAACATTTAAGTTATGTCACGATACTACCAGATAATATCTAGTGACATATCACAATACTATGTGTTCATTATTAATATTATATCAGTATATTCCCCAGCTCTATTTAGAGGTCAATTAGTATTTTGACGTGTGGCACATCCATCCATCCATCATCCATCTATCTATCTATCTATCACAGGTGGAGTAACTGGGTGGGTTCCAGCGACCACCACAGATCCCTACGGAGAGGCAAATCTGTACTGCTTTAATTCATAGAATCAATAATGTATAATTCAAATATATGCACAATTAACGACTATAAAAACTACAACTCCATTAAATGTGATCAAATGTGATATAGATGATCACTGAAGGTACTCTGCTTTCTCCTCCTGCATCCTGACTACAACATGGGCAGAATTTTCCAGTTTTGTTAACGGTGCTAAAAACTGTTTTCTAGAGCGGGACATGGAGTGTGTTGTCTTCTTCTTGCCCCTTTACATCTTTCACTACAACTCACATCTTCATAGAGATATGAGCAATCTTTTCCACACACTAACCGGCTCGTTTCAGTCTTAGTCAAGAGGGCCACTTGGCCGATGACCCCCAGGGGTCAAAAGGTCACAATCCCAGGTGAATCACTGTCATCGAGCCCATGACCAGGGTATTTAACCTCAGATTGGCTAAGTCATATCCCAGGTGTGGAGGCGGTTAATATACAGAGTGTCCTTCACGGTGGTGAGGGCCTCCTCTTAAACAGCCCCGATGAGCGTGCAGCCCGTCTGGGGCAAGGGGTCCAGTTAAGCCGTGGGGGGAGGCGGAGGAGGAGGAGGTTTAGGGGCTTGGAGGAAAGAGGCTCTTACGGTTCACGTTCATTATCAGCTCTGTTAATTACCCCCCCCCCATCCCGTCCCACCCACCCATGTCAGCAAGGGCTCTAACCAGACCCCTCCCCTCTGCCCCCACCACCCCAAGTCTGGCACTACGATAATGGAGCCAGTACACATGGTGGTGACTTGTATACATAAAACACAGTATAAGAGAGCTAAAGAGCATAACAGACTAGAAATGGAAGAAAGAAGAAGAGCCAGAGAAAGAACGTAACTAAACATTTTTTTTTAAAAAGTTGCTACAATACAGGGATAAACAAATCACAAGTTTTAATTTTCTACATAGCGTTCCTGCTCTTTTTGAGAAATCCTTTTCCAGGATTTTTCAAGGACATTTTCCAGGACTTTTGCATGGATATGCATGCTCACTTAAGGGTATATTACTCAGTATTAACTTTTAGCAGAAACTTAAAACAGTCTCCAAATGGACTGTGCAACTTTTAGCTGGTCGCTGAACATACTGCCCAAACTTCACACACTGATCTCCATTCTCAGCGACTTAAAATATGATTTTATAACATACATTTACACTTTTCAATTACCTTGTTAATATTTCCAGCACATTTAATCAATTTTATCATTTTATCAAAGACATACGATGACCCAAACCACATCTCTGCATTACACTTACATAATTCAAAGCTGCAACCCGTGACTTTTTTAACCATTTTATCCATTTGAAACATGATGATGATGTGCCAATTCTGCTGGATAATTGACATTACAGTAGAAGTGTTCCCATATAGTTCAAGGTAGGAGGCAGAGAGAAAAAGACCTGTTGCAGCTGATTTTCTCAGACTAGAAATAAAAATGGCACCCTCGGACCAACAGTATTACAAACTTCCTCGCACTCTATGGGAACACTGTTGTACAGTAATATTGATCAGCACGGCCACACCTGCATCACATTTCAATCTTTTTTCCTGCTGGAGTTGTTTCCAACACGTACACGTTTGCTGTTGAAATCCGACCAAAAAATGTAAACTGTGGTATACTGAGACTGGAGTGTCTCTACAACCGTGTTGAAGATGAGTTAGCCTGATGTTACCAGACTCCATGGTCCAGACGGATGAAATAGCTACAGAAAAGTCGCCAATTAAATTTGATAGGAACATTTATGCATAAGACTTGGGATGGTCCTCAGGTTAAAGCTTTGTGGGGAAGTGTTTCCCGAAAACTAACTCAATAAATGAATGTTGAATTGTATAATGTTTACCTCGTTTAACGTTGCTCAACGATGATTCTCCCCTGAAGCTGACTTTAACCCAGAGGCGGCGGATGCTTTTTCAAGGGCGATTCCAGGATTTGTTGAGGTGGAATAGGGGGACCAAAACCAGCCGTGGGGGGGGGGGCATAGGAAATCAGAACATCCTATCAGAGATATATATAGTGTTGAAAATGGGTTTAGAAAACACTGGGCATAATTTTCAGGCTCTTGCGCAGTGCCCTAACCCAGGTGGTATTACATGAAAAGTGGCACTGCACAAGAGCTGAAAATCGTAATCACCCCAAAAATAACATTGTTTTGTTCCAATACAAACGTAATGGTATACACTGTCCTACAGCTTACAATTCCCAACGTCATTTGATCAGATCGCCAAGTTAACACGCTCAAAGTCCACATTACAGTGTTTACCACATTATCTTATCCTATTTGGGAAAAGTGATTGTGCCTTTAACCTTTAAAACAACAGGAATAACTGATAAAGCACCTCTTCTTCTTTTGGCTTGCTCCCTTTTTCAGGGGTCGCCACAGCGGATTTTATAGCTCCGTCAGTACCACGTGAGGGCACAGCATCAATGGCGGCCGTTGTTAACCAGGGCCTCGACAGATCCGGCATGGTTTTGTCAACCTGCATACCGATTTGACAAAATTTTTTATGTTGGACGCCCTTCCTGAACTGATAAAGCAATATTTTTCCATTTTCTATTTATGTGGTGGTGCCGAATAACACGGGAAAGTCATACTCGTAGGTTGCAGCTATTCGCGAGTCTGCCGAAGTTACGTTAACGAAGCTAACTAGCTAGCTACGTATTATAATGGGCCTCTTGGGAGGTTTTCAAACCATTATACCCACAAAGGTCATCTGTACTTGAGCAATCGAGGCTTCAGTAGCCTTCCACTGGTAGTAAGCTACATCACACACTGCCGTTGCTGTTATCTAGAGTTCACTAAAGCATATTATCGCCGCAGAGTACGACAAAAGACCAGTCCACATGTTTAAAAAATATATAGTTGAGTGTGTACATACCACGAACAGAGACGAGGTTTTGTTAATTTGCCGAAAAAAAATCTCGATTTTCTCGTATCTCTCCTCCCGTTCGACGGTTGTGGAAAAACGTGGCAGGGTGACTCATGGCTGACTAGATCCAACGGGGTGTAGGCAGGGAAGTAGCCGTGATTGGCTGTTGCGTCGGCCAATAGACAGCGTGGAACCTCGAAGCGCACTGATTTGAAACAAACGACGCGCGCTAAAACGTTGAGCTAGCTAGCTTACAACTGACCTTAACATTGCCAGATCGTACTGTAACGATAGCTAACGTTAACGCTTGCTAACAGTGGAAATTCAAAAAGAGTTTAAACCCTAACCAACAACCAATCACGTCTACTTCCGTGCCTACAGCCCGTTGGATCTAGCATCAACCGTTGACTCATCCATCCATTATCCAAACCGCTTATCCTGCTGTCAGGGTGGGGGCGTCCGGGTAGCAGAGCGGCCTATTCCGTTGTCTACGAACACGGGTGTGGGTAAGAGTGGGATAATTGGCTATGTACACTTGGGGAGAAAAAAAATAGGGGGGGGATCCTGCTCTCAGGGTCGTGGGGATGACGGAGCCTATCCCAGCAGCCATTGGGCGGCAGGCGGGGAGACTTGAGTCCCACATAGACGTATAAAGAGTAGACGCCGCATCGACCGCTACTGCCTATTGGCGCTGACGAGCCGTGGGGCCGCCATCTTGGACCGGTCACCCGCTCCACTCAGTGTAATGTGTTTGGCAGGCGCAATGAACTGTCAGCGCAGTTAATCAATCATAACTCGCTGAATACCAAACTGATTTCCACGCCTTTTTTGTTGCTGAAAACGTCATACATGTAGCTATGATACAGGACACATGGTTTGACGTATTTTAATATTCATAGTTGGCTTAACAGTAATAGAATATTCTGATATATGATATATGTGATGTATGATAGATAGCTACCGTATTGTTCTGAATATAAGACGGGGTTTTTACCCTGGAAATACGTATGAAAAAGTGGAGGTCGTCTTACATTCGAGGTCTAGACTTTTTAATGTCAATATACATTCTCACTCAGTCAGATTTGTTTCAAGACCGTTCTAAAATTAGACCACTTCGATGGTTAATGCAGTTATTGAAATGTTGAAATGGTTATTTTTTCACTATGAGATGGATAGTCTCAATAGACTAGTTTATTTTCATTTGTATGCTATTTAAATACCATAAGTCATTCATTTACAAATGTATTTACATTTTTTTTATTTAAATGTGACAATTTCATCTAAAATATATTGAAAACATAATTTTATTTAAAAGCTGTTAAACAGACTACCTTGTTTTATTCAATGTGTTTTTATTATCATTATTTTCAAATATAATGTTTTTCTTTATAAAACCAATATTTGCTCTTCAAAAAGTCTACTACTACTACTTTCGGCTGCTCCCGTTAGGGGTCGCCACAGCGGATCATCCGTTTCCATTTCTTCCTGTCTTCTGCGTCTTCCTCTGTCACACCAGCCACCTGGATGTCTTCCCTCACCACATCCATAAACCTCCTCTTTGGCTTTCCTCTTCTCCTCTTCCCTGGCAGCTCCATATTCAGCATCCTTCTCCCAATATACTCAGCATCTCTCCTCCACACATGTCCAAGCCATCTCAATCTTGCCTCTCTTGCTTTGTCTCCAAACCGTCCAACCTGAGCGGTCTCTCTAATATAATCGTTCCTAATCCTGTCCTTCTTCGTTACTCCCAGTGAAAATCTTAGCATCTTCAACTCTGCCACCTCCAGCTCCGCCTCCTGTCTTTTTGTCAGTGCCACTGTCTCCAAACCATATAACATAGCTGGTCTCACAACTATCTTGTAAACTTTCCCTTTAACTCTTGCTGGTACCCTTCTGTCGCAAATCACTCCTGACACACTTCTCCACCCACTCCACCCTGCCTGCACTCTCTTTTCACCTCTCTACTGCACTCCTCGTTACTTTGGACAGTTGACCCCAAGTATTTAAACTCAAATGCCTTTGTCACCTCCACTCCTTGCATCCTGACCATTCTGCTGTCCTCTCTCTCATTCACGCATAGGCATTCCGTCTTGCTCCTACTGACTTTCATTCCTCTTCTCTCCAGTGCATACCTCCACCTCTCCAGGCTCTCCTCAACCTGCACCCTACTCTCGCTACAGATCACAATGTCATCCGCGAACATCATCGTCCATGGAGACTCCTGCCTGATCTTGTCCGTCAACCTGTCCATCACCATTGCAAACAAGAAAGGGCTCAGAGCCGATCCTTGATGTAATCCCACCTCCACCTTGAACCCATCTGTCATTCCAACCGCACACCTCACCATTGTCACACTTCCCTCATACGTATCCTGCACCACTCCTACATACTTCTCTGCAACTCCTGACTTCCTCATACAATACCACACCTCCTCTCTCGGCACTCTGTCATAAGCTTTCTCTAAATCTACAAAGACACAATGCAACTCTTTCTGGCCTTCTCTATACTTCTCAATCAACATTCTCAAAGCAAACATCGCATCTGTGGTGCTCTTTCGTGGCATGAACCCATACTGCTGCTCGCTGATCATCACCTCTCCTCTTAACCTAGCTTCTATTACTCTTTCCCAAATCTTCATGCTGTGGCTGATCAACTTTATACCTCTGTAGTTGTTACAGTTCTGCACATCACCCTTATTCTTGAAAATCGGTACCAGTATGCTTCTTCTCCCCTCCTCAGGCATCCTCTCACTTTCCAGGATTGTGTTAAACAATCTAGTTAAAAACTCCACTGCCATCTCTCCTAAACATCTCCATGCCTCCACAGGTATGTCATCAGGACCAACTGCCTTTCCACTCTTCATCCTCTTCATAGCTGCCCTCACTTTCTCCTTGCTAATCCGCTGAACTTCCTGATTCACTATCCCTACATCATCCAACCTTCTCTCTCTCTCATTTTCTTCATTCATCAGCCCCTCAAAGTATTCCTTCCACCTTCTTAGCACACTCTCCTCGCTTGTCAGCACATTTCCATCTCTATCCTTGATCGCCCTAACTTGCTGCACATCCTTTGCAGCTTGGTCCCTCTGTCTAGCCAATCGGTACAAGTCCTTTTCTCCTTCCTTAGTGTCTAATCTGTCATACAACTCACCATATGCCTTTTCCTTTGCCTTTGCAAATCCAATCCCTTTTAGATGGCGCCTTCTACATAAGATATAGTCCACCTGTGTGCACTTTCCTCCACTCTTGTACGTCACCCTGTGTTCCTCCCTCTTCTTGAAATATGTATTAACCACAGCCATTTCCATCCTTTTCGCAAAATCGACCACCATCTGTCTTTCCACATTTCTCTTCTTGACTCCATACCTTCCCATCACCTCCTCATCACCTCTGTTCCCTTCACCAACATGTCCATTGAAGTCCGCTCCAATCACCACTCTCTCCTTCTTGGGTACCCTCTCCACCATGTCGTCCAACTCACTCCAGAATTCTTCTTTTTCATCCATCTCACACCCAACTTGCGGGGCATATGCGCTGATAACATTCAGCAATAAACCTTCAATTTCCAGCTTCATACTCATCACTCTGTCTGACACTCTCTTCACCTCCAGCACGCTCTTGACATACTCTTCCTTCAGAATTACCCCTACCCCATTACTCCTCCCATTCACACCATGGTAGAAGAGTTTGAACCCACCTCCGATACTCCTGGCCTTACTCCCCTTCCACCTGGTCTCTTGCACACACAGTATGCCTACCTTTCTTCTTTCCATCATGTCAGCCAGCTCTCTCCCTTTACCAGTCATAGTGCCAACATTCAAAGTTCCAACTCTCACCTCCACATGCCTACCCTTCCTCCTCTCTAGCTGCCTCTGGACATGCTTTCCCCCTCTCCTTCTCCTTCGCCCAACAGTAGCATAGTTTCCACCGACACCCTGCTGGTTAACAGTACCGGTGGCGGTCGTTGGTAACCCGGGCCTCGACCGATCCGGTATGTAAGTCTTATTTATGATCCGCATATTTGATTTGGCAAAGATTTTACGCCGGATGCCCTTCCTGATGCAATCCTCCCCATTTGTCCGGGCTTGGGACCGGCACTAAGGATGCACTGACTTGTGCATCCTCAGTGGCTGGGTTATTTGCTCTTCAAAAAGTATTTTTCCAAAAATGAGTCTTGAAAAAGGGGGGGTCGTCTTATAATCAGGGTCGTCTTATATTCGGAACAATACGGTATTTAGCAAAACACTCACTATAAATATATATATACACACACACACACGCTAAAATATGATAGAGAGGCAGAAGCAGATAGTGGCAGTAAAGTCAGCTATTTTGCAGAGTTTCTTTCTCGTGCTCCCTTTCTGCAGGTGAAGAGAGGTGAGGTTTGCAATGTGGTGCAACCTTATCTTGAGAAACACAGACACAACCAAAGACAACAAGTTGTAGTGGTGGTTGTCGATGCCAAACTGTGTCTCCTCAATGTGTTCCCCAAGCAGAAAAACATCCTCCGTGCCAATCTCCTCTAGGACGATGTGGGTGACTGAAGACAGCTTTGGAGTTTGCTTTGTTGCAGCTTGGCGAATCACCCTCTCTGCAGCTCTCAGCACCTTATAATAATAATAATAATACATTATATTTATATAGCGCTTTACACAGTGCTCAAAGACACTTTACAGAACCGAGAAAATAAGAACAAAGAACAAAGCAACTTTAATATACAAAGATTAAAATATTTTTTAAAACAAAATAATGAAATCAAACCTTCACTGTGCCTTGTGATGGAATCACTAGGCCGCCCGCCGTTGTGTTTCAGGGCTAGAAGCTGGTAGGTAGCTCTTGTCACGTGATGATGGGACAGCATCTCTGACAAGGCTCGCACGACACACGTCACAGGACAGCTTTCGCTCTATAACTTTTTTTAAATAACTGCGTATCGCGCCAATTTTTTTGGGAGAAGGGAGAGGTCTTATAAACACACACACTGACTTAATTGCATCACGTCCTGTTTTGTTTCCTTCGAAAAAAAGCTCTGTGCTAATTTCGCGGTGTGTTACTTTGGGCCCGGTTCTCCCCTATCTTACTGTTGTTAGGATGGATTACATGTGAATAATAGTCTGTGCCACCTGTGTAAAATTCGCTGGTCAATATAATACCAGTAACGTTAATATTGTTTTATTTGTACAATAGCATTCTTTTGTCAGTTGTAAAGTCAGTGTTATGGAATATGACTTATAAAGTCTCAGTTCATAGCCGGGTGAACACCGGCACTGAGCATAGCCTAGCTAGCTGGCTACGATTTCGCAGTTGGACATAAATACAGTACAGTAATATTATATTCACAAAATACAACCAATAGTGATGTTCAATCTTACTTGTGAAAAGTAATCCCCCGAGCCCTGTTTTCGACGGTCCGTCGATTGGAGCAGGAATATGCTGAACAGTGTTCTGGCATCTTTCTCAGTCGTGTATTCTGCTGCTAGGCAACTTGTAGGATGACCGGTCCAAGATGGCGGCCGTATTTCTCGCGCCCCAACAGCCAATGCGGCGTCTACTCTTTATATGTCTATGAGTCCCATCGCAAGTCAAGTAAGTATTGACAGCGCTCTAATCCAATAGCGTTGGACACTGTCAGATTGACAGTAATCTAGCCCAGTGGTATGGGAGGGCATAATGAAGGGCCAATCATATTTCAGGGAGAGCAGTGCCACCCCGTGCCACCCCTTTAGACACGCCCTTGTGCTTTTTGGGCTAACGGCTGCTAAAAAAATGATGTGCAATTATGGCCTATTGTTTGTAGGATTAACTCAGTGACCTTATAACATCTCTAAGTTTCTGGCAACCATTCTGAACCCGTTGGTAGGCAGTAATGAACATCACACTCAGCAGAACACTATGGATTTTGTGTATAAGGTGAGGGGCATCATTATTGACGCGGATGAAACAATGGTTTCTATGTTCCTGCTGATGAAGCAGTGGAGGTACTCTGTATTAAATTGCAAAATGACCCCACCCTTAGCAATAGGACCACCCTTAACACCGACCAAGAGTTGTCTGCTCCTGAAGCTGTGTCTTCAGTCCACGTACTTCACATACAGGGGGCAGTACTATAGGCAGAAGCATGAGTCGTCCCCTGTGTGGAGTTTGCATGTTCTGTCCGTGTCTGCGTGGGTTTCCTCCGGGTGCTCCGGTTTCCTCCCACAGTCCAAAGACATGTAGGTCAGGTGAATCGGCCATACTAAATTGTTGCTAGGTGTGTGTGTGTGTGTGTGTGTGTGTGTGTGTGTGTGTGTGTGTGTGTGTGTGTGTGTGTGTGTGTGTGTGTGTGTGCGCGCGTGTGTGTGTGTGTGGGCCCTGTGATGGCCTGGTGGCCTGTCCAGTGTGTCTTACCGCCTGCCACCAAATGACTGCTGGGATAGGCTCCAGCATCCCCGCGACCCTGAGAGCAGGATAATTGATTTGGATAATGAATGGATGTAATGGATATGGAAATATCCTATAACTTCATCTTTTTACACTTCCTCTTTGGTGTTATGGAGTGTTAGCGAAAATTCAGTCAGTAGACTCTTTTGCATGCATAGGCCTGTAGGTAGTTTTATCCTGCTATTCTCATCTCTCACGTATGCTCACTCCTTTTTCCCTTGCTGTCATCGTTTGGCTGTTAACTGAGTTATCAGCTGATCACGTCACCTGTTCTCATCTATCCAATAGCACAGCGACACACCTGCATAGTTGGCCTTTCATCTTGCTGCTGTCTTTATATATATATATATATATATATATATATATATATATATATATATATATATATATATATGTTTCCCTTTCCACCTCCAGGCATTCCTGCTGCTGTTATACACACCCCTCCTCCTCTCCATCAGCACTTAGTCCTCGCAGATCATCAGTTTCCTCTCATCACCAGCCTCATCCGCCTTATGGGGCGGCATGGTGGCCCAGTGGTTAACACTGTAGCCTCACAGCAAGAAGGTCCTGGGTTCGAACCCCAGGCCATCCCAGGTCCTTTCTGTGTTGAGTTTGCATGTTCTTCTCACGTCTGCGTGGGTTTCCTCCCACCATCAAAAAGACATCCATGTTGGGGTTAATGTGCTTGCCTGTGCCCCTGACCAAGGCAATGGAAAGAAGAACTGGGACATCTATCTATCATCTCAGCAGAAGTCAACAGCCACCACCACCAGCGTTTGGACTCCATGTGGGGATTTATTATGCTGATGACGCTCAATTAAAAAAATCTCCCTGTTGAGTCTAAACGCCAAACACTTTCTTGACATGTATTCATTTCCGCTAAATCATCTGCTATCATAAATAATTATCTTTACCTCATTCACTTTGTCTTTCCAGATTGAACTTTTTTTTTATCTTTTCTTCTTGCTGTGAAAACTAATGGATTATAACGTTGCTATTTCTTATAATGTTGCTGCTCCATATAAATATATGGAAATAAAACTTGGGGACAAAAATAAAGTAAGACCCAGTGGTGATGATGATGATGCTGTGGGGGGGGGGCTGAGGTTTGAGTCGACAAGACGTGCTTCTTATAATTCTCTGCAACTCTGCATGAATTACAAAATGGCCCCATGTTAATACTCTAAACATCACCAATATTTGCATCTTGCTGGGAGACAATCTCCTATCTCCAGAGAGAGCAGTGATTGGTCATGTTACAAGAGGGAGAAGATGAAACCATCATCTTAATGTTAACATTATCATTATTATTGCCCCCCCCCCCCTTTTCTCCCAATTACCCCACTCTTCCGAGCCAGCCCAGTCGCTGCTCCACCCCCTCTGCCGATCCGGGCAGGGCTGCAGACTACCACATGCCTCCTCCGATACATGTGGAGTCGCCAGCCGCTTCTTTTCACCTGACAGTGAGGAGTTTCACCAGGGGAACGTAGCGCGTGGGAGGATCACGCTATCCCCCCTGTTATGTATGCACACATCGACAGTGCTGCATTTGATTTGGTGCTGTTCTATTGTGCTGGGATCGATTGGTGATGCCTGCGGGCTCTGGGTTGTTTGATCGGGTCTGCCTTTGATGCTGTGTCAGTCTAAATAAAGAATGCCACGGAGAGGTTGTGTCGAGCGACAGCGCTGTGTCCTGACGTGATTTCTAAACATAATATTGGCGACGAGGATGGCTGATATCTCCCTCCCACCACCTGCCCCCTTCCTGGCATTACCTGGCGAGCCTCCGGTACCATGGACTCGCTGGCTACATAGTTTTGAAAATTACATCATCGCCTCAGGGCTCGACGACGTGAGCCAGGCTAGGAAGACGGCTCTGTTGATACACTGCTTGGGAGCAGAGGGTCATCGTGTGCTCGGGTCTCTGGGGAACGTCACAAGCTTTGCCGAAGCTGTGGGACTTATGAGCACCCATTTCGCTGCTCCACAGAGTGCCCTCCTAAGGCGATTTATATTCCGTCAGCGACACCAACTGCCTGGTGAGTCTGTGCAGCAGTACGTAGCTAATTTGCGAGGGCTAGCTAGCTCATGCAAGTTTGGCGCGCTTCAGGACGAGATGGTTCGCGACCAGCTAATCGAACACACCAACAACGCAAAGGTGCGTGAGACTCTCCTGCTGGAAAAAGACGGTCTGCTGCTGTCCACAGCAATTACCATCGCACTACAGGTTGAGGTAGCAGCTGAGTGTGCTGCTATGCTAAATACACAGCAAGTGGCTGTAATGTCCGTAGACGCCTTGTCTTACTGACATAAGAATAATTCAAGAACGAGCCGACTTCGTAGGTTCTTAACTGTGTAGCTTTTACTAGCGTTCATCCGACATACAACCTTCACAACATGCGCTTCTAACTTCCTGTATACGTCACACGCACTGCACGTACATCCGTGAGTGGGTCAAGTTAAACACGTGACAGGACCTCCAAAGTAATAACATCTTTCATTCATTACATCTCCCCCTCTAAGTTTATTTTCTAAACATTTCTCTGAACATTTACTGCCAACAATTTTAACCTGTATATCACCCCCCTTTTCACAAAAAAATAAAAAATCTCCCACAGTACACAAGTCCATACGCCTCACAAATCCAGCCGGATTGCTGGCTTGCTCACCCTGCCAGAGCGAGTAACATATGGTGTGGAAGTTGGCATTTCTGCTGCTCGGGACTCATCCATGTTTCCATTCTCCCCTGGAGTGACATGGTCAGGATCCCTGCTGACAAAGGTGAGTGTTTTGGGTGTGGCCAACAGGTGGCGCCTGTTCCTTCTGTAATGTTCACCTTGAGCTGTCTCCACTATGTAGGATCTGGGAGTGGAGCTCTGACTGTGAACAACTGCTGGCATTGTCCATGTTTTCTGTCCATCAGGTTTGGTGAGTACTGCGTCACCCGAGTTCAGTGGGCGCAGTGTCCGCACGCCGTTCCTGCGGTTGTAGTAGAAAGCCTGCCTTGATTTGGCTGCGGCGTCAGCGGTTTTGATCAGTTCCTCTTTAGGCCAGGCCGGTTTCAGGTTATGCTGCAATGTGGGTAAGGTGGTTCTGAGTCTCCTACCCATGAGCAATTCCGCTGGACTGGCTCCAGTGGAAGAAGAGGGTGTAGCTCTGTATGTCAACAGGGCGAGGAGAGGGTCTTCCTGTCTTAATATGCTTTTGGCTATCTGAACAGCCCTCTCTGCCTGTCCATTACTCTGGGGGTAGTGTGGGCTTGAAGTCACATGGATGAAATCATAATCCTCACTGAACCTCCTCATCTCTTCTGAAACTAGCTGTGGCCCATTATCACTAACTACAATTTCAGGGATACCAAAACGTGCAAATGTAGCCTTCAGCCTAGCTACAACCTGACTGCTAGTAGTTGTTGGTAGATTTAGGATCTCCAAAAACCTGGAATAATAGTCAGACACTATTAAGTAGTTTTGCTTTTTGTACTCACACAGGTCTATGCCAACTTTCTGCCATGGTCTGGATGTGAGCTCACTTGACATTAAAGGCTCTTTTCTCTGTGTGTTCTTGTGTTCTCTGCAGAATTGACATTGCTGTATCTTTGTTGTAATGTGCTCTGTCATTTTGGGCCACCACACTGACTGGCTAGCTCTCTCTCTGCACTTAACTATCCCCTGGTGCCCGTCGTGTATTCTGTCTAAGATCACCTCCCTCATCTCTGTGGGAATGACGATACGACTGCCTCTGATGACTAAACCATCTACCTCAGATAACTCCCCTCTCACCTGATAAAAGTCTCTGACTGTCTCCGGCACTTTATCGACATACTCGGGCCAGCCGTGTCTGATGAAGCCCAACACTGTCTGGAGCTGCAGATCCCCATCCGTGCTCTGTTTTATCTCCTGCATCCTTTGAGGTGTGGCAGGCACCTGGCACACGATGGCATCAATGTGCGCTGCAACATCATCATGAGAAGCACCATCTCCGTAGCACCGCTCTGGGCCTCTGGAGAGTGCATCAGCCACAGCTAAAGTTTTGCCTGGTGCGTATTCAGCCACTGCATTGAAACGCATCAGCCTCATTAACAGTCTCTGGCACCTAATGGGTACATTATCCAAGTCTTTGCTGTTCATGAGAGGCACTAGTGGTTTATGATCGGTGACAAGTCTGAAATTGTCAAGCCCAAACAAGTACTTCTCGAACCTTTCACATGCCCAGACGCTGGCTAAGCACTCTTTCTCGATCTGTGCGTACCTTGTCTCTGCGTCACTCAGCCGTCGGGAGCAGTAGGCCACGGGCTTCCAGTGTTCCCCGTGCTGCTGGAGCAGAACGCCTCCCAGCCCGTAGCTGCTGGCATCTGCTTTTTAAATGTCCCTTGGTTGATAACAGTAGCGTCAGCCCCCGTGTCAATTTTAAAGGTTATTGGTACATCACTTATTGTTAGGGCCCTACCAAATTCACGGTACATTTCGCTCAATTTCACGGACCTAGTTTCTCGAAAATCACAGATTTCACGGATTCTATAAGAAAAATGCGACATTTCACGGCAATGATTAAATTACACTTTTTCTTCACACAGGGCCTTAATAGCCCAGCCTACTGTACACAGCATAACCGTACTAGTGGTTGAATGTAAGCATTGAGCATCCTGCGACGGTGCTTGGCTTCATGCTCTGTCTCTGCGATGAAAATACTTGTCCATGTTTTGACACGGCCCTCTCCGCGTCCACAGAGTTTGTCGGGATTGACAGACAGCACCATGCTACTTTAGCCGGATGTGGTAGCCTAGATTCGGAGGATTTCCAGAAAGCTAGCACTGGTAAAGTTGTGTCCACCTCTTGTGCGATGTGTTTGTAGCTCGGCAATTCCAGCCTACAGTTTTTGTCAAATCCAGGAATGTCCGTGCTTAGTGAGTTTAAATCCACCGTCAAAATAAGTATTTGTGAAGGGTCAAAACTGCGCACTGCTTTCAGGAATTCGGCCGCTGGTTGTTTAAATCTACTTTGCGTAATGTTCTCGTTTGACTCGTCTCCGTAGCAGTAATACTGCCTCATCTTTTGTATCATGCCAGAAAACAAGTGATGAGCACTGGCATTTAAATCTGCACGCTCGGAGTGAATTTCATTCGCCTGTGCTTCTGCCCAAAAGAGCAAATCCATGACCCTGTTGTGCGCCTTGTGAATTAATACATGTCGAGATTCAAACCAAGTGATCAAGTCCATTAGCTTAGTGGCATTTTTGGAAATGAATGTTACCTCCTCATTCAGGTGAGGATCGTGTAAAAGATTTAACAGTTCGGTCAATGCCTGTGTTCGGGGTGTCAGTGAGAGCTCCTGTTCCACAAAATCTGCGTAAAACTCCAGATGAGCTGCGTGATACTGTACAGCCCGAAACCACGAGTTCCATCTCGTAATCACTGTTTCAGGTGGAAGGGCAATTTCCCCCACCGTTTCCCCTGTCTTCTCTGCAATGCTTTCCCCATAGTGTAGTTTGCGACTGGGACAATGCTTAAACACTTTTTTGACGTAGCTCACCAACTTATCTACTCTAGGAAACTCAGCTCTCCACAACTCACTCACCAGAGAAATAATGTGGGCATTGCAAGTGATATGCACCGAATTTGGCAAGAGACCCTGGAGTACAGATTTGTATGACTTCGTCATGTAGGTTGCATTGTCACTAATGAAAGCAGATACTTTGTTAAAGTCTGCACCATATTTTGTGAGGGTTTTAATTATGGCTTGTGAAACAGTGGTATAGTTTACAGCATCCAAGTAAGCACAGTCGGCCAGCACTGCTGTTAGAGTTCCAGTCTCAACATCTTCGGCCTTGTCCCACATGAAATCGAAAATAACATGCAAAACATAATTGTCCTGCTCGTCGGTGGACTCATCCGAAATAATTGAAAACGATTCACATGAATTTATGATAGATTTTACCTCTTCAAATTGTGCGTCAAACAGCTTAGGAAGGTAGTCTTGTCGGAGCTTATTTGCACTGGGTAAACCGCCCGCATTTCTCACATTACGTTGAAGGTAGTCCCTCAGTTACGGGTGATCAAGCTTCTCCAGCGGTATGTTAGCACTAGCAATGTTAGGGTTAGGGTTAGCACTAGCTAATGTTAGGGTTAGGGTTAGCACTAGCAAATGCCTCAACAAGCTCCATGGTCGCCAAATGTCGAGACTCGGTGCTCCGGTTGTTTTCTTAAACCTCGATGAAATTGTTTTTGCTTCTTGTTGGTTCCACCTTGTGGTTCTTTTTCGGCAGCCCTCTTTTTGTTGAGATGAGTTTCACTTTCCAAGTGACGCTGAATCGTTGCTCGTCGACTGTGATCTAAGGAGATATTACAACTCGTACAAAATAATTTCCCGCCATCAGCGTGTAAAATATGTTTTCCAAACTCAATTACTCTGTCGTCTGCAGTCGTGTTTTTTGTGGTTTTAGATTTCGACATCTTCAGTACGTTAGGGCCTAAGCTAACATGCTGACGACAGCTAACTCAAACTATGCTAGTAACAAAAAGGATCATTGCTGCCACCCCGGATGCTCATTTAACCAATCAAAGTCTTAGACACGTGAATGCTTTTATTCGCGCATCCAAAATGTCAATCATGTCAGCACAGTATTTCCTCAAACTAGTTGCGCACTTAAATTCTGCATTTCACTGCATTTCACGGCAAATGGTCAATTACACGGGAAGAGGCTGATTTCACGGTCCGTGACGCGATTTTCAGGGCCGTGAATTTGGTAGGGCCCTACTTATTGTTAAACTAACAGTCCAATCTTCCTGACTGCTCTCTTTGCCAACTTCTCCCAGAAAGTACAGCTGTTTAACCTCTTCAGTGACTTCTCTCACCGCTTTAGAGTGACATACACGCTCCCAATGTCCCTTTTTATGACACTTGTTGCACTTACTGTTCGTTGCAGGACACTTCCGCTCATCGGTGTGCTGCGTCTAGCCGCACCTCCCGCATTCATCTACTTTGTTGGTTGCAGGTCTGCTGCCACCATGACGCTGTCCGCCCTTTTTGTTTTGGCGTCCGTCCCGCCGTCGGACAACATTGACGTTAGCCAGCTGGGCCTCTGGTTGGTTAGCTTGGAGGCTGAGCTGCTTTGTTATTGCCTCCGCCTGGCGCACTTGTTCAATGACTTTCACCAGAGTAAGGTCCGCTGTGAGCTGGAACTGACGGGAGAGCACCTTATCTTTTATGCCCACTACCAGACGATCTCTGATATGTTCATCCCTCTTGTCCCCAAACTCACAGTGTTCAGACAGCTCATACAATGTCCGGATGTACATCTCCGCTGTCTCTCCTGGCTGCTGGCTACGTTGATAGAAGCACGCCCTCTCATGTATGATGTTACGGCGGGGAATAAAGTAGCCGTCGAACCTTTTCAGTACGATATCATAGTCCACTTTATCACCCTCCGCCACGAAGTCAAACGAGCTGAATATCTTTTCAGCCTCGCTGCCCATTGCATAAATCAGCGAACTCACTTGAATCTCCCCGTCGTCTTTATCCAGCTTTGTCGCGAGCCTGAAGCGCGAGAACCGTTGTTTCCACTGCGGCCATTCAACGGGGCAGTCAAACTTGAATTCACTCGGCGGATTAAACTTCGGCATGACCGCTCGTGTTCCGATACACAGACTATTCTGACACCATGTAATGTCCGTAGACGCCTTGTCTTACTGACATAAGAATAATTCAAGAACGAGCCGACTTCGTAGGTTCTTAACTGTGTAGCTTTTACTAGCGTTCATCCGACATACAACCTTCACAACATGCGCTTCTAACTTCCTGTATACGTCACACGCACTGCACGTACATCCGTGAGTGGGTCAAGTTAAACACGTGACAGGACCTCCAAAGTAATAACATCTTTCATTCATTACAGTGGCCACCTCCAGTCAAGCTGCCAACGACTCCTCCCTCTACTCACGGCTGCCCCTCGGGACGCAACCCAGCCAGAGCGAGGCGGGCGCCGACTCCACTGGGGACGTCTTGCAACTGCAACGACGGCGTTCTCGGCCCCGCCCTCAACAGTCCTGTGGTAACTGTGGATCTCGGTCTCATGTTTCAAGGGCTCAGAACTGCCCTGCCCGTGGCCAGACATGCCGTAGCTGCGGTAAGCACAATCACTTTGCCAACGTCTGTCGATCTTCCCCGGCTGGGTCAGAGGGCCACACCCCCCAGTCTTCAACCGCCGTCATTCACAAGGTGAGCTCTGCGCCAGTGTCATTCAAATCATGCACAGTCAACATTAATGATGTGTGCATTCCCCTGCTGTTGGACACCGGTGCAAGTGTGTCTCTCCTGAATGTTGATACCTACAGTCAATTTTTCGGTTCACTGCCACTGTCCGCACCCTCAGCTGTCCTCTGTGGGTATGGTGACTCCAAAATCGATCTGGTTGGCTCTCTCCAACTGACTGTCCGCTATGGAACCAAGCTGGTGCCTAATGCAGTTTTTCATGTGGCACGCCGTGGGGCCAACCTGATGGGCCTGGACCTGTTCTCCGCTCTGGGGTTCTCCCTCTTAGACACAAGGGGGGCAGCAATCCTGACTGTCGCCACACCTTGGCAGCAGAAGTGGCCATCGCTGTTTATGGGGCTGGGCTGCCTCTCCGCCTTCACCCATCAACCTCTCCTCAACCCTGCTGTGAAATCTGTCATCCAACCACTGCGCCGCATCCCGTTGGCTCTCCGTGATGGGGTCTCCGCCGAGCTGCAACAACTGATGGAAGCTGGCATCATTGAACCGGTGGACGCGTCACCTTGGGTCTCAAACCTCGTGGTGGCTAAGAAGAAGTCGGGGGGCCTGCGTGTCTGCGTCGATCTACGTGCAGTAAATAAGGCAGTGGTCCCTGATAAGTATCCACTGCCCACCTCAGAAGAACTCACTGCTCAGTTCTATGGCTCTGAGGTGTTCTCCAAGCTCGACCTCAGACAGGGGTACTTACAGGTGCCCCTCCACCCCAGCAGCCGAAACCTCACAGCCTTTGTGACACATGCAGGAGTGTTTCGCTACACCAGGATGCCTTTCGGTCTCAGCTCCGCCCCTAGCTGCTTCCAGAAAATCATGGTCTCCGTGCTGGCTGGCATACTGGGCGTGGCCATTTATCTGGACGATATAGTGGTACACGGGCCCACCAGTGAAATCCACGACAAGCGCCTTAACATGGTTTTCGCAGCCCTGTCCAAGCACAAGCTAACTCTCAATGCTGAGAAATGTGTCCTCTCTGTGCCAGCCATCGACTTCGTGGGGTTCCGGCTGTCAGCGAGCGGTGTAACTCCACTACAATCCAACGTGGACGCCATTCAGGCCATCCCTGAGCCCAGCTCGGCCACCCAGGTCGCCTCCTTCCTGGGTATGACAAGTTACTACCTGAGGTTTCTTCCCCAGTACTCTGCGACCACAGCCCCCCTGCGCCAGCTGCTGCGTAAGGACGAGCCATGGGTGTGGTCAAAGGCGTGCAGTGACACTGTGTGTGATCTCAAGACTCAACTGACTTCACCACCAGTGTTGGCTCACTTCAACATCTCCAGCTCCACCTTTGTGACCTGTGACGCATCAGCCACAGCGATAGGGGCCGTGCTGTCTCAAACCCAGAACGGTGTGGAGAAGCCCATTGCCTTCGCCTCCCGTGCCCTCAACCTGACCGAGCAGCGGTACTCCGTGGGTGAGCGTGAGGCGTTAGCCTGTATCTGGGCTTGTGAAAGGTGGCACCTCTACCTCTATGGCCGCTCCTTCACCCTCAGGACAGATCACCAGGCCCTGACAGCGCTGCTGTCCACATCTGGGACAGGCCACAAACCCCTGAGGCTGCACCGCTGGTCTGACCGCCTCCGCCAGTACAACTTCAGCCTGCAGTTCACCCCAGGCAGAGACAATGTTGTCGCCGACCTGCTCTCTCGCTCTGTCTCCACCCCAGCTCCACAGACGGACACTGACTGTGTGGAAAAGGACATTGTCCAAATGCTACACACACCCCTCCAGGCCACTGTCTCTCTGCAGGAGCTGAGGGCAGCCTCCGAACAGGACCCTGTCCTCTCCCAGCTCCGCACCTACATCCAGAACGGCTGGCCTCACAAGGTCCCAGAGGAGCTGGCTGCGTTCGCCCGAGTCAGACAGGAGCTCTCCTGCTGGAACGACACCTGCGTGGCACGTGGGTTTTGCACAGTGGTCCCAGCTGCTCTCCGTGCACGTGTTTTGAATACGGCGCATGAAGGCCACCTGGGCATTGTGAAACTGAAACAGCGCTGCCGAGACCTGGTGTGGTGGCCGGGGATAGACAGAGATATTGAGGCTCTGGTGAAGGACTTTTCTGCCTGCCTTGTGAGTGGCAAGACCGGCCACCAGGCTCCCCCACCCCTGCAACCTCTCGCCTGGCCCTCTCAGCCCTGGGAACACCTGCAGTTGGACATTTGTGGTGAGATCCATGGAGTTCCCCACCACCAACGCTTCATGGTGGTCGCCTACGATCTACACTCAAAATGGCCTGAACTCACCACTTCCGGCACTGTGACCTCACAGATCATCATCGACTTCCTGGACTCTCTTTTCTCTCGCTGGGGCCTCCCAAAGGCCATCACCACTGACAACGGCCCTCAGCTGGTCTCTGCTGAGTTCACTGCTTATCTCGAAAGCAAGGGCATCCGTCATATACGCACTGCGTACTACCACCCCCAGGCCAATGGCGGCGTTGAACGTTTTCACCAGTCACTGAAGAACGGCCTCAGAGCAAACATGGCCCAAGGGTGCTCTTTCACGCAGGCCATCCGTCACACTCTGCTACACTATCGGGCCACACAGCACTCGACCACAGGCGTCTCCCCAGCCTCTCTCATGCTAGGCCGGGAACTGTGCATGCCCCTTGACAGGCTCCGCCCCTCCACACCTCAGGCACCTCCCTCTGGGGTCAGAGCCTCAGTCACTCGTCAGCAGACGCGGATGAAGCAACGGTTTGACCAGTCAAAACGAACCAGGGTGCCAGACATCAATGTGTCAGACTGGGTCAGGGTCCGCAGGCCCCACAGGGACAATAAAATGGCTTCATACTGGTCCTCTCCTCTCCAAGTCACCCGTCAGCTGGGCCCAGCCACTTACCTCCTCAGCGATGGCACTCGGTGGCACTTCAGTCGTCTACGGAAGGTGTCAGCTCCGCCACACACAGCTGGTGACACAACCATAGCCATTCCCTCAGCATGGCGAGACGCCCCGGGGCTTCATGCAGCTCCTACACGGGCCCCAGACATTCCTGGGCCTCAGCTCCCCCTGCCATCTCCCTCCCCACCTCGGCCTGCCCAGCCTCAGGCCGCCCCGCGACCTGTTCGCACACGTTTACGCCCTGGCCACCTAGAGGACTTTGTGTCAACCTTTCATGTTTGAAATCCTGCCGGGGGGGGGGGGGAATGTTATGTATGCACACATCGACAGTGCTGCATTTGATTTGGTGCTGTTCTATTGTGCTGGGATCGATTGGTGATGCCTGCGGGCTCTGGGTTGTTTGATCGGGTCTGCCTTTGATGCTGTGTCAGTCTAAATAAAGAATGCCACGGAGAGGTTGTGTCGAGCGACAGCGCTGTGTCCTGACGTGATTTCTAAACATAATACCCCCCCCCCGAACAAGCGCCCCGACCGACCAGAGGAGGCGCTAGTAAAGTGACCAGGACATATTCCCGCCCGCGGAAGCGGCCACTTGTGTCTGTAGGGACGCCCGACCAAGCCGGAGGCAACACGAGGTTTCGAACCGGCGATCCCCGTGTTGGAAGGCAACGGAGTAGACCCCCCACGCTACCCGGACGCCAAGGTTGACATTATTCTAGATGTAATACAGTCAAAATGTTGTAGTCGTATCATCAAGTACAGGAGTCTTCACGAGTTAACTTGGTCCATTGGTCACTGGCGTGCTGAAATGACGTTGGTTTAACAACTCGTCATGCTTGACAAGCGATATAATCAATATCATAATGAAAACGGCACAGCGCCATCTGATCCCTTCTTCCTCAATTAGCAAAGCACTCTTGACACGAATAGAAGGAAAATGTTTATTACCCTCAGTTAGTCCACATCTGAGTATCTGAGGACCACTTGAGAGAACGTTCTTCCTGTAGTCTTGGTTTCCCATGACACAGAAGAAACTGCAAATACCAACACGGCTGGGAGAGCTGATGTGCTTTCTGCCGATGCCGCTATTTTTTAATTAAGAGCCATGACCTTTGAAAACGAAACGCATCATCGATCGGTGTAAATTAATACAGCCATCTGACCGGAAAAGCTGGTTTGAGGGGGCTTGTTGCGTTGTTTTGTTGTTTTTGTGGAAGACGAAGAAGATGAAGACGAAGAAGAAGAAGCAGAAGAAGAAACTGATTGACAGTACACTCTCTTGTCTACATGCGGACCTCCTTCCACGACCTTTACGCCCCTGACCTTCCCCTCGATCGAATCACGCGGTTATTTTGAGTGGCGTCATTACGTCGGCCCATGCGCGTGGAGTGGGACCTCGTCTGGAGGTGATGTGTGAATTGGTTCTGTGACAGGAAGTGAAGTCTTTGTTGGACAGGTTATTGTGAAGGAGTGACTTTGTTCATATTGTTAAAAAGATGTCGTCTGTTTTTTTGTTCAATTTTCTTTTTGTTATGTAGACTTGTTTTTAGATTAAAAAACTCTCTCTCTCTCTACCCCCTCTCTTTGTCTCTTTACCCCGCTCTCTCTCACTCTCTCTCTCTCTCCCCTCCCTCTCTCTCTCTGCCCCCTCTCTTGCTCTCTCTACCCCTCTCTCTCCCTCTCGCTCCCCCTCTCTCACGCTCTCTCTCTCTCTCTACCCCTCTCTCCCTCTCTACCCCTCTCTCCCTCTCTACCCCTCTCTCTCTCTTGCGCCCTCTCTCTACCTAACCCCCTCTCTCTTTCTTTCTCTACCCCTCTTTCTCTCTCTACCCCTCTCTCTACCCCTCTCTCTCCATCTCTACTCCTCTCTCTCTCCCTCTCTCGCGCCCTCTCTCTCTCTTTCTTTCTCTCTACCCCTCTTTCTCTCTCTCGACCCCTCTCTACCCCCTCTCTCTCTCCGTCTCCCGCTCCCTGTCTCTGTCTCCCTCTCCCGTCTCTCTCCCCCTCTCGCTCTCTGCCCCGCTCTCTCTACCCCCCTCTCTCTCCCTCTCCTCCCCCCCTCGCTCTCTCTCAGAGGCCAGGTCCTGTGCGTTGGGTTTTCGGGGCAGGGGTGTCCTATGATTCTCCCTGACAGCTGAGGCCTCACCCCTCTTGACACTGACGGGAATTTATGGTCCCCTCCAGGACGCACGGTAGCCCCGGGGAGAGGAGACACACGGGAGGGAGCGGCGCAAAGACAACACCCCGTTGTAAGTCTCATGCTCCCGCTGGCGTCCTTCAGGATATTAGCGTTTCATTACACTTTAACGATCAAGGCTGCAATAGGTTACAGTCTGGGATAAGCCAGGTTTAATTGATGCACATGTGCTGTTGTAATGAAGGGGGAATAGAAAGAGCTGTGTAACACAGCCCAGGATTTGCACGCTGAAACGTGCAGGGAGAGTGGCAAGGGAAGGCAATGTGCAGAGCAACGTGTCTTGCTTCAGTTTTTATGCTAGCCATGGAGCGATCAATAGACAAATGCACGCACCCACGCACACGCGCACGCACACACACCAATCTGCTGCAAAACCTTTGGCGAAGGCCACAGTCCTTTGCAGGTGTAACACCAAGGACTGTCTCTGAAGGATGAAAAACAAGCTGACGTGATCTCTGATAAGATACCCATCCTGCGAGAAGAACGGTTCCACTTCCTTCACTGCTCGTCCTTGCAGCGATGACGGCGCTGGAGAATCCAAACATTCGACAGCAACGCATTCAAAATGTTCATGAAAAGTCACAAAGAGGTTTTCCTGCCCCCCCCAAATCACCAAGTCTTTTTTGCACCCATCCAAAAAAATGAGACGGACGCCTTTACCCATTACCATTTCAACATTACGTCCTGTTGAAAGTCCCTTGGGTGTAGTGAAATCGGGCCTGCGGGGCATAATGGCACACCAGTTGTCCCAGTCAGACATGCACTGGCCCGGCTTGCCGACAGCCGCTCCCAGGGGTATCCTGGCTGCGGGTCGGCCCCCTCATCATCGGGTCTGCTCCCCTGAGCCGAACCTGTTTCATTTGATGGGAGAGATGGGAGGGTGGGCGGCCGAGGAATGGATACCGTACTCACCGAGCACGGCACGCGGGGTGGGGGGGTGGGGTGGAGAATGGCAATGACAGAGCGGTGGCAATCAAACGAGCAACGAAATGTATCATAGCCAAATGTTTTCCACGGATATTGGGATAACTTCCAAGGTTCGACTGCACTGAGCTGGCTGTATAGGCCACTGTTGCCCCGCAGAGGTATTTCAGATGCCTGGACACGCAAAGGAACTGTGATTCTTAGCCTTCAACAACAACGTAATAGGAGCTGGGGGATGCAGAATGGGGGTGTAGGATGGGGGTGCAGAATGGGGGTGCAGAATGGGCATGCAGGATAGGGGGTGTAGGATGGGGGTGCAGAATGGGGGTGCAGGATGGGGGTGCAGGATGGGGTTGGGGTACAGAGGGACATCCAAAGGTTAGAACTCCATTATGACCAGTTATGTCTCAGAGCAGCAGCAATACTTTACTCATATTTATGTGCCCTCCCGCCCCCTCGTCCCCCCACACACACTTCTCTCTCAAACACACAAACACTGCTACACAACTGCTGTTGCTACGACATCACAAACCCTGACAGCAAACACACCAGCCCCTCCAGTCATAGCATGTATAGCGACCATTTGAACGTGCGTCGGTGTTTAGGAGTCACGCAGCATCAGAGAGGACAAAAAGGTTGCCCGGCTAAGATTTCACAAAGCGGGGTCGTAAAAGGAATACAGAAATAGGAATTCCTCACATTCCCACCGGCAGATTATCCATGCGTGGCCTTTGCAGATCATAGAAAAAAAATGTCAAAGGTCGCGTCACACCTCTGTCGAAGCTTTCATCTATCTGATAGATTTGAGACGATTGAGCCCCCCTCTTATCTATTTATACCGCACGCGTGGGTTTTTCCAAGTCATTCTTGACTCGGCACATTCCTCTCTATTTATGCCGGGGACGTGCCACAGCTTACAGTTGGGCCCACCGTCCTCGCAGCGCCGGAACCCCGCCGCAAACCCCGCACGGATTACAGACAACTGCACTTGGTTGTGAAGAATACTCATGATAATACGATAACTGTACATTTAATCCTGAACATCAGCGCTACTGTAACTACATTACTATCTAACTATCTACATTACTCCCTAGCTGTACCATGACATGCCCGTTACATTACTACCTACCTATACCATGACATGCCCGTTACATTACTACCTAGCTATACCATGACATGCCCGTTACATTACTACCTAGCTATACCATGACATGCCCGTTACATTACTACCTACCTATAGCATGACATGCCCGTTACATTACTACCTACCTATACCATGATACGTCCGTTACATTACTACCTACCTATACCATGACATGCCCGTTACATTACTACCTAGCTATACCATGACATGCCCGTTACATTACTACCTACCTATACCATGATATGCCCGTTACATTACTACCTACCTATACCATGACATGCCCGTTACATTACTACCTACCTACACCATGATATGCCCGTTACATTACTACCTACCTATATCATGATATGCCCGTTACATTACTACCTACCTATAGCATGACATGCCCGTTACATTACTACCTACCTATAGCATGACATGCCCGTTACATTACTACCTACCTATACCATGATATGTCCGTTACATTACTACCTACCTATAGCATGACATGCCCGTTACATTACTACCTACCTATAGCATGACATGCCCGTTACATTACTACCTACCTATACCATGACATGCCCGTTACATTACTACCTACCTATACCATGATATGCCCGTTACATTACTACCTACCTATATCATGATATGCCCGTTACATTACTACCTAGCTATACCATGACATGCCCGTTACATTACTACCTACCTATACCATGACATGCCCGTTACATTACCACCTACCTATACCATGATATGCCCGTTACATTACTACCTAGCTATACCATGACATGCCCGTTACATTACTACCTACCTATACCATGACATGCCCGTTACATTACTACCTACCTATACCATTACATGCCCATTACATTACTACCTACCTATAGCATGACATGCCCGTTACGTTACTATACCATGACATGCCCATTACATGGCATTGCATGGCCCATTCATTCTCCTCTCTGGCAAAATGATTGTTCAGTTTGTTGGTGAGGACTGGCTGAAGCTGAACTGTTGAAATGTAAATATCTGCGGGCGTCCGGGTGGCGTAGCAGTCTATTCCGTTGCCTACCAACACGGGGATCGCCGGTTTGAGTCCCCGTGTTACCTCCGGCTTGGTCGGGCGTCCCTACAGACACAATTGGCTGTGTCTGCGGGTCAGAATATGTCCTGGTCGCTGCACTAGCGCCTCCTCTGGTCGGTCTGCTGGGGGGGGGGGGGTAGCGTGATCCCACCACGCCCTACATCCCCCTGGTGAAACTCCTCACTGTCAGGTGAAAAGAAGCGGCTGGCAACTCCACACCCAGATAGCAAATGTGCTGTGGCCCGGACCCGTCCCACAGCAGACACTTCATCCGGCCCACATACCATGTGGAATGATTGCACTCGGCCGGTCCGCTCCTGTTTGCAAGATCTGGGCCAGAACCAAGCCATAGTAATGCCGCATGTGTCACATTTTTGCCAAAGGTGGCCCATATTTGTTTCGTGATATTTGGGCCATATTCACCATTTACCACACGGGCCACTTCAGGATCACATCCGGATCACATGTTGCCGAGAACACCGCATCTTTGCCAAAAAAAGGTCCACATTTTATTTGGGCCATATTTGCTATTAGACATGTGTGCCACTTCAGGCTCACGTCTATTTTGTCAGGGCCAGAAGAAGACCATCAGTGCCGCATCACTGCCGGAAGTGGCCCACATCCGGATGCTGTCTGGGCCTGGTGAAACTCCTCACTGTCAGGTGAAAACAAGCGGCTGGCGACTCCACATGTATCGGAGGACACATGTGGTAGTCTGCAGCCCTTCCCGGCTCGGAAGAGTGTGGTAATTTGGCCGGATATAATTGGGGAGGGAAAAAAGTGGGGGGGGCGGAATCTACATAAATGTGAATATCTCATTTGCCATGTCAGCTAACGGTGACCATGTAAGGGCTGCAGCGCGGGCCTGCAGGTGCTGTACTGTACTGTACTGTACTGTACTGTACTGTACTGTACTGTGATGTCTCATAGGATCACACTGCACTGCTACTTTTGCTCCATGCCTTATGGCCACTCGCTGCTGTGCACACTACCAACGTGCAGACATTTCAAAAAGAGGCTGTCTTGATTGAAATGTTCGCTCGAGAGCCCCCTCAAACGCACATTTATTTTCAACACCAAAGTCAGCAGCTTGTAAAGAAGAGCCATTAAGAAAAAAATAGAGGAGTTTGAAACAGTGCGACAGCCAAAGTGTTGGATAGAGTTTCACATTCTATATATAAGCCTGGCGACTTGTGTCACTGCGCTATTTAAATGCCAGAGGCGCCCTGTCCGCAAAAAAGAAAAAATAGAAGAAAAAAAAAGAAAAAAAAACAACACAAGAGGGGCACACTTAACAATATGATGGACCTTTTTGAGACCAACGCTTATCTTTTCAACGATCTGCGCTACTTGGAGGAGGGAGATCATGGACCGCTGCAGCACTTGGACGTGGACGGGGTGGGGGCGGGCGTGGGGGTCGCCACGTCCCCTCTGTACAGCGGGAATGACAGCCCGCCGTCGACGGGGCCGGAGAACGGCCCGTCGGAGACCGGGGGGGAGAGCAGCGGGGAGGAGCACGTCCTAGCGCCGCCGGGTCTGCAGCCGCCGCACTGCGAGGGCCAGTGTCTCATCTGGGCTTGCAAGACGTGCAAGAGGAAGTCCGCGCCGACGGACCGGAGGAAAGCCGCCACGCTCCGAGAGCGGAGGAGGCTGAAGAAGATCAACGAGGCGTTCGACGCGCTGAAGAAGAAGACCGTGCCCAACCCGAGCCAGCGGCTGCCCAAAGTGGAGATTTTACGCAGCGCCATAAGCTACATAGAGAGGCTGCAGGACCTGCTGCAGGGGTTGGACGCGCGGGACGGCACGCAAGGGGACGGCTCGTATCGCCTCGGCGTCAAGCAGAATGTAAGTCCCTTCCCTTTTTTCTCTTCTTCTTCTTCTTTTTTTTTGGATAACACTGCCACTTTTCGGTCTTTACGCACGAAAAGTCCCATTGCCCATGCGCGAACCTCAGTGTGCGCGCAGCTGCGTTAGAGCCCACGTCCATGTAGTGGGGGTCTACCTCCGAATTCTGCACAGCCGGGACTCATGTTGGCTTTGTGTGTGCTTGGCAACCCTCGCCTAACAGTTAATCCATATTTGTTCAGGTGGCCAACAACGAGTTCCATTGGAAAAAGGGCTCTGAGACCTGGCACACCTCTGCTGACCATTCCTGCGCGCCAATGACGAATCACAAAGAAGGTCGGGGCCCGAGCCTGAAATAGAAACAGGCCGGGGAGAAATCCTGTGCACCAAAATCAGTCAAGTGGGGCAGTAGCCATAACCTAATGTCGCCTCTCTTTACATATCTGTTTTAGGTACCAGCGAGTCCTCGGCGTCCACCAGCCTGCTGCGTCTCTCGTCTATCGTGGACAGCATCACGAACCGAGAAGGCATGTCAGAGAACTGAAGACGGAGGCCTTGCCTTTGCAGATGTGTGTCGATGCAAGCGGTGCCTCTGGTGTTCCACATTTCCGTCTCCATCCTCGATTGTCATTTCCACCTCTACCGGTCATTCGAGCGTGTATGTGTTATGTGTTCGTGTGTGCACACGGGAGAGTTAAAGGCAACGGCTGAAAGGTTGACATGTACATATTTTATAGTGTTGTGATATTTTAAAGTACTTAACTTATTTTGTACTCCGAAGCAATGACTCAAGCAAAGCCGATGTCACGTTTAATTATTTGTATATAAAATCTGCCGACAAATAAATTACCGTTTTGCAAGATGGTCAACGTCACTGACGTGCTCATTGCTCCGTTGTTACTGGCATGCAGGACTCTTTGCAGACCGTCAGACAGCCTCGTTGACAAACACACGCCATGCACGCCTCGGACCATAGCTCGAGTCTTGCCGCGTCTTAGAGCCACAGGTTATTTGAACTGAGGGAGGCCATTGCCAGCCTACCAGTATGGTCTGGCCTACCAGTCCTCCCAGCAGCATCCACGGGTATTAGAGGTCCATAAAACCTGTCTGAGTGCCCCGCTGTCTGGGCCGCCGGCCCGCGGCAGTAACCCGAGTCCCTTCCAAACACGCGGGGCCTCCATCATGTCCGGACATGGCAACTCAGGCCGCAGGTATGAGTGCAAAGCCCAGTGGGATAATGAAGCTATCAGGCCGATTCGCCATCACTTGTTCCATCATCACTTGGCTGAAGTGTTTACATGTGAGTTACTGAAGCACCGAGCGGCTGTTCCCACAGCCTTGACACAACGACTTAAAGCAAGGCCCCTGTCTCTGATGTCCCGCTGAACTGCTGAACCGGCTTAGAGCGCCACGCCAGGACGAAGAGTGGCCTGGAGAGTCTTCCTCACATCTCAGTAGATGACACACACAAGAAGAGGCATGCAAATGACGCACACACACACACGCAAGAAGGCCTAAGTTATAGACTCAAACAGTGGCTTTAAAACACACAGACTATAAGCAATATATATGCTACAATACACAAGCATATATATATATATACACTACCGTTCAAAAGTTTGGGATCACCCAAACAATTTTGTGTTTTCCATGAAAAGTCACACTTATTCACCACCATATGTTGTGAAATGAATAGAAAATAGAGTCAAGACATTGACAAGGTTAGAAATAATGATTTGTATTTGAAATAAGATTTTTTTTACATCAAACTTTGCTTTCGTCAAAGAATCCTCCATTTGCAGCAATTACAGCATTGCAGACCTTTGGCATTCTAGCTGTTAATTTGTTGAGGTAATCTGGAGAAATTGCACCCCACGCTTCCAGAAGCAGCTCCCACAAGTTGGATTGGTTGGATGGGCACTTCTTTGAGCAGATTGAGTTTCTGGAGCATCACATTTGTGGGGTCAATTAAACGCTCAAAATGGCCAGAAAAAGAGAACTTTCATCTGAAACTCGACAGTCTATTCTTGTTCTTAGAAATGAAGGCTATTCCATGCGAGAAATTGCTAAGAAATTGAAGATTTCCTACACCGGTGTGTACTACTCCCTTCAGAGGACAGCACAAACAGGCTCTAACAGGTACTATTTAATGAAGATGCCAGTTGGGGACCTGTGAGGCGTCTGTTTCTCAAACTAGAGACTTTAATGTACTTATCTTCTTGCTCAGTTGTGCAACGCGGCCTCCCACTTCTTTTTCTACTCTGGTTAGAGCCTGTTTGTGCTGTCCTCTGAAGGGAGTAGTACACAACGGTGTAGGAAATCTTCAATTTCTTAGCAATTTCTCGCATGGAATAGCCTTCATTTCTAAGAACAAGAATAGACTGTCGAGTTTCAGATGAAAGTTCTCTTTTTCTGGCCATTTTGAGCGTTTAATTGACCCCACAAATGTGATGCTCCAGAAACTCAATCTGCTCAAAGAAGTGCCCATCCAACCAATCCAACTTGTGGGAGCTGCTTCTGGAAGCGTGGGGTGCAATTTCTCCAGATTACCTCAACAAATTAACAGCTAGAATGCCAAAGGTCTGCAATGATGTAACTGCTGCAAATGGAGGATTCTTTGACGAAAGCAAAGTTTGATGTAAAAAAAATCTTATTTCAAATACAAATCATTATTTCTAACCTTGTCAATGTCTTGACTCTATTTTCTATTCATTTCACAACATATGGTGGTGAATAACTGTGACTTTTCATGGAAAACACAAAATTGTTTGGGTGATCCCAAACTTTTGAACGGTAGTGTATATATATACACATTATGATTATAATCACTTGATGATTATTTGGTGATTAATGACGGGCTTCCATAAGTAATTTTATTTGCCACGTGTGTGCTGAGTCAGCAGAACGAGCAGTTCATTTCATAATGACAACAAGTGTGAAGTTGCTTCATACAGGACAAATGAAGCTGAAACTCGAGACTAATCTGGGAGAGTATGGACTTCTTCAAAAACTACAAATTTCACCAAAAACTACGTGTGTAGCATTTTGTGTGTTATGTTTCTCTGTAGATTCTTGCTTTTCTGTTGATTTGCTGGACAGCAAAGGTTCGTTTCCGGAACAGGATCATCGTTGGGAGGGAAGCCTGTGTTTTGTGTCCCAATTCAGGGTCTGCATCCTTCGGAGGGTGCGTTCGAAGGCCGATGACGTCACAGCGCTGCGTGAAGGCTGTCCCAATTCGCACGCTCCTTTAGATGTAGCCCACAAATGCGGCCTTCTTTTCCCTCTTTTCGAAGGATCCTTTGCGGACTCCCATATCCCGAGATTCCTTGCACACCGCTGCTCCGTCCGTTATTCTCCCCAAAAACAAACAAAAATAAAATAACGGACGGCGGAAGAATGTCTATTCAAAGCACTGAGCAAGGTTTCGCTTATAAATTTAAGTATTGGGTTTTTACTCATTTGAACATCTAACGCCAGATTTGTTAAACTTCAGGGGACCTTAAAACCTCAAAATTTCTACTAAAATACTTGACGTTAGTATTGCTTACATGTAGCCACCTAGGATGCTAGCCAACGGGCTCTGCTCCCTGTTGGCCGTTGGCTCGATGTGAGGAGCTCAGTTTCAGCCTTTGAACTAAAGCCTTCTCAAGCTTCACTTTCAAATGTTAGATTTTAAGAGTTTGACTCATATCTAAGATGATCATGACATTTTATAGACTATTTATACTTCATATTATGTACACAAATGCACCAAGATGAACAAATTGTAGATTAAGTTGTGAGTCCTGCCTTATTTCCAGACTGTAAAACCAGTAAGTCTAGTTAAACGTTTGAATTATTATTAATTTAGTATATAAGAACCCTTTTGCCTGTTGACATAACACAAAACATGCTTTACATTTCATTTTGTTTAAGGGAGCAAGGAACAAACTGAAAAGTTCATCCAACTCCGTGGAGAAAACGAGCAACTTTTTACTGGAGCCAGAAATTCGGCCATTGTTGGATGGAGGTAAGGCAATAATAAGTTGCCCATTTATAAAATATACATTTTGTATGTAAAAGTTACTTAAATTAACCTAAATCAAGTACAAAGTAGAAAGCTCAAATTGAAAAGATAATCAATACAAGAAAAGGCATCATGTAAACGTTTTATTGGGAGAATCTTGGCATCCCTGTGTTAATATGATCTTATGATTACCTTTTCTCTTACATCTCTCTGGGTTTAGAACAATCCTGGAAAAAATGGGCCTACAGGGCAAAGTAGGTCCCCAACAGGCCAAAATTTTTTTTTTTAAATGGGACAACTTAAAAAAAATACAAAGTATGTACAGGTTTGGATTTGTTTCACCCATGTAAGTTAATAAATACTTTGCTGAAAATTGCTATTGTTGTGATTTATTTCCTCTGCCTTAGGATTGCAAGATCTGGGGACAGGAGAGGGGGTCAGCGGGAAGCCCACCGCTGCTACTTGGCCCTGGTTTGGCCTTATGGATGAGGTATTAGGACAGAGGCCTTCCATTGCCCCCCCCCTGTCCTAATTGCCTCCATCCCTGAGGACACACCAGGACCAAGTGCTGCAGTGGGTGACCAGGAGGAGGAGGATGAGCAGGAAGAGGCAGGGGCAGAGACAGAGACAGGAAGTAACAGAAAAAGGAGGAGAGAGAGACGAGGAATTGATAGATATGATAAAGGAGGACATGAGGCTGCAGAGGGAGGCAGAGGAGAGGAGAACACAGGACAGCAGGGAGAGGATGGAGAGGCTCTTCACCCTGCTTGAGAGGATGATAGAGAGGCGTTGATTTATTCTTATTTTTTGTTTGTGTGTATTAATGGTTATGAATAAGTTTATTGTGCAAAATGGTCAAGGTTAACCTCCTCCAGGGCAGACACCTCTGCAGACAGCTGGTCCCACCATGGAGCGCCGCTGACGGCCTCCAACCCGTTCTCCCCCTCATCCTTCGGCATGTCGTCCTGCAGCTCATCCTCTGGGGCCATGATGTCACCTGCCCTGAGGCAGATGTTGTGCAGGACTGCACATGCTGTTATGACCTGAAATTAAAAAATAATTCATCAATTTTGATTTACACTGCTTCAGAATATAAAAAAAAAAAAAATCTGTGGCGTGATGACGTACATGAGGCACAAAGGTGTGGTGCACCTCCAGTGCTTGCAGGAAGATGGCACGAAACCTGGTCTTCATCATACCAAAGGCACGCTCAATGACAGCGCGTGCCCTTGAGTGATGGCTGTTAAAGCGCTGGGCTCCTACATCTTGCACCGGCCGCTTGTAGGGAGTGATGAGGAGTAGTGGATGTTGGAGCACGGGTACCCACCATCCGCGAGGATGAAGTGCCGTGGAGGAGGGTAGATGGCCCGCCTGTACAGTGGGCTGTGCCGGAGTACTGTGGAGTCGTGCACCGACCCCGGCCAGCTCACGTACGTGTCTATGAAGTGGCCCTGATGGTCACAAACCACCTGCAGGATGACTGAAGCAAACAGTTCCCTGTTCTTGTAACAGTGACCATCAGGGCCGCTTGGTGGCTTGATCCTGACATGGCAGCCGTCGATTGCTCCAGCAGCTTTCACAAAAGCTCTGTGTCTTGCCAGCCCTGCAAACCCACGAGTTACTGCCGCCAGGTCTTCAGCAGTTCTTGGAAGGTGGATGACGTTGTGGCGAATGGCCACCACCTCCTCAGTAACTCGGTGGACGATGCGGTGGACAGTGGAGCGCGAGGCATCCCGAACATCCTGGAGACCACCCTGTATGATGCCCCACTTGCCAGCCAGAAGAGGAACACCAAGGTCTTTATCGTGGCACCCCATCCATGTCTCCGCTCCTGCTGGAGAAGGTCCAGCAGCACTGCCAGGGACTCTCTGCTCAGCCTGAAATCCTGTCTGGTATCACCTCCAGCGAAATACGTCTCCAGTACAGGAACACCCATGTTAATTCTGCAGTATGTGGGTCTTGTCTAGATTGGGGAAAGAAGGAGAATAAAAATGGTTGATTAAACAACAGCTACATAATCGTAGTTAATAAGTTAATTTTAGAGCACAGATAGATAATGCTAAATTTACCTATCGACTTACCAGTCTATCTAGGCTTAGTTATAATAGTATAATAATACACTATCTAGGCTTCTCAATCTGGTTTGGGTCAATCATGGCTAAAACATATTAAATGAAGGTCAGGGTTACTTAGCTATAAATCAATTGTCAGGGTTAAATGGCATTAATCATATACGCTAATCTATTGTTTATATGCCTAGCGTTAATTTAACAACCGTTAATGTCACGTAACGGTAATTCACGTATCGGTAGGCTATGCTAATTAGCCCTAACGTTAACTATCTAATAATAACGTTGCTGTGGGTTAAAATAATGGGTTTACCTCTCCACGGTCCTCTCTCAGCCTCCAGTAGGAGGTAAATTAAGAAGAACAGAAGCGGCAGCTCTGGCGCCATGATTTCTCACTAGTAACTTGCGAGTAATCGTGACGTAAGGATAAGGTGACGCAACCAGGAAAGCCACCGAAGGCTAGACCGTCCCTTTTAACAACCGTTGACGCGGTACACGGGGGAGCCTCCGGAGGAATCGTAGACCGCGAAGGCTGCAGACTATGAGACGCGAAGACAGGAAGCGGAAGTGGGACATGCTAAGCTAACTCCTAGCCCATGCAGAGCGGTAGTTCCGGTAACACCGATGGCGGTCTGGCGGCGGCCTCGCCTGGCCTTGGCTGTGTTTCTGGTGTCGTCGTGTGGAGCGCGGGGGAGGTGTGTCGAGGGAGTCTGGCTGGGAGAGCTGGCGTTGGATCGGCCGAGGGCGCCTGGTCTGTGGGCCCAAGGACCACGGCTCTGCCCGAAGCTGCCTGCGACCGAAGAGGAAACACCGAGGGCGGTCGGACAGGACGCGGACGCGGGGCAGGCTAAGCTAACTGCTAGCTAGCCCGTGCAGACCGGAAGTTCCGACAGCCATCCCGGCTGGCGTTTGTTCTATTGGACGGTGATTTATTTATTTTTATTTTTTGTTTAATTTGGATATACGTGTTAGTTTGGATGTGTGTGTTCTTTTAGTTTTTGGATATGTGTTTTTGTCTTTGTGTTGCACTGCTGTGGGCTGCGGGAAGTGATGTTCCGTTTCGTTTCATGTGCGCATGTTCGTGAAATGAAATGACGATTCCGGTTCCTGCTTCCTTCCCGATGAGGAGGAGGGAGAACCCGGTGTCTCTGACCACAGCATATAATTCATGTGGCTATGAGGGGTGCGCTTAAAAAGGCCGAGCCGATGAAAGGGCACATTTTATAGGAGGGGATAAGCCCCGAGGATGAAAACCGTGATTTATCAAGACTTTTCCTTTAATATCCACTTAGAGAAGCTGGCAACACATCCAAGTCCTCTGCCCGACAGGCGGCGTTGCCAATCACACGCTTACTTTTTATTTTGTGCCATGACCTAACACAGCAACCTGCTAAAGCAAATTAAGAGCCGGTATCTAAAGAAAAATAAAATCACCCTTTTGGGTGAAAAATGTCCGTCAGAATAAAGTTTACTTCAGCGTACTTTTAATTGACCCCTTTAAACAAAAAAACGTGTGCTTTTATTTTACTTCTGTTGTACTTGCAGAAGGTAAACTTGAAAAACTTCAGACATAGTTTTAAAAAGTTTTTTAAGTACATTTCTATTGTTTGTGAAAGTCCCAGCTGTATACTTTTGGTTATTTTAAGTACACTTTAAGTACAAGTATGCAAGAGGGCCACTTTTTTTTAACAAAAAAAAGTTACTTATAATTAAATGTTTACCCTCCCTAAGTTAGTACACGTTTTATGGCCTTCTTAAGCATACTTTAAGAGCATACTTTTAAGTGTGCCTTTTAAGTATGCGTTGTTTTCATGGGGGTGGGGTGGGGGGGGTCGGAGTCTTATTTTGGTAAATGAATTGCGGGGCGGGGTCCATTTGGTGGGTGTGTGACAGATAAATGAGCCCCGGTGTAAAGGAGAGGAACGCATTAAGTCACCGCGCGGGCAGTTTGGAAGAAATAAGGTTTTGAGACGTGAGGGAGACGCACGTAGGAGGCCGCCCCCCTGCCCCGTACACTTAACTCTGCCTGTGAACCTTTACGACATTTCAAACACAAGGGAAGAGGGAGGTGGGGGTGGGGGGGAATCAAAGTCCCAAAAAAAATTCCCAAGAGACAAGCGTGGCGCAGTCTATATGCGCAATTACTGCGCAACCCCCCCCCCCGCGGGGGGGGGGGCTCGATATCTCTATACGGACGACGCCATGTGTTATCTCGCTCCAGACTCATGCGGTCTTTGCAGGTTTTCGCTTGGCTGCGTGTGTTGTTCGGTCCTGCGGCTTGGATCTCCTCCGCGGCTACAAGCAGGGCCCGCCGCTCGCCCCCAATGGCTTCTTCAGCTGTGCGCCGGCGCACAACCCGGCTTGCCATTCAGCGGCCGCGGCGGCGGCGCTACCGCGCTGTTTTCTTAGGTGCGCCGGGTTCCCAGAGATCGGGGCTCGCCAAACGTTTTGACACATTGTGAGAAGGATCCCCGTTGTATCCTCGCAAGCTGTCAACAACGCCGCCAAAGACTTTAGCAGACACCAACGCAAGTGCGCAAACTCCACTTTGGATCCGAACACGTCCGTGTTGTTGTTCTCCAATGCGTGGACCACGCAGGGGTTAGAGTTAGGCTTAGGGGAGTTTAAAAGGTTGGGAGCGGGGGAGGTTGCAAAGTGGTGTTAATTGTGATATTATTGATTTAATGGGTTTGGGCAAACAGGGACAGCCCGCGTGTGACACCTTCGCTGATGACTTAGCGGTGTTTAGAGGGGGCCTGCTGCTGTAATGTGAATTCACTGGGTTTGAAATGTTACACCTTCCTTTGCAGCTGGGCTGCATCTGCAACGCTGTTGTCTCCACCGTAAAATTGGCCCGCATACTCCTACACATGGGGAACTTTTCTTTTTCTTTTTTTTTTGCACGTTTGACATAAGAAAACAAGCCTTCTCAAAAATGTATTTCTCAATAACAAAGCGTCATCTTCATTATCGACTTAACGTTATTGTGCTACGGAAGACCAGTTTGGATAGATCATGCAAAGTAAAAAAGAAAAATAATAAGCACAACACACACATGTACACACACAGGAAAAATGTGAAGGTCATACATGGCTAAGGCAGTCAATGTTCACCCCGTCTCTTAAAGCATTCCGCAGAGTTTTACTCATCGCGGCCTTGCAGGGGAAGGGACGCTGCAAGGAGAGAGGGGTGATGAGTGGGAAAACACCAGTAAGTGCAGATGTGGGAAACTCTGCAGGGTACTGGGGGGCGAGAGCCAGCAGGCCAGGGATGGGGCAGGGAGGGAGCTGAACTCACCCCTGCCTGCCTCCTGGCTGGGCCAATGGGCCAATGGACCATGGTAATTAGATCTGGCCAATGTGGGCCTTGGGCTCTGGCCTCGGGGCATATAAGGGGGGCCCCATGGCAACAGCCCCCTCATATCACTCAGAGGTCTCCTTTCTCTCACCCCATTGCTCCAACAGGCATAGAGTTCCCTCCTTCCTTCCGTTCATCTATCCGTCCATTGTTCCCAACAGGAAAACAACGGCCAGCACACCATGGATGTCTTCTCGTCGTCCCAGGTCTACTACGACAGAGCGTGCACCTCCTCTCCAGACAGCCTTGAGTTTGGCCCCAGCGGGGAGCTCACCGGCTCCGAGGAGGATGAGCATGTCAGGGTTCCAGGAGCCCCTCACCAGCCCGGACACTGCCTCCAATGGGCCTGCAAGGCCTGCAAACGCAAGTCCAGCACGGTGGACCGCAGGCGGGCCGCCACCATGCGGGAGCGCCGGCGGCTGAAGAAGGTCAACCATGCATTCGAAGCTCTACGGCGCTGCACCTCCGCCAACCCCAGCCAGCGCCTTCCCAAGGTGGAGATCCTGCGCAACGCCATCCAGTACATCGAGAGTCTGCAGGAACTGCTGCGGGAGCAGGTGGAAAACTACTACGCCCTGCCCGGGGAGAGTGGCTCCGAGCCGGGGAGCCCATCGTCCAGCTGCTCAGACAGCATGGTGAGACCTCCGATCCATTTATGTACTACTACCCATTCACACAAACACCTCTCCTCTGTGGATGCATCCTACCCTGCTGCTGCTGCTGCTGCGATACCTGTGAAAATAATGACCTCAGAGAAATGAAGGCTGTTATGGCAGGGTAGATAACATGTTGTCAGATCCTCATCGGAGTAGGCCTCTATTGTTGACCAGTCTTCAGATTTATATGCTAGCACCAGTGATGCAGTTTGCAAACTTAAATAAGACTGGTGCAATGTTGCCATCGCTCCTGCAAATCATGCATTTTATCTTTATGATGCAACTTTCCAGCTCAGAAATGTAAAATTTAAGAAATCTCAATTTGATATTTTTTCCCCACCTCAGGAAGACAATTTTCATACTCATGTGAAAATTGAGCACAACTTGCACGTCATGCTCACTCTCACACTAACATCTCCCGTCACACTCTCATACTGTCTCTGATGTTGGTCAAAGGTGCCAGTCATCTCGGTGGTACCGGTGTGGGATGCGTTGCTTATTTTTCTATTTAGATGTGGTCAGATCACGTGGGAGGCAACGGATTGTAGGTGAAGGTGACACTACCGACGAATACAGTAGAATCTGGCGGTGGTGGCTGGCATAATGACTTTCCCACCACCGGACACTTTATAGCCCTAATAAACCCCCCGTCTAAATCCACCTTACTGAAGTCTGGCAGGAAAGACCGGGCGCTTTTCTGCATTCCATCCTGACTGCATGTTCTGTGCCGCTGCCAGGATTTTCTGCAGATTTACTTGGAGAAAGTGTCATCTTGCACACACTGGTGTTGCTTCCACTGATACAATCGATTCGCCACGCTCGGAGCAGGGCAGAGTATGGGAATATATGTTGCCACTTTGGCTTTAAGGTAGATGTGAAATAAAGAACCCCATAACCTTGGAATTTAGGATTTATTGTTCTGTCAGAAATATCATGAACTGCACCACATTTTTTTTCTCCTTTCATTTGTTTTTGTTTCAAAGCGTTTGATGGGCAAATCACCCCTCGCAGTTTTTGTTTTTTTTCTAAAAAAAAAAAAAGTGTGTAGATGAGAATACAATTGTGATCCAGGCATTAAAAAGTGAAATGGCTGATGGTGCATGCACACGAGTATGATTATACTGATATTTCTTCGGTTTTTCCCAGGCTGACTGCAACAGTCCCGTGTGGCCACAGTTGAGTGCAAACTACAACAACTATTGTTATGCGAAGAATGGTAAGAAGCCTTTTGGATGGTATCTGCAGTCTAACTGACACAGAAACACACAGAGTACCAAAGTCCTTTTTTTTTTTTAATCTATTTCTGTTTTGTTTTGCTTGTGGATATTTCTGATTGTTCCAGGATTACATGGGGGAAAAAAATAAAAACGGAAATAGGGAAACCAGAACAATCACCAAAACACAAATCTAATTTTTATGCTGATTTCCTGAATAGCTTATGTTTCTTTGCTTCATACACTGAATGTTGGGTTTGTGTTAACCTAATTTGACTTGTTTCCCCCTAGTCGCTCGCTTCAACGTCGTATTTCGGTATTTCTCCAAGTGCAATTTGATGATTGAAATTATCCATGCTTTGAAATCACATTTGAAACCCACACACACACACACACACACACACACACACACACACACACACTCTCTCTCTCTCTTCCCTCTCCTCTCCATCAGAGCGCTCTACTGAGAAGGAGGCTGGAGCCAGCAGCCTGGAGTGTCTCTCCAGCATCGTGGACCGTCTGTCCTCCACGGAGGCCGGCGGCCCCGGTGCCCTCAGGGACATGGCCGCTTTCTCCCCCTGCAGCTCGGACTCCCAGCCCTGCACGCCGGAGAGCCCCGGCTCCAGACCCGTCTACCACGTCCTGTGAAAAGGGAGGGGGGGAAGGGGTCTCAATATGACATGGATAATAATAACCAATAATGCTGCCACATGCAGGCACAGAAGTGATTTGACCCTATACGCCGGCCCCATTCGCAGGAGGGAGAGTTGAGTTCTGGGGAAACCCTGCGGGTGACTAAAGTGACTGTGGTAAAACTCTGACCAGCTTTTATATTGTACATAAGATTGTAAATGTGTAATATAAGTGCCCATTTATTCTATACTTGCTATTTTTACAGTAACGAATGAAGCATATTTAATGATGGTAGTTAATGACATTTTGCCAGCACATTCTACATTATTCAAACACAAAGTAAGATTTAAGCGGCCCTGTACTTTTGCTACTTTTCATAATTTTCATCGCTGTGATCATTAAAGCTTTCATGGTTTTGTGTAACTGTTTGTTTGATGTGTTTCTTTGGGAGTTCACCTCTTTCCGCTTCTTCCTCATTCAAGTCTTCCTCCTAGTCATCTTCTTTTTCATATAACGAACACGAGACACCTTTGTACAAAAAGTTAATGGAAATGTGTTGTTAATAATTCTGTTATGAACTGAGATGGTTTTTATGGGGGGGGGGGGTGATGTGGCCGCATTTAAACAAGCCCAAGCATGGAACACCATCCAAACACCGTCTGATTACCAGTACCCTCACGTGCCAGTGCTGAGTGGGACACCGACATTTGTTCCAATTATACCTCCATTTATTTTTTTTGTAACTTTAATTTTTAATGGCAATATTGCAAATTACAAATATTCACAGTTTCATATACCTCCATTTATTCTAGTTACACACACATACACACACACAAACACGTTTTTTGGGTAACTAGAATAAATGCCGTCTAGTTATGCCGTCTACTTTGTTTAAACCACGAAGAAGTCCGGGACCGGAAATCGGTGCCAAGCCCTAATGACCTCAACAAACGGCGAGGTGAGATTTCATTCGCTCATTTCCACGCTGAAATTTAATGACTTATAGTTTGAAATAGAAAAATACAAATAAAACACCCCGCGATTACAAAACCGTCCACACCCGTTGTAATAGGACTGGCTTCTGCTGAGCTCGCCGGTTAATGTCGTTGCAGTAGGTTATGAGTTAGCATAACAGCCCGTCGTGCGTTAGCATAAGCGGATGACCGACAGGGCGCATTAGCCACTGCTGGGGGAAGAAAGGGGAAAGGACGTGTCGTTGCTTTCTACAGAGAACATTTTCTCACCTACGACAAGGTCGGCTGCAGCTGAACCCCTGACTAGTTTACTTCCGGGGCCACGTTTGGAAACTGAAAGGGGTTAAATGTCACTGCTAATTTGCTTTAGCGAAGGATGTCGATTGTTCGTATATCGGACACCCATGGAATTATTTAGCCCTGAACTTCGTCTTACAGACCGATATAGAACCTGGGTAACCCCTGAATTTAGACACCAGTTGGCTAGCCTGGACGCGATATTATGAACCCTACATAGGCCTCGCCAAAATCCCGTTCTGGCTTTGTCACGTGTGCGCCACCGTAGCAACGCGAAAACATGTTGTTATGGGGTTAGCGCTCATCAAGGAAACGCTGTACACCCACAATTTAACCTGTCTAAGTTATCCACAATCAACATTAATATAATACCAATAACGTATCCAAGGAGCAGAGGCAGACCTTGTAACCTAAAATTGTTAGGTTAGTCAACTTAAGGCTATTCTTTCCCTCACAATCATAATTTCAACCCAATCGACAGATATGACTGCATGAAATGGCGAGTGGGTTCGAGATAGCAGTGTAAAGATGAGATTTGGACTGTGGCAAATCAATACGGTAACAACAGTGAATTATGACTGCCACAATATGGGGTAACATGGTGAGCAAAACAATCAAAACGAATATTTTCAAATGTTTTGTTGGTTCATCTTTAAATAAGTGTCAGCTTATTACACTACACTACTCTTAAAAAAATACTTGCACCTAACCTCGAGCTCTTTTGCTTTCTCCTCTGCAATCTGAGTGGGCTTGCAAATCTGACAGCAAAGAATATCTGCCATTTCTGTAAAGCAAAAGGAAGTAGGGGATGAGCAGACAGAAAGTGTGTGTGTGTGCGTGCGTGCGTGCGCGCGCGCGCGTGCGGGTCGAGAGAGAGAGGGGGCGAGAGAGATAGGAAGGGACTTATGGGTGTGCAGCGAGGGGAAGTTCATCTGGAGTGCGCGTTTTGGCATGTTAAACCTCACTTTCCTTCACAAAGTCAACTCTACTTGTGCAGTAAGTTAGCTAGCTGGTAAATAGTGAGATTGCTTTTTATACACAGGTAACAACTTACTGATCAGCTTTCTTAAATGTGAGAAAGTCTATTTATTAGATATATGTTCATTTTCAGACAACTAACGTTACTTACCTCCGTTCTGTTGTTGACAGCCAGCAGTCCAAAATTACAAAAGCAGCCAGCTGTCCAAAATTGCGAAAAATACAAAATTACAAAATTGAAGGTAGCTAACGTTAGCTTTGCTTCGCACCGAGTTGATAGTTGATTGTTTCCTTAGCAACGCAGCGGAAATCCGGCGTCCGTTCGCGAGATTTGGGACAGGGTACGGGATTTTGGCGAGGGCTATGTAGGGTTCATAATATCGCAGCCTGACGTCTTTGCCAGCCTGGGACTTTTCCAGCTGTTTGCAAGGTAGACATATAGTCGAGGGGGAAGGAATTACAAATAGCCATAGGCCGTCGGCGTTGCTGTTTATTGTCTGTTTGACAAAATTGAGAGCTAAAAAAAGCCATGGGTCTGTAAGAACAAACGATCGACGAATGAGGCCGTCGTTCGCTTAATTACATTCCGAAATGGGGTATTTCTTCATGCCTAGGTGCACAAGAAAGAGGGACCAGAATGACCTCCTTAGCCTTAGAATACCGAGCAAACCGAATCACTCACAAGTCCAACGGAGCAACATGTTGAATGCCACTTGTGAAAATAAAGATCCACCCTGAGTTATTAATACACGTTTATATATGTCTTTAGCCAGGTTGTTCTTGCATTTCTCTTTTCTAACTTTGTGTGGAAGGGGAGGGTGTAAAGGGTCACGTACCTGTTTGTTCTTTCCTACCAAATGTGAATCATCGTTAACACCTTTGATTACACCATCAACACCAGAGTCGAGAACAAATGGCCTTTAATTGTACTTATTGTGTAAATGAAGGGGAGGAGTAGCGAGTCCCCCCGTATTGGATACCTTCTTCTTCTTCTGTGTTCAGACCTTATCTCATATATCACATTGTAGCTAAGCAAGAAAGCAAGTAGCATTGCCCTATTCTTATACTGGAAAATAAAACCTGTTGATTGCAATCTTTTTCCAGCAAATATCAAAACTCAACAAAAGTTTTTTATTCCTTTTTCTTATTTCCCCCCCCTTACACCGTACTCAAGCCCCCAAATCCCCATTCCCATATCTTCTATTTTACGAGCACATATGTGGATTTATCGGGTAAATAATAATAATATTACTTAAAAAAAACTTCTGTTATCCTCCTTAGTTTGCTTTTTTTCATTCTCCAGTTGCAGGAGTTTTATCTACTAGCACAACTGGGCATTGCTTACTATTGGCTGCTTGTAATGTTGAAACTGGGATCCATTCATTTTGCATTGGTACGAATAAGAAGGGCAGCTAAATGCTGATAGTGTAAAAAAAAATGTATTGACATTTCACGTCATCATAAGAGAAGAAATCAGTATTTACAGCCAGTATTGCTACGGTGCATTTAAGAGATACTTGAAATGACACGTTTATGTGATCGCTGTTGTTCTTCTGCAGAGACCACGCTGGCCTGAGCAGGACGCCTGCAGCGTTACAGTGGCTGCAGAGATGGCCGGACGTCTCTGAGGCATGGTGAGCATACCAACACGGTTTTGTATTTCAACAACCTCCGTGGTCGCCCCACCAAACTCCAAATGTCAATGATGTCATTTTCCATGGCTGAATTCTGTTTGCGATTCATCAGTCACTTACTTACGCCCCGCCCCCCGCCTCCGAGCCTGTGACGTCAACAGAGACATAAAACATCATAATATGGGATATAATGCACAATCATAAAATCGTCGTAAATGTTTATTTTTTCATTAGTGTTTATTATCGATTCGCTTTTTAGTTGTTCATAATGTAAATTCACTCCGTGCGTGGACAATAGTGGCCACATGGGAACTCGAGATTTGAATTTCAATTTACATAGTGGCTGTTGCTGGTACATGCCGGTCCGCGTTGCAGTACCATAAGCGGCCACAAGGTTGAGACGTTTCTAATGTTTCTTCTGTTTGCTTTCCCATTCAACCAGTGATTATACCAAAGAGCAAACTGTGCCTTCTGCAGTCTTTTCGTCATCAGTATATGACAGTGTTGACATTGGCGTTATGATCTGAATGTGTTTCTTCTTTATGTTTCGTCCTCTTGAGGGATAACAAGCGAAGAATATCTTCTGAGTCGTGCAACTTTTAAGTGACAGTAAACAGGGATGGAGGTTGGTCCTGGAGATTTAAGTACGCATTATCTGGTTTAGTGTCATTACTCTTGAATAAAGCCCCAGTAGATTTAAAACCTGAAGTATTTCATCAGTAAGCAAAGTCCGAGACGATGTTGACATCAGCAGGCTTTCATTTTGTAGAAAGAGTTTTTTTTTCTTTCTTCTATTCATACTCTGTTAACTCCAACAGGTCTCAGTCAGGAGAATGGGTTAAAGCTCTCCATATAAACTCTATAGTTGAGGCTCATGTTTTGTTTCAGTGTTAAATCTATTGTTCATATAGTGGTGTTCATATGCTGTATGAGTGTCTGGCATATACGTTAATCAGTGTGGCTATTCTGAAGGACTTGGTAATATTCCTTTCATATCCATGAGCTGTTCAACCCCTTTAAAATGATTTTCCTTCTGAGTCCACATTCATCTAGCCGCCGCCAGTCACGTGACAGGGTTTTTGTTTGTGCTGTTTTTTTTTTGGTTGTCTTTGGTTATTTCGCCGTATCACAGTGAAGTGGGGGATTTGTCTCTGCTAAGCTTTCAGAGACACAGATACACCGATGAGCCAAAACATTAAAACCACCTGCCTAATATTGTGTAGGTCCCCCTCATGCTGCCAAAACAGCTCTAAACAATGAGGCATGGACTCCACAAGACCTCTGAAGGTGTCCTCCGGCACCAAGATGTTAGCAGCAGATCCTTTGAGTCCTGCAAATTGCGAGGTGGAGCCTCCATGGATCGGACTTGTTTTTCTAGCACATTCTACAGATGCTGAATCGGATTGAGATCTGAGGAATTTGGAGGCCAATGCAACGCCTTGAATTCTTTGCCATGTTCCTCAAACCATTCCTGAACAATTTTGTTTTTGCTGTGTGGCAGGGTGCATTATCCTGCTGAAAGAGACCACTGCCATCAGGGAATACCATTGCCATGAAGAGCGGCACCTGGTCTGCAACAATGCTTAGGTAGATGGTACATGACAAAGTAATAGCCACATGAATTCCAGGACCCAAGGTTTCCCAGCAGAACATTGCCCAGAGCATCGCACTGGCTGCGTTTGCTTGCCTTCTACCCATAGTGCATCCTGGTGCCATCTCTTCCCCAGGTAAACTATGTATATGCACACGGCTGTCCACATGATGTAAAAGAGCACGTAATTCATCAGACCCGGCCACCTTCTTCCATTGCTCCATGGGCCAGTTCTGATGCTCACGTGCCCATTGTAGGCACTTTCAGTGGTGGACAGGGGTCATCATGGGCACTCTGACCGATTTGCAGCTACACAGCCCCATATGCAGCAGGCTGTGATGCACTGTGTTCTGACACCCATCTATCATAGCCAGCATTAACCTTTTCAGAAATTTGAGCTACAGTAGTTCTTCTGTGGAGTTGGACCAGACGGGCTACCCTTCGCTCTCCATGCACATCAATGAGCCTTGGGCGCTCCTGACCCTGTCGCCAGTTCACTAGTTGTCCTTCTTTGAACCACTTTTGATAGGTACTGACCACCGCATACCGGGAACACTCCACAAGACCTGCTGTTTCAGAGATGCTCTGACCCAGTCGAATAGCCATCACAATTTGGCCCTTGTCAAAGTCGCTCAGATCCTTACGCTTGCCCATTTTTCCTGCTTCCAACACATCAACTTCAAGAACTGGGTGTTCACTGGCTGCCTGATATATCCCAACCCTTGACAGGCGCCATTGTAACGAGCTAATCAATGATATTCACTTACCTGTCCATGGTTCTAATGGTTTGGCTGATCAGTGAATGTGTGTACATATTTTATCTGGAGTAGGGAGTTGATGTAGAGGTTTATTGCTCAACAGCAGAATGGGAGGGATCGAAACACGTCAGGTTTATTTATAAAGACCTATCCTGATTATAGACTTGCCAGGCATTATATGTAAATGAATACATAGTAAAGGATGCCCCACAAGGTTTTAATGAGTTCTAGGTTCAAAAGGAGTGAACCTTTTCATGTACGGGTTTATTTTTGGATCATCACCGCTTCACATCCTCCCACTAAAGTGGAGCTCTGGCAGTAAGATCATGTAAAAATGAGGAGTGTTTCTTTATCACACATTTTTTCCCCTATGGCGCCATTTCAGGAGTGGAAATGAGATGAGATATCCAGTTGCTGAGAGCACTTGGGGTGTTTTCACGCATGTAACATCTCAAAACGCATTAAATGTCAAAGTTTTAACGGTTTTCTAAAATTAGGGCTAATGATGGGAGTGGGTGTCTTGTACTAGTCTTGCAGGCTACAGCTGGACCCTTCTCGATTAACTGGTTGCCAAAGACATATGGGTGAGGGATTTGTCACCGGCCTGCAGAGCGGGGGTTTACATATTTGATGGACATAAATGAAATGAGTAAAAATTTGCGGCCGGTTTCGTCCTCCATCTGGGTTCCCTTCATTCTGTATTTACTGGGGAGGCGTACGGCACTGATCATATCAGCAGGCCGCAGTGAGTTCCAATTAGGTGGAAAAAGTAGTTTTATCTGGCGTTTTATCACACTTGACAAAATGCGTACAACAAATAGCGGGAACATCATCACACAGTTCACTGGTTTCTGTTTACAGAGGCCGATGAGTCTCCTCATTAGTTTCAGTGTCTGCTTTCTGTATTGGCCTCACAATGGCAATTGACTTTCTGTTGTGAGGCTAAATTTAAGGCCTGTCTGGGCAAGGAAAATTCATTAACCGGCGTACAAGGGGTACAACCACCGGCCGTGCACAAAGCTGCCACGTTTATATATGACCGTACTTCCAAAAGGGACCATTCATTAATGACCTTGTTTTCACGTTAATACTGCAGGCTGTGCTTGTTATGAACAACAGCGGCCGACCCTAACTTTACATGTGACTCTTCATCCAACTTCCAAGTTTTTCATTTGTACTTATTCCCGCTGTAAGCCTACACAGCATTAATCAAAAGCTACTGGCTAGTTTTATTTGTAGTAGCCACTGTACCATTTCTTTTGTTTGTTTGTTTTTTTTCTAATTTCCCCCCTTTTTCTCCCCAGTTGTATCCAGCCAATTACCCCACTCTTTCAAGCCGTCCCGGTCGCTGCTCTACCCGCTCTGCCGATGCAGGCAGGGCTGCAGACTACTACATGCCTCCTCTGATACATGTGGAGTCGCCAGCTGCTTCTTTTCACCTGACAGTGAGGAGTTTTACCAGGGGGACGTAGCGCATGGGAGGATCACGCTACCCGCCCCCCCCGAACAGGCGCCCCGACCGACCAGAGGAGGCGCTAGTGCAGCGACCAAGACATGTACCTGCATCCGGTCTCCCACCTGCAGTCACGGCCAACTGTGTGTGTAGGGACGCCCGACCAAGCCGGAGGTAACACGGGGACTCGAACCGGAGATCCCCACGTTGGTAGGCAACGGAATAGACTGCTACGCTACCTGGATGCCCCTCACTGTACCATTTCTTACCGTTACAAAGGAACAGTCTCACTGTTGGAAGCAATTACACGGATTATTGAGGGCTTCATTTTGTGCATAACTTGATTAATTTGTCACAAGTTGGCACTGTTGCGCTCCGGAAACACACAGTCAAAGACTCATTAAGGGGGAACCGACAAAGTCGTCACTGTACACAAGCACATAGATTTTATTTATACAAATATAGTATGTATTACAATTGCATATCAACGGTTTTTTGTCTTTTTCTGTACGGCAAGTACAGGACTACTAGCTTCAAAAAATGTGAGTCAATTAAAAAGACGATACAAAACGGGATCTGTCATGTCACAATGTACTGTTTTGAGCATGGTAGAGGGACAAAAAAAGCACTCCGACCATCCAGAAGAGGCCAAACACCTGGCACCGAGCAGACCTCACCGCCGACGTGCTGTTCACACGGGGCTGGATCAGGACGGCACGTGGCGCACATCATGAACAAGACTGCAGCTCCGCTATAATGTTATCTAATTAAACGCGATGTAAGTCCAGCTCATGTCATGTGTCAGGACCTCGGGGGAAGTCTTGCAGCTGATGACTGTTGTCTGTACATACATACATACATACATACATATCCAGCGCCATGAAATTTTGGTTCCTTGACAGGGATTAGTTCAGATACAAGGTTGGTTAGTTAGCATGACGTTAAAAGAGACTTCCCTTATTGTTGTGAAAGAGCAAAGACGGGTAACACACTCCACAAGGTTTCATATGAACCCACAATGATTGTCAGGGTGGAGACGTAAAGAGCAGATGTAGGCGGAAGATACACCGATCACTTCATCCGGGTATAAACTAGGGGCTAGAATTTAGCTTTTATACAACGAGTAGTTTTTTTTTTAGAATAATAATCCGCATTTCTAATAAAGCAAAAATTCGAACAGTGAAACTTTGGGTAAACTTAAAAATAGACTTTTTTTAACACCCCCCTTTTTTTTTCTCCCCACTTGTACTTGGCCAATTACCCCACTCTTCCGAGCTGCCCCGGTCGCTGCTCCACCCCCTCTGCCGATCCGGGGAGGGCTGCCGACTACCACATGCCTCCTCCGATACATGAGGAGTCGCCAGCCGCTTCTTTTCACCTGACAGTGAGGAGTTTCACCAGGCGCCTCGACTGACCAGAGGAGGTGCTAGTGCAGCGACCAGGACACATACCCACACCCGGCTTCCCACCCACAGACACGGCCAATTGTGTCTGTAGGGACGCCCGGCCAAGCCGGAAGTAACATGGGGATTCGAACCAGGATCCCTGTGTTGATAGGCAATGGAATAGACCGCCACGTTACGCGGATGCCCCCCCCAAAAAAATAGACTGATTTTGAAAAAATAAGTTACGAACTACTTAGAAATTGCTCTGTTTAAAATGAATTTACGTTGACATTCTATCGGTCTGTCGGGAAATGTGCACAATTCATAGGAGTGTACGTACCTATAACTGAAATCTGTTTACATAAATACTCTCTGGATACATCTCTATAATGACGGTAGCTTTTTATGGCTATTGCACATTAATCGTACATGTCGCGGTCAATTAATAAATCTCTCTGAGTGGCACCGAGGATGGACTAATCAGTGGACTAGCTGCTGCCTCGTTTACAGGGCAGGAGCGGCGGCCTCATGACAGTGCATAAAACCCAGTTTACTTTCACCTTACAGTGGTTCACGTTTGCGTCTTTGCCGTGAGCCGTGCACGCGTTGGACTGTGGCGTTGATGTGAAATCTACAGCGGAACGTTGTGTGTTATTGCTCGATCCACAAGATTCCCAATACAAAATATTTTCTTGCTACAATATCTGAAGGTAGAAAAGAGTTTCACGATTATCCAAAACGGGACGGGTTCTACACACGCACACGCTCACAAAAAGAAAAAAAAACAACCAATGGTCACTCATACATGGACTCGAGCACCAGTTGAAGAACCAATAGAAACATCACTGTACACATGAACGTCGTCGGCGAAATGGCGAACGTGCCACGGTATGGAGGACGTCAGTGAGCAACACAATCAGAAATGGACGGACATGGAAATGAAACAATGAACACAAGAGAGGGGAGTTCAGTAAAGAGGGCCACAGCTTTCCACTATCGGAGGACTTCAACTCAGAAAAGGGGAACATAACGTTAAGAGGAACGACCTTGGGCGTGAGCGTCGCTCGCGGGTGGTCATACGTGTCTTCTAAACACTGACTTCAGGACGAACGGCTTTTTTTCTTCTACTTTTTTTTTTTTGCTCAGTAATCGATGGTACACTGGGATGGAGAGAGTTTGAGAAAGAGTCTTTGACTGGTTTTTACAGAAATCCTCATGGCGGCGGGACTCCTTTGGGATCCTCTGCAGAAACAGATGGTCTTTTGAGGTCCGTGTCTCATTCTTCTTCACTTCCTCTTCTTCAGGGACATCCTGCCAATGATAATAAAGAAAAGCTGAGAGCAATGCCCTGCAACTAGTACACCGTATAGTCCCAATAGCAAAGTGGGAGGGATGTTTTTGTGATGCACGGTAGATGGAAACATGCTCATTTTGAACCATGGCTTGAACTTGATGGTGTGAACAGTGTCTGATTTTGCCCCAGTGGGACAGTAGAAGATGTCATTGTAGTCCTCAACACAATACCCATGCTAACCTCAAACTCTCCTAAATCAATCATTTTTTTTGGGGGGGGGTTTACCCCCTTTTCTCCCCAACTGTACCCGGCCAATTACCCCACTCTTCCGAGCCGTCCTGGTCACTGCTCCACCCCCTCTGTCGATCCGGGGAGGGCTGCAGACTACCACATGCCTCCTCCGATACATGTGGAGTCGCCAGCCACTTCTTTTCACCTGACAGTGAGGAATTTCGCCAAGGGGACGTAGCGCGTGGGAGGATCACGCTATTCTCCCCAGTTCCCCCTCCCCCCTGAGCAGGCGCCCCGACCGACCAGAGGAGGCACTAGTGCAGTGTCCACGTCCAACTTCCCACCTGCAGACACGGCCAATTGTGTCTGCAGGGGCACCCAACCAAGGCAGAAGTAACACGGGGATTCGCACCAGTGATCTCCGCGTTGGTATGCTATGGAATAGACTGCCACGCCAGCCGGATGCCCCGAAATCAATCATTTTTGATATTCATCTGCTTTCAACTGCTAACTGCTCCTGAGAACCCAGCATGCATGCATATGTATATGAGAGAGAGAGAGAGAGAGAGAGAGAGAGAGAGAGAGAGAGAGAGAGAGAGAGAGAGAGAGAGAGAGAGAGAGAGAGCAAGCGAGAGAGAAATTCTGGGCAAACCAATGCTACATGTTGCTGTGCATCCTGTCCGCGTGTGTGTGTGTGTGTGTGTGTGTGTGTGTGTGTGTGTGTGTGTGTGTGTGTGTGTGTGTGTGTGTGTCACTTGGCCACCAAGGCGAAATCTCTGTGGTCAGCATGCCGGCATCGATAAAACATGATCCCTGTTGAGTTGCCTGTCTGTGGTCCTGCTACACACTGTGACAAGCTCTCAAATACCCCACCAAGCTCCCACGTGCAAAACAAGAGACATGCTGCAGGGGATTTAGCGGTAAACAGACAGATCCCGCCACAGCTTTGGCGATATTAAGTCGCTGGAGAAGAGCCCACCTCAAATATGTCAAGATAATACTTCAAAAATACTTCGTCACTGAGTAGAATTACACACAGTATGATGTGACGTGGCTTCGTTTGAAAGTAAAATTCGCCCGGGTGTGATGGCCTGAGTTGAATCTTCGTATTAAGTGGACTATTCTGCTCCCGGTGAGGGGATGAGTATTATTCAGTCTGACCGGTTCAGCCCGTAACTTTGCTCAAAACCATCGTCCGTTCCCTCCCCTGTGTTCGCTGCAGGCACTTTTATGCAGCTATTATATGTTTCATGCAAACGACTTCGCCACGCTTAGTGGGAACTCGACCCCGCCTGTGGAGACATGCAGAAGCTCCATCAGGTGGTGGTCTCCTGGTAACAACAGCACAGGCAGGATCTATTTATTCAAATACCTGTCGAGCATGAGCTGCAGATGTAATTGGTTTAAGCCTGAATAATTTACCGCCCACAAAGCCGGAGCGCCGACACAACGCAGCACAATCGGTCGTGTTTGCGCAGAGGATGCCGGCAGCTCTGTTTGCAAAATATCCCCCCGAGGTTTCCAGCCCGGTGTGACAAAGAAATGCCTGCTAGGAGCCCACGGCCGATGAAAGAGTAGACTGCTTGCCGTGAGCGGTGGAAACCCAAACTCGCAACAGAGGAGTTCCAGCATCACTGCTGTGGGTTCTGTCTCTCTCTGTCTGTCTGTCTCTCTCTCTCTGTCTCTGTCTGTCTCTCTCCCTCTCGCACTCTCACGCTTTGAGAAATCTGTTTCTCTTTGACTTCTGCATTCCCATTTCTTAGAGGAAGGCGCTGGGATCGAATTGACAGATTCATCTCATTGAGAAACGACATGAAGATGGACTCTAGGATGTCTGGGACTTTTTTCCCCAGCGGTAAACACGCTCCAGGTGCTATTGGATCCCTGAGAGAAACTGTTCTTTAAAAGGTGATTTGAGGATAGCTCCATCTACGGCAACTATTCTCCGCTCTGCTTTTTTTTTTCTTGGTGTACTCATCTGTCATCCAAGTCCTAAAATAGCCCATGCTGCTCAATCCAAAACCCTGTGACCTGACCAGAAAAAAAATCCACTGTGAGCTCATCTTGACTTGATATAAGTCCAGTTCGGGTTCAGTTACCGACACTTGATGCTAGCTCCTCTGATTGGCGTTGCAGCTTTGCAATTCCAGCATTGGCCGTTGACCCCCCCACCCCCACCCCCACCAGCACCAGCAGGACCCTGAAAGCAATGAAGTGCCTCACCTACGACATGTGGTTCTGCTGGGAGGCCAGGTTCTGCTGCTGCTGTTGCTGCATGAGGAGCTGCTGCTGCTGGCGCCGCCGGGCCGTGCGCAGCTTCTCGAAGCGGGCCTCCATCTCCTCCAGCACCTTGGGGGTGTAGCGCACCACCAACTTCACGCTGTCTTTGGCTGCCTTCAGCAATTCCACGGCCTTCTCATGGTGCTCCCCCTCCACGCTCTGTAAAGAGGACATTGGAGGAGTGTGGGAAAGAGACCGAGAGAGAGAGGAAAGACAGAGAGAGAAGCGAGAGAGAGACAGAGAGAGAGGAGAGAGAGGAGAGACAGAGAAGAGAGAGGTTGTTTTAAAGGTATTGCTGAATGTGATTACATACCACCAAAGTAAGATGCTAGCAGAAAGTGTTTTCATAACGTCAGTCTTTACCGGCTCTATTGTCAGTAAAGTATCTGTGAATGCCGCCGTCTGATCGATAGGAGGCGTAGAAGGCAGTTATGTACGTGTGCCGGTCATAATAGCACTTCAGCTGCGACTGAATTTAGACTCCACACATTGTTTGCAAATCCAATTGCGACGAGTGAGACTTAGCAGATTTACAATAAGCGCTCCCCCATGGCCCTAAGCGGGTGAGAAACTGATCCTCTTCCTTACTGAAAATCCACAGAGATGTTTAATGTCGATGGCCCGCCTCACTATTGAGCTTTAACACGCTTATCCATCTAGAAAATAGACGATGCATCCCTCGGCTCCATCTCCCAACTCCATCTCAGGGATTGTTGGCAAACGACTCATGGAAGAGGAGGGATGCAAACGATCTCCTATCCCGTAGATGGATGAGCGCATCGCTCATAAATATGAGCAGGGACAAATATCTGCGTACCGACACATATCTACACAATGGTGCTGCTTTTTTAATTGTTCAAGCAGTCATGAACTAATGCCGCTTAACTCAGATTTTCATGACTTTTCCCAAAACTTTACCAACGTTACAATATTCCATAACTTCTCCAGGGCCTGGAAATTGTATGTTCAAATGGAATTTTTCCAGGTTTTTCAACATGGTAGGAGTCTTGTTCCTTACCACTCCGTTGACAGACAGCAGCTGGTCCCCCCGTTTAAGGCCGCCGTGCCTCTCGGCCACGCCGCCGGGAATGATGCGGGAGATGTAGATGGGCGAGTTCTGCTCCTTACCACCCATCACGTTAAAGCCCAGCCCTTCCTCCGTCTTGGGCAGCTCCACCACCCTCGGGTGGGAGTGACCCTCGCTGGCCGCGAAGGCTGCAACTGTGGCCTGTGTGTGTGTGTGTGTGCATGGGGGGAGGAAGGAAAAGGAAGTGGGATGATTATTAGTGGACTGTCTCCCGATGCTGATGTCTCACAGATGGACACTTAAAGCATCAGCTGTGACGAGACGGTAAACACAGGGTTCACTGAGTACCTTCACACACATGTACAAGGAGTTTAACGTGGCATAAAACACGAGAGACATGTTATTGTGAAAGGAAGAAGAGCGTCCGTGTCTGCTGAAATACCAAGTCAGTACAGGGTTTGGTGAATAACATATTTGTCCAACGCACACAGGGTTCAGAATATCTTATTTAACGTATTCTGATTTTAAAATGAGGATTTTAGTTCAAAACACCAAGAAGCATTTGGTCTTATTTTCTCTTCCTCACTGCTAAAGGCAAGGCAGCTTTATTTGTGTAGCACATTTCATACGCTGGTGCAATCCAATGTGCTTTACAGAGTAACAGAAATACAGTAGAGGCAAAATATTTACAATGAAAAAGTACAGAGAAGAGATACAAAAGATAAGATACTTAAAAAGTAAATGGTAAATGGACTGCATTTATACAGCACTTTTCTACCGACCACTCAAAGCACTTTGCAATGTATGCCTCACACACACACACTGATGGTGGAGGCTGCCATGCAAGGCACCAACCTGCTCATCAGGAGCAGTTAAGGGTGCAGTGTCTTGCTCAAGGACACTTCCACACGCTCTCTGACGGAGCTGGGGATCTCGAACCAGCGATCTTCCAATTACCAGACCACCCTCTCTACCCCCTGAGCCATGCCGCCCGTCATAGTAAACTATCCATCCATCCATTATCCAAACCGCTTATCCTGCTCTCAGGGTTGCAAGATGCTGGAGCCTATTCCAGCAGGCACTGGGTGGCAGGCGGGGAGACACCCTGGACAGGCCGCCGGACCATCACAGGGCCGACACACACACATTCATACCTAGGGACACTTTAATACGGCCGATTCACCTGACCTACATGTCTTTGGACTGTGAGAGGAAACCGGAGCACCTGGAGGAAACCCACACAGACACAGGGAGAACATGCAAACTCCACACAGAGGACGACCCGTGACAACCCCCTAAGGTTGGACTACCCGGGGGCTCGAACCCAAGACCTTCTTGCTGTGAGGCGACCGCACTAACCACTCCGCCACCGTGCTGCCATAGTAAACTAGTGCAGTTCAGATCAAGTGAAATCGAAAGATGGAGGAACACAACAAATACTCCCACTTTTGCATGATGCACGTTGTGAGTGGACCCATATTTTCTTCTTTGTCCTTCCTGAGTCTCCTCTCGTTCTGATATTTACCTCAGGTCTCGCTACAGACGAGAATCATAAATTCTCCTCTCGGTCAAACACCTCACCAGCCACAGACGGATGAGGATCATGAAGTCCACCACACACCTCAAACTTAATGATCCAACAGAAAAGAGCAACTGTTCAAATGCAAACATTGAAAGTCTCGACCTCATTTCCTCTCACGGCCGGGTGGGGTGGGGGTGGGGGACCAAAAAACTGAACATCTGCCTCGAATCCTGATGACGGCGAGAACAGAGTGACGGGATTTGGTCAGGCCCGGGGATTAAGACCAGACACGGAGGTTTTTCAAGCATCCCACGTTTTTGTTTTTCTGTTCTCACTCTTTCCATCTAAAAAAAAAAAACGTTACCGGAGCATCAAATCACGGGCGGTCAGGTTGCTGAACAGCTGACTCACCCATATGCACCTTACATAGTTGTCATCATGTACTGTACGTTGTGTGTACTATGTAGGGATGGTGTGTCATTGTGTCCTTTGTGTTAAGGCAGGAAGAGCCAGAGCCTAAAGAATTTCATTGTTCAGTCATTCATTCATCGTCATCAGCTTCTCCGGGGTCGGGTCGCGGTGGCAGCAAGCTAAGTAGGGCACTCTAGACGTCCCTCTCCCCAGCGATGCCCTCCAGCTCCTCCTGGGGGATCCCAAGGCGTTCCCAGGCCAGATTGGACATGTAGTCCCTCCAGCGAGTTCTGGGTCTACCCCGGAATTTCATTGCATCCCAATATAAATGACAGTAAACTTGAACTTGAAGTTGAACTTAAAACATTTCCATCTGGGTAGCGTAGCGGTCTATTCCGCGGCCTACCAACACAGGGATCGCCGGATCGAATCCCCGTGTTACCTCTGGCTTGGTCGGGCATCCCTACAGACACAATTGGCCGTGTCTGCGAGTGGGAAGCCGGAAGTGGGTATGTGTCCTGGTTGCCGCACTAGCGCCTCCTCTGGTCAATCGGGGCGCCTGTTTGGGGGTGAGGGGGAACTGGGGAGAATAGCGTGATCCTCTCACACGCTACGTCCCCCTGGTGAAACTCCTCACTGTCAGGTGAAAAGAAGTGGCTGGTGACTCCACATGTATCGGAGGAGGCATGTGGTAGTCTGCAGCCCTCCCCGGATCGGCAGAGGGGGTGGAGCAGTGACCGGGACAGCTCAGAAGAGTAGGGTAATTGGCTGGATACAACTGGGGGGGGGGTTCTCCTAGCCAGGTAATAAACCCAGAGGTGCTCCTGCAGCTCATCGACTGAAACCAGCACGCCGACCGGTGACTTCTTTCCGCTGAACGCTGAGCTCCTTGTTCTTTGTTTATGGGGGGGGGGGCAGAGCTTGTTAGCCGAGGCTTGGGAAAAGTAATGGCGGAGAAAACAGAGGAAGCGATGCTCTATGCCCGCAGAGCTACAGAAGCACCGCCACAGGTTCCTGAATGTGAAGCAGACATCACTTATGAAACCTGAGCGGTATCAGGAGAGAGCTGGGAGAGAAAAGGGGGACGTTTGTTCTCAGAAGCTTTATGTGAACTTCCCGACAGCGGGCAGGGCAGACGCGGTGCTCTGAGCTCTCTCCTCCATATTCATAGGCGTTCCTCCTCATACTCACTCCCTCTCTATTTCTCTCCTCTCCCGCGCTCCTGCTTTAATCTGGTTATTGTACATCGACTTCTGCTCCGTCTCTCTCCTCCTCATTCGTTCTCCTCTTCCTCTTCTTCTCCCTCCCACTGCGAAGCTAAAAGGCAGCTCCTCAGCATGCACAGCGTCTCCTCCCAGGCCTCGAAGCACAGCGACCTTCACAACTTTATCTGGGCTCCTCCAAGTAAAACAAAACCAGAAAAAAAAACAAAAAAAAAACTCAAAACTCAAAACAAAATAAAATAACAAGGTGATGTACGGCAGAAGCTCAGAGGCAAAACACAACTGCGATGAAAGCTTGAGGGATAGTTTCCTGGGAAACACAATATCACAGGTATCCATCCATCCATTATCCAAATCGCTCATCCTACTCAGGGTCGCGGGGATGCTGCAGCCTATCCCAGCAGTCATTGGGCGGCCGGCGGGGAGGCACCCTGTACAGGCCTCATGGCCACACTCGGTCATCTCCACTGAGATCAGTACCGCAGGCCTCGGGGCAGGAATTAGAGGCTAAAGAGGACTAATTAAAGAGGCAATCAAAAGGTAGTCGGGCTCTTCAGGTGAAACCTAAATCCCAGCTGTCCGGCGATAACTCGTCTCGTGAAAGATGCAAGGACTCCACGAGATGGCTCTACACATATTTCACATGTGGGCTGAATTTCAGCGGCTAGAGCTCGCTGTTGTGTTTTTGACGCCGGCGCTCGGTGGTGCATTTGAAATGTAGATGGAGATGGCGCTGTGGTTTGGCTCGGCCCGCGTCTCCAAGGGCTTCAAAACCAGTTAACTCGGCGTCTCGTTCTGGTGTCCCCATCCGAGATGTGCCCACGCGGCTCGGCCAGCCTTATGCCACTTGCTTCATGCTTCCCGCTTGTTGCTCATGCTGGAGTTCGGTAAGCGACGAGGCAGTAACTTCTCGGCCTTTGCGGCGGGGGCAAAACAGGACGGGGCTTTAAACAGACTTCGCCTCCAAGGTTGCTTCTGACTTCCTGTCTAATTTCAGAGATGGAGATTAAAAAGGCTTTTCGCAAGAATACTACCAAAGTCTTTATACCGCTCTAGTGTGAAAATCACAGTATCGTCGATTTAATTTTCATCTTTCTAATCAGTCATTGATGCCCTCTAGGGTAGAAAACACATCAGGTTTGATACAACCGGATGCTTTCGAGGAGGAGGCAATGATACAATCTGTCCGGTGCCGGCTAATCATTTTCTTCCACACCGCTCTAAAACGCAGAAATCCACAAAAATCAATCTAATTATGTTTTTGTTTACCACACCCCGGCATCACATCGAGAAACAGCAAAATCTGTGCATGAATGTTTGATGAAGGCATCGCACTTGTGTTACTAATGGTCCTATTCAAGCAGCCATTCAACACAGATTCACCTGGATTCACCCAAAACACTGTGCGGTTGTTATCGGAGGCGTGATGGTGGAGGTGGGCCGGAGTCAATGAAAAGAGCTGCAGGTTATTTGGCAGCCCACGCCGCCACATGCCTCTCACACGCCCTTTTGCCCAACACACACTCTCTTCGACTCTCTCTCGCTCTCTCTCTCTGCTATCTTCTCTCTCTCTCTCTCTCTCTCTCTCTCCCTCTCCTCCACCTGTGTGATGTATTGGATGAGAGTGGACACAGCTGGATGGCAAGGTGGACTGAGTCGCGCTTGTCTCTTTTCCTCCCCTCCTCTCCCTGTGCGCTGCCTTATGTTGTTGATCAGCCAGGCTCGTCCCCCTCTTTCACCTCCCTCCATTTTAGAAAAGGCCTGTCTCCTGCAGCGGAGAAGCTTTTTTTTTTGTGTGTGTGTCTGTGTACATATAGGCTCGTCTCATGCAGTACACCGAAGTTGCTTGACTTTGAGTCATCTTTGTTTACACACAAAACAAAATATGATAATTATACTGACTGGACAATGGCAGAAATGTACTCCCGAGTGTTCGGTTACAGCATCGTCCAACAAAAAGGGAGCTTCAATTTGGGTGGGGTGGTGCAGCGTGGTTGTATTGAGCCTGACAGAATTGAAAACCATTTATGTTTTCAAGCTTTCTCCCCAGTTGTATCCGGCCAATTACCCCACTCTTTTGAGCTGCCCCGGTTGCTGCTCCACCCCCTCTGCCGATCCGGGGAGGGCTGCAGACTACCACATGCCTCTTCCAATACATGTGGAGTCGCCAGACCTGACAGTGAGGAGTTTCTCCTGGGGGACGTAGCACGTGGGAGGATCACGCTATTCCCCACAATCCCCCCCCCCCCCGAACAGGCGCCCTGACCGACCAGAGGAGGCTCTGCTGCAGCGACCAGGACACATATCCACACCCGCAGACACGGCCAACTGTGTCTGTAGGGACGCCTGACCAAGCCGGAGGTAACACGGGGATTCGAATTGGCGAACCCTGTGTTGGTAGACAACGGAATAGACCACTATGCTACCCGGACGCCCTGTTTTCAAGCTTTCCTCATAGAGTATACTGTGCCAGACGGACATCTTTGTCTGTTTCGTAGCACAGCACAGGACCTTGATAACAAACTGAAAATGAAGCCTCATCCAAACAGTTCTTCTGTAACATGTCTGAGAGAGTGCAGCGAGGATTTGGATGAAGGTCACACGGCGCTGCTGATTAAATATGGCAGTTGAGGATCGGAACCTGCTGGGAGGACAACCAATCTGGAATTAAATATACATTTAGAAACCTGTCAGCGCCTCGCGTACTAGATACTGGCTAATAAGGGTAAAAAGCTTGAAATTATAGAAAATGTGCACGGGGCACTTCAAAAAAACCCTCACTTTTACCCTCTGTCGTGCTATGGTGTGCAATTAGGCTTGCATTTGGAAAAATATGTGCAACTTTGCCGTTCATGGTAACACTGGCTGCCATCTGGTTCATTACCATCTGTGAGTATAACAGAGGCTCGGTGTGAACAAACTGAACGCAAAACATGCAGCACGACATGTTCTCCTCACTTGTATCCGGCCTATTACCCCACGCTTCGAGCCATGCTGGTCGCTGCTCTACCCCCTCTGCCGACAGCCGCTTCTTTTCACCTGACAGTGAGGAGTTTCACCAGGGGGACGTAACGCGTGGGAGGATCACGCTATTCCCCCCAGTTCCCCCTCCCCCCCAAACAGGCACCCCGACCGACCAGAGGAGGCGCTAGTGCAGCGACCAGGACACATACCCACATCCGGCTTCCCACTCGCAGACATGGCCAACTGTGTCTGTAGGGACGCCCGACCAAGCCAAGCCGGAGGTAACACGGGGGTTCGAACCGGCAATCCCCGCGTTGGTAGGTACGCCACCGGGACGCCCTCTGCACGACACATTCCATTGTGTCATTATATGACTCCACATGGTTGAAAGGAGTGAATTCATTTGGAGACAATGCTGAGTCCTGTCTGCTGGATTTGTACCCTTCGAGAGGGTTCATGTCTGAACACGCTGCATTGTGAGATATCGTTTCTTTTTTTTTTTTACCTTAGCCGTAGCCCGTGCCTGGTACTCCGGACAGCCGTTCACCGTAATTGTTTCATGCATGTACTGGTACACCTAAGAAAGAAGGAGAGAGAGAGAGAGCTATTATCTTTCACATTTCAAAAAAGAAAAAAGAAAAATATCCTCAACCCAGCATTTCTGCTCAAGCAGCACATTGGTGCAGCATCACAGCTGGCTGAAAGTACAAATCCTGCACTAACAAAGCAAGCTGGGCCCGGAAACCGCATGGAGGCGAGCGTATAAGCCAAACGGAGTGAAAAATAAGAAGACACTCTGGAATATGGTATCATATGCTTTTTATCTGGAGGAAACGTCTGTGATTCGTCCAGCATCTGCTGGCAGTAACACCTCATTGGTAGGCATGGAGTCGCGCTGGAGCTTTTGTTGTTGTTATCTCAGCTTTGGTAGGAACAAGGTTATCAAACTGTGCACCCAGGCAGACAGAATCAGTGCAGACAGCTGACCTTTCCAGCTTAATGTGCCTTTCAGAGATATCCTACAATCGAAGAATTCGGGAGGCAGGGAGAGAAAAAGAGAGGGAGAGGTTGAAATATCTAAGGCCTTTTTGAACTCTGATACAAAGTCGACCGCTATTCTCCCACGCCCTGCATCTTTTTCTATAAAAGCAAGTGGGAATGCTAATGTTCAAATGCATCTCCACCGATACCGCACTTCTGCGCTGCTCCCGTAAGTGCTCATGAGAGCTACCTGATCGAATCTTGCCGCTGTGCAAACCGACACGACGTTGCTCTTCAGAGAGACCCACCATGTCCAGCCGGTGCTGGAAGCAAACTATGAACAGCACTATGGGAGGTTAGAGGTGGGCTTCATGGCGTCTCGGTAGCATAGCGTAGCAGTTTATTCCGGTGCCTACCAACACGGGGATCACCGGTTCGAATCCCCGTGTTACCTCTGGCTTGGTTGGGCGTCCCTACCGACACAACTGGTCGTGTCTCCTGGTGGGAAGCCAGATGTGGGTGTGTGTCCTGGTCGCCGCACTAGCGCCTCCTCTGGTTGGTCGGGGCGCCTGTTCAGGGGGGTGGGGAACTGGGGGGGAATAGCGTGATCCTCCCACGTGCTACATTCCCCTGGTGAAACTCCTTACTGTCAGGTGAAAAGAAGTGGCTGGGGACTCCACATGTATCAGAAGAGGTATGTGGTAGTCTGCAGCCCCCCGAATTGGCAGAGGGGGTGGAGCAGCGACCGGGAATAACCCTGGGGAGAGGAAACTCCCCCCCAAAAAAAGACATTTACTGACTGAAGTGCATGTTCCAGTTCTGACCGACCACGGTCAAATTAGCGGACGAGCAATCGAAATCAACCGAGAAAGGCAAAACGTTCTCATGAAAAACTACTTGACTCCATAATGATTCTGTATGCGAGCAGCGAACTGAAAATCTATTTTTATGAAATGTTGCACTCATATCTTGATTCCATTTCACGATATTAAATTTGGATCATTTAGTCTCAATTCAGTCGGCTGTCTTTCTTCAAAGTTATGCAGCCTCGCCTGGAGCGATTGTGCCTCGTCGCTCCGTGATGCATCACAGTACGATATTACAAAGGCCTCTTCTGGAGGTAGTTCTGCATAGCAATCTCACATACTGAAAAACAACAGGCAGTTTTGGGTGCAATGGCTGCAAAATATCTCCCGGACTTGTATGCTTTTGAATCTCAAATACAAACTAAATTGCTCTTAAGGGTATACAGTAAACAAAACATATTTTGTCTTTCCAAGAATGATACATTGGGGAAAGAAGAAGATAGCTCGCCAGACACACACACACACACACCCCTCCATAAAATTTACATTTTCTGGGGGATTTTTTTCCACGTTTGCACTTTTGTGGCTGGGCAAACTTCTGCAAATGCAATGAAAGGATTTTTCTTCCTGGAGTTGGGGCTCTTATTTCTCAAGTCATCATTTTTTTTAATTCATTAATACATGAATTTATTTTAACCTCCGAATCCTCCACACCGGCTTTTAACCACCAAGAGAGAGTTAACCTGGGAGTAACAGTCCCTCCTATTGTTTGCAATACACCCCACCAGACGCCCACTGAATCCATCTGGTTGTGGTCCAGAACGGACAGGGTCAAGCTGGTCGTTTTCTGTTCCAGAATGAAGAACCCGCTCTCTATCTCTGCAAAAGAACACAGCCGTAGCAAATAGCTGCGGTCTTTAGGTCGTCCTTGTCTCTTTTTGTTGCGACTCCTCCGGATGGGCACTTGGCTCTAAAAAGGCCCATTATCCTGCAGGCATCTATTCGGGCCCCCTGCTGCTATTCTCTTTCACCATGCGTCTCTTCGGTCCATCTTTCCTACAACACCATGTACCCGCACCCCCCCCCCCCGCCCGACCCCCATCCACACTGTCATGTTGCTCCTTCTCTCTCTTTCTGTCTCTCTCTCTCTCTCTCTCTCTCCTCATCTTCCACTCACTTCTCTCTCATCCCCACTCGACTCACTGGCTGTGCTTCACATTAACCCAGATCCACTTCTCTTCTGAGGAGCACATTTTGCCTGACGGGACTCCGTCACTCGTGCCTGGGAGGAGGATGACACAAAGTCTGACGGAGGAGAGCACTGCCCACGGGGCCTGGAGCTTGACAATGTGGCGTGTAACCATGGTGCCCTGCTTTCTCTATCCCCACTGAGTCACAGAGAGAGAGAGAGAGAGAGAGAGAGAGAGAGAGAGAGAGAGAGAGAGAGAGAGAGAGAGAGAGACAGAATTGGGGGAGGGTAGTGAGTAGGAGAAAGGGAGTACAGAGAAGAAAGAGAGAAAAGCCTCTGAGAGCTCTCCTACTGTCTCTGGCTGACAGCGCTTTTTGCAAAAATATTGTGGGCCGATCCAGATCCTCATGTAATAAAATTCACCCGGAGCTTTTCATAGACTCCCTGGTGTCCCCGTGACCTGGTGGGAGGATGCTGAACTTGGCGTGGACTGACTCAGTGTTTCGCTGTAATCCTTCAACTGAGTTCCGTGTGGGAGGCAAGGGCCCACCTCAGATGGAATCAACTCGAACCCCCCTTTCCTTTATTGCTCCAAAATGTAATATAATCTAACTTGCCACCCCGCTGTCACTTCCACAAAAATCTGGCTGCTTCCGCGGGATGTAAAATATTTGGAAAGTTAAAACCGTTCGGCAGTGACTATGAACTGCATCCATCCTGTATAAGCGTCAGCGGTGCCTTCTAGCGCCGCAAGCTGGCCAGCCGTCTCGGTCAGCCGCCTCGGTCAGCTCGTCTTGTGTCCTTCCTCCTGCGTCTGCAAGGCTGATTGACCCTGACAAGTCACTCAGGCTGATGCAAAAAGAGGCTGACCAAGAGCCGGCAGATTCTCCCTGTTGTCAATAGCTATCCGACTACTTCTACTCCTCATTCCTCGCGCTGCTGAACAAGCTCTTTCCCAGCCATCCATCCTCCCTGCTAATCGCTGGTGTGTCGTTCATAATACGGCTGATTCATGTTCTGTGCATTCACCTGATAAGAGTTGAGGAGGATTTAGAGGTTAATTTATTGGGCGGGTTTTGCTGTGCAGACGAGAGATGGGCTGTCCACCCTGAGCCTGAGCTAGTGTTGTCTATATGTAGAGAAACAGACAGACAGCAAGGTTATAGGGGTCATCTGCTCTGACATAATGTCAAACAGGTCATTCTGACACACCAGAATGAACAAAGGTTTGACGTGTTGCAGGACGCTATGGTAAACACACGCAAGGCCTTCCTTTTGTATCGCAATTCCCCTGCAGGGGGAGGGGGACGTCTGGGTGAGGAGACTATATATATCCTCTGGCAGAGAAATGAATGGTGTGATTGTCAAGGCACATGGTTAAACAAACACACACACACACGGGCGTCCGGGTAGCGTAGGGGTCTATTCCGTTGCCAATCAACACTGGGATCGCCGGTTCGAATACCCGTGTTACCTCCGGCTTGGTTGGGCGTCCATACAGACACAATTGGCTGTGTCTGCGGGTGGGAAGCCAGATGTGAGTATGTGTCCTGCTCACTGCACTAGTGCCTCCTCAGGGCGGTCGGGGCGCCTGTTCGGGGGGGGGGGGACTGGGGGGAATAGCGTGATCCCCCCATGCGCTATGTCCCCCTGGCGAAACTCCTCGCTGTCAGGTGAAAAGAAGCAGCTGGCAACTCCACATGTATCGAAGGAGGCATGTGGTAGTCTGCAGCCCTCCCCAGATCAGCAGAGGGGGTGGAGCAGCGACCGGGACGGCTTGGAAGAGTGGAGTAATTGGCTGGATACAATTGGGGGGAAAAGGGGAGGGGAATCCAACCCCCCCCCCGCACACACACACACAAAGTGACATATCCGTGCATGTCAAAATACTAAAGTCTGCTTTTCTTTGCCCCCCCCCCCTTGAGTTTCCATTCTTCATGAGGCCGTTTTCCCAATTTACTCGGACATAAACACTGCTTCAGAGGACACGCTGGCTGCATGCTGTGATCTTGCGCTGCAACAATGTGGCGTTGCTCTCCATAATTACAGTAATAATCAACACAGTAGTCGCCGCTGCACACCCGCCCTTTAGCTGCCGGGGCCACCGTAGAACGAGACCGTTGGGTAACGGTGATGCGTCAGCTCCAGCAAGCCTGTAATCGACCGCAAGCCACAGCCCCCCTCGTTAAGCGGCCGACCAATCCGAATGCACATCTGACGGTTGCCCTGGTGACAGTGTATAGACGACGGTTTGTGTATCTTCGCCCTTCTCGTAAAGGTCAGCCACTGTCCAGGCTCTATTGTTGAGCCTCAGCGTTGCTGCAATTGAGTGGGTGAGTCAGAAATAAGTCATGTGGTGCCGCCCTGTGCCGGCTGGTGCCAGGCCCTGCCAGCCGGCCTCGTCTACCCTCGGCACCCTGGCCCGAAGAGGCCAGACCTGAATCATACTCCCTGTCAGTTGTGGGAACTCGTCTGTCCCTTATCTCTACGCCAGGGATGATGTTGTGTGTTTTTTTTGTTCTCATCTTTTTTTCATTACATAGAGTTATGTTAATTATGCAGCAGCCACTTCCTCAATCTGCTGGCACCAACCATGCTCGGTAACTTCATCCGTGTAGCAACACCGATGTAAAAGAAAAATTGATAAAGTAGAAATATTTCTTAAAAAAAAAACATTTTAAATAATTTACAGCTGCAGGGATCTTGCACTGAAAAAAACGTAGAACATTTCCAAAAGTACAGCTCAGTAAAGCACAGCTGAATTTTCCCAAACACTAAACACTTCACCGCTGTTGCCCTGTCAGCCAGAGCAAATTATCAGTGGCTTATCCAAGGACATAAACCCAACTTCTGCACTTTCTTTTTCTGCTTTTTAGTATGCATTTCCCCATTACGGGGAGCATTACTGTACAGGAACGGACAAAACGCTGCAGGAGCAGGCCGGTACCGGAGACACTCCTCTTTCTGACCGATCCCAGGCTGATGGACGAGTGGGTGGCTGTTTGTGTACATGTGGATGTGAGAGTGTAAACACGAGTGAATGAGTACTGGAGTACTAACTGTACAGCCATTTCATAATTTTCCTCCTCTACTACGAATTGCGATAAAAAAAAAATAACAAGGCCAATCAATTTCAAACAGCAATAACATTTACTTAATTGAAATTCAATCCAAACGGGCAGGAAAGGCCTCTGAGTTAATGACATTCTCGTGACGCTCTCTGGCACCGGGGTCACTTAGAGGCTTTGTGTGAAGTTTTCCAAGCGGTCAGAAACACAGCACGCCATGAAATGTTTGTCAGTCAGCCTCTGTTGCAGATGGTCAAACGCTAATAGATGTTATAGCTGACCACGTAAAAATAGAGGAGAATTCGGGCGTCTGGGTGCAAGGCGGTCTATTCCGTTGCCTACCTACATGGAGATCGGAGGTTCGAATTCCCGTGTTACCTCCGGCTTGATCGGTCATCCCTGCAGACACAATTGACAGTGTCTGCGGGTGGGGAGCTGGATGTGTGTATGTGTCCTGTTCGCTGCACTAGCGCCTCCTCTGGTCAGTCGGGGCACCTGTTCAGGGGGGAGGGGGAACTGGGGGGGAATAGCGTGATCCTCCCACGCGCTACGTCAGAGCAGTGACTGGGACAGCTCGGAAGAGTGGGGTAATTGGCCAAGTACAACTGGAGAGAAAAATGGGCAAAAAAATGCACAAAAAAAAATAAAAATAGAGGCGAATCACTGCATATGATTAGGGATATAGATGACACAACCATGTTGAATTTCAAACACATGCACGTTGCAGCTCAGGTCATGAGTCACGCCGGTTCCGGTTTTATATGGGCAGTAGCTCCACCTGCCCCCAGTGAGAAATGAGGTAATTCTCTAGGTGTGACCTAGCCCTTGGCAACTCACCTCTCTGATGGCTGTGCAGAACTCACTCTGAAGGACCTTTTTCAGGGACTGAAGCTTGTGACCGGGGACATCGCCTGACTCCTGCAGCTTCTCCAGCAGCTCAATAGCTCTGGCAACATCTGACGGAGAGAGAGGGGGGGGTGAGTATGATGTGTGCGCAAGCAAAGGGACAGGGGGAAAGCTGCCCCGTTCAATTACATTAACAATGGAGCCCAAAGAAAGATGCTGAAGCGAATCGATGGGTGGGATAATGGAAATAGACTCAGTCAAGGCCGGTGGGAGTAGAGTAGCAACGATAGAAAGGCAATCCTATCCCAGCCTCATTTGCATTGGGTCAATCCCATGCATGAGAAAATACATGGATGCAAGCAAGTCAGGCACTTATTTGTTCAAAGGTACCAATTCCTGGCAAGGGTGGGCACCGGAGGGCATGACGGATCACTTAAAATATACTATTAGGCCTTAAATTAGGGGCTGTGACTCTGGGGTCTAGCAAGCTCTCCTCCCCTCATTACTCGAATGAGACAACCAACAACTGACGGGCTCTTAGCCTCTGAAACTGGCAAGCCAAGTGAAAAAAGCCTTACTGAAAGGAGGAGAAGGTACAGTGCTTGGGCGCCGGACAGGTTTAGACCAACTAATGAAAACATTCCTTTCATCTGACTTGTTCACACCCTTGTCACAGCTGAGACAAAATGCAGAGGTTTTGTGAACTTTCAGTCATGTTGTGGAGGTTTCCTGTGTGAGGATACAGTTTGATTTACACTTGTTTTATTTTGTTGTCTTTGTATAAGCTACCAAGAAGATCAATGTCTCTACTCAAAAAAATAATCAAGTAAATAAATACAAAATTAGTTTGGGTAAATTTCTCAACAGTATGTAGTTAACATGCTTTGCCCCGACTTGTTTACTTTGATTTTCTGATGCAACCTGCCGTGCAAATCACTCATATATTTTGTCAAATGAGTAGCCGCCTCCACATTGAAATAACAGGTGGGTTTGTGGATATTTCCAGTCAACCTGCCACTTCTGGCACCCTGCAACCATTTACAACCACGTTTCTATGGATAACATGTCATCATCATCATCATCATCATCGGCGGTCACTCGGGGTTGAGTACAACCGTCCTCCCTCTGGGTCCCTCTGGGTCTTCAGGTGGATGCAGAGGCCGATCCTGGAGCTGCATAATGGGTGACACCTTTTTACGTGGAGTGGCTGATGTGCCTGCAGCCACCACACGGTCCTTGGCAGGGGATGGCCAGAGTTCAATAGCATGGAGAACAAAGACGATTGGGGACCACCCTCTGTTGCAGCCTTCATCCGCCTTCTCTGCCTTTGTGACCTGGAGACATCTTCCACCAGTTCCACCGTTGAGGTTTTTGTTGGATCGCGCTTCAGCTGGAACCTCCCCCTTGACCCATCCGCCTTGGGTGACCCTACTGGGAGCCAGGCTTCGGACGGCACAGCTCTTGGGATCATTGGTTACACGCAAGCTTCTCTACCACAGCAAGGTGGCAATCCAGGAGAAGGGACAACATGTACTGACTAATGATAAATGGTTCTGGGGTTCGAGAGACATCCTCTCCATCAGACAGGGTGTTCTCAGCATCAGCATCCACCGCTTGTGGGGCCAGTGTGGGCGTGTTCACATGAATGTGTGCATCTGCAAATGAAGTGGCATGATCCATTTTTTCCAACATGCACAATGGCACCAACTTCAGCTTGGATTACTCTGAAGTTAAGTAATGTTTTCTTTCCCTTTTGAGTCACAAGGAACACACGAGTTTAATATCAAGCGACGACTGCAGAGGAACAGAAAATCTATTTTTCCAGACAACCTAGCTCCACTGTCACAGGCAGTTAATACATTTAATGAACTGGCTAATCATTTTCTCTTCACTTCATCATCTTGAATGCCACTACAGGCATGTCGTAGCAGTCTCCATTTTATGCATCGCGACAGTCAACAACCTACCATGTTTCTAAACCCACACAGGACTTTGGGAATGTGGAGTAAACAGATGGCAGGCAAGAAGGGTTTTACTGTTTATAGACTCGCGGGGGACAGGGGAGGAAGGAGAAGAGCTGTATTCTTACATACCGACTTGTTCAGGAGTTGTGCAAAGCCATAACAGGAAATCAAAAACAAACTAACATGTTTTGTTCCTGATATTGTTTTTGCATAAAACTCCACAACTCGATGGCTACTTCTACAAATCAGCTTGGATTACATCAATCCATTTTAAATTGCAGGCTCAGCTCCTATCATGATTGTTTCTGGCTTGTGAGAGCTGTCCAGTGAGAATTAATACTGACTCGTCAGCCTCGGCGAGGGCAGTTAGCGGTCAGGAAAATGTTTATCATCCATTAATCACCCAGCACGGCTCTCGAGTCTCCTGTAAATGGCCGAGAGTTGCGGGGTACATATAAGCGTACACTGATGTTCTGTCAAAGATGGAGGGAATGTCTGCTTTTGATTTTTTTTTGAAACCTTAAAAAAACCTGGGAAAAGGTTGCACACTGTACCACCTGGGAAAGGAATGGAAGTTTAAGTTAAAGCATCATGTTGGCAGAGTTGGATTTCTACCACTTCTTGGCAGATGAGACTAATTAAATTAAGTGCTTGGCTAATCTTTCCTTTCTTGAGTAAACAGAAACTTATACACCAGCAGAATCTCAAAGGCTTGATTCACTCCCAACTACGTGATTATTTGCAAGGAAATTAGATGGCCTAGTTCCTCCCCCTCCCCCTTTCTGGTTGTGAAAAACAAAAACAATGACTTTTGAGAGTGCTGGCATGGCTCCAAGCAGCTAGGACATCTGTGGAGAAGTTTTATGAACATTTTACTCTCATTAAAGCGAGGTCAAGGACCAAACAGGGGATATAAAAAAAGGAGAAGAAGAAAATACTCTGCCATTTTTTTTCTTTCTCATGCTCATTAGCACCATTTTCTTTATCCACATCAAGGACTTCGACTTGGTTTTGGAACACACTGCGAAGATTAATATTGTATAGAGGTTTTTGCTGCTGCTTTTTGCAGACTCTCGTGCTGCTTCTTTCTAATCAGGAGGGATGGCTAAGCGTTCCCTGACACAGCTCGAGAGCAAGTCATCAAACGGAGAAGCTGTTCGGTTTCAGTTCAGTTCAATAAACGAATGTAACCTGTGTTCGTCCATCACTGGGACAACTAAGGTGATGACTGCTCACTTGGCCGTGTTCAGTTTTCTCTACAGACGCATCCTTATATTACTGCCGAGGCAAACACACACAGCTGTTTTAGCAGGACAACATCAGTGCAGTCATCAACAATAGTAATATAAATAGATAGATAGATTATATAGATTTTTTTGGGGGGGGATTTTCCCCCTTTTTTCTCCCCAATTGCATCTGGCCAATCACCCCATTCTTCTGAGCTGTCCTGGTTGCTGTTCCAACCCCTCTGCCGATCCGGGCAGGGCTGCAGACTACCACATGCCTTCACTGATACATGTGGAGTCGCCAGCCACTTCTTTTCACCTGACAGGAGTTTCGCCAGGGGGACATAGTACGTGGGAGGATCACGCTATTCCCTCCAGTCCCCCCACCCCCCAAACAGGCGCCCCGACTGACCAGAGGAGGTGCTAGTGCGGCGACCAGGACACATACCCACATCCGGCTTCCCACCTGCAGACACGGCCAATTGTGTCTGTAGGGACGCCTGACCAAGCCGGACTAAACCCGACCAAGTCCCATGTTACACATGGGGATTTGAACTGGTGATCCCCATGTTGGTAGGCAACAGAATAGACCGCCATGCCACCCGGATGCCCCCAACTCATTTTCTTTCAGTCACAGCTGTGATATCTCTCTTAGACGTAGACTGCTTTTGTTGTCATTGCCTCATATACATGTCTCATACATACAAGGGAACGAAATTACGCTTCACAAGGACCACGGTGTCACATAAATACAAATAACACACAATAAATATTAAAAACAAAAAGTGCATTAAAAACAAAAATAATTTCACAGACCTAAACATCACAAGCACAACTGACACAGACAGTGAGTAAGATGGTCAAAAGGTCATTTTGTGGGAGGTCCAAGTGTTCAGGCTGTTGAGTAACCTCATAGCCTGAGGAATTAAACTATTGCATAGTCTGGTGGAGGCAGCACAGATGCTCTGGTACCTCCTGCCAGAGGGTAGGAGGCTGAAGTGGATGTGGGAAGGGTGGGTGGGGTCCTTCACGATGCTGAGAGCCTTCCGGGTGCACCATGTGTCATAGATGGCCTGGATGGAAGGGAGAGCAGTTCCTATGATCTTTCCAGCTGTCTTCACTATCTGCTGTAGGGTTTTGCGGTCAGAGGCCTTGCAGTTCCCATGCCAGACAGTGATACAGCTGGTCAGAATGCTCTCTATGGTGCCTCTGTAGAATGTGATGAGGATGGGTGGGGAGGGAGACTCGCCTTCTTCAGATGCCGCAGGAAGTGAAGACGCTGCTGGGCCTTCTTGGAGAGCACAGTGACATGTGAGGACCAGGAGAGGTCCTCTGTGATGTGAACTCCCAGGAACTTAACACTGCTGACTCTCCACCTCCATACCCATGATGGTCAGAGGGGTATGGTAGGTGGTGAGCTTTCTCAAGTCAATAATGACCTCCTTAGTTTTTCCTGTGTTTAGGGAGAGGTTGTTGTTTGTGCACCTCTTCACCAGTTGATCCACCTCCACTCTGTATGATGATTCATCATTGTTGCTGATGAGACCTACCACTGTGGTATCATCAGCAAACTTTATAATGAGGTTGGAGGTGGATGATGCTGTGCAGCTGTGAGTCAGCAGGGTGAACAAGAGCGGACTGAGCACACAGCCCTGTGGAGCGCCGGTGCTGTGTGATGGTCCTCGAGGTGATCTTGCCAATTTGCACTGACTACGGCCTCCCCTTAAGAAAGTCCAGCACCCAGTGACAGAGGGAGGTGTTAAGGCCCAGTTGTCACTCTTTTTCATTCCACCGGGGACATAACAAGTGAGAAAAGCAGCAAACAAACCACGGCAGCGTCCTATTGGCCGATTTAAAAAGGTCCGTTAAACTCGCAGTTCAGTTCAGTTTACTTCAGTTTGCTTTAGTTCACTTCAGTCTTTTTTTACACTTGGCATGCATCCTGTGGATTATTATTATTAAAACTATCAGTGCCACACTGTCTGTTTCCCATTTTGGTGACACTGCATTTGTCTTCATTTCAACTCCACTGTCTGAAGTAATTAGCTGAGCTACCATGAATCATATAGTTTGCTCCTTGAAGTAGTCACTGTTTTCAGGGAATTGTGTAAATTGTAATAGCAACTGCGCTCCGACACTTGTAAAACCCGAGGGTGGGGCCTCGCTGCTCGGCAGACGGTGACTGTATTCCATGACAACGCAGCTGGAATCACTGCAGGGCATTCCACTGAAGAGTTATGTCACTTCCATCAAAGACTATCCCTTAAACAGAAATGCAATGAAATCATACATTACAGTTCCTAATGACTGTAGCTGAGAGAGACATTACACAGTAACTAAGCCCCTAAAAAACACTGCTTGTTTCAATGAAGCTGAAATTGTTATTGGATCAATTCTTATTCACGAGCTATACCCTAAGAGGCAGAAAGTGGCTCTTGAAAACTAGGCGAGCACTCAGAGTGCAGATCCCCGCCAGGCCTATCTCCCCTTCTCCGGTTTTTGGACTTAGATGAAAACCAGCTGAGGAGGTAGCACTCAATTGTGGTATAAAACAGGTTTTTCAAAGGTTTTGAATCACCGCAACCATGAGAGGTCCTTGATCATAGCCATAACTGTGCACAAACATTATTTGGCTGACAGACCCAATAGTATGTGAGATTACACAGATACACACACATGAACAGAAAAAAGTGTTTGTCCCGCCACTATAAGACCTTTTCACAGCACCCAAGTCGACTGAATGGGAAATATGGAAAAAAAAAGTTTTTAATATGCAGCACTGAAGCTAAAAAAAGCTACCTAATTAAATCGTTTCGCCTGTCAGTCTGTGGATGTGCAGCCTCCTCGCCGGACCCTCGCACAAATGCGACCAACTCTGACATGCACTCGCATTTTTTAAAAAGAAAAGGTTTGCTATGCGACCATTTTGGTCTAACCCTGTTTTTATTTTCATAATATAATAAAACTGGGTAAAATATTTACGTGCATGCATGCGCGACTCACATCTACGGTTGACTCACATCGGGCAACAACAAGAATATGCAACACTTCCTGTTTTGACGGCAACATAGAGGACGTTGTTCCTTTATAATTTTCATATTTTTGTTTTGGATTGTAAAAATTCTATCCGGCCAATTACCCCACTCACTGCTCCACACCCCTCTGCCAATCCGGGGAGGGCTGCAGACTACCACATGCCACCTCCGATACTTGTGGAGTCGTCAGCCACTTCTTTTCACCTGACATTGGTGAGTTTTGCCAGGGGTATGTAGCATGTGGAAGGGTCACGCTATTCCCCCCAGTTCCCCCTCCCCCCCGAACAGGCGCCGTGACCGACCAGAGGAGGCGCTAGTGCAGCGACCAGGACATATATCCACATCCGGCTTCCAACCCACAGATACGGCCAATTGTGTCTGTAGGGACACCCGACCAAGCCGGAGGTAACACAGGGATTCGAACCGGCGATCCCCATGTTGGTAGGCAACGGAATAGACCGCCACGCCACCCGGGCGCCCCTGTAAAAATTATTTGAATAACTTGATCATGTTGCTGCCTGATCCAAGTCAACCGTAGATGTGAGTCGCGCATTTGCGCGGTTGACTTGGATCAGGCAGTGACAGAGAGCAGCGTTGCTCGAGCGAGCTAGAGCGAATGAAGAGAGGGAACGGCGATAGCGAAAAACAAACTTTCAAAGGTTTTGTATCACTGCAACCACGAGAGGTCATTGATCATACAGTCATAACTGTGCTCAAAAGATGTTAGGCTGGTAGGTCGGTCCAGTAGTGTGCTAATTAGCCACACACACACACACACACACACGATAATCCTCTCCAGGGTATCCACCTGGTGAGGATAACAAAGTGAGCGTGACTCAACACAACTAAGAACTAAATTCATGCTCCCAACATGAATAACCTCAGCCAAAGGGGAAAACCAGGAAATACAATTCCAGCCTCGGCTAACTAATTCTCTCTGTCATGAGATAAGAACGTGCACGTATCATTTTGTGTTCATACTGGTTTCGTGACTCTGGGGGTGCTTCAACCTTGGAGAGAATTTGGAAGAATCGGCTCAGAAAAAAAAATTTGGAAGAATTTGCAAGTTTGAGACGTTCGTGTCAATCATATCTGACAATCATACAAGACCAGTTAATTGCTTTTTTTCCCTTCATAAATATTGGATTAGTATTCTGACACAGACATTTCTACAAGATTCATGCAGTATTACTTTCTTCTTGAGGCCGGGGGGCTAAACGCTAAGGTGGATTCACCAGAGATTTCCGGAAGCTCTGTGGAAGAGATCCACTCACCCTCCAGTCTTCTATTGTTTGTTTTTGCTTTAATTTACACCACTCGACCCCGTAGCATCGTGCTGCGGGGGGGGGGGGGGGGACTCGCAAGGTCCAGATGTGTTCAGCGTTTTCACTTATGTTTCCCCCTCCCCCACTGGAAGTCATTATAATCCAGCTGTACCTTAGCTTCCATGTTGACAACAGCAAGTCGGGTTGGCCAAATTTAGCATATCGGCGCAACAAACAATCTGTGCAAAATGAGGCCATTTTCTCTGCGCGTTTTGACTGACATTTGCAGAGAGAGGCAGAGAGATGTTGACCCTCTTGCGCACCTAAATGAGAGGCTTTTCAAAGGACAATACAAAAGGAGAGCGTTTACGCTTCATGCACACAACCCGCACGACACGCTGCTGATACTGTCGGCCAGGAGCTGCAAAATAAAACCCAGCAGGTTGTATTAGAATTAGTATAATCAACATGTAATGCAAGGTAAAATCACTAGATGCACCCACATTACTTTCTGCCCTTAACAGACCCAAAAAAGTAGCCTCGCACCCGCCGCATTAAGACAGTTGGTACTGCTTAATGCGCCGATGCTTAACAAGCAGAGTGACGACATCATCAGAAACGCTGTCATAAGTTAATTTCTCTCAGGTAAGGAAATTCTCATTAGTGAGGTTCAGTGATTAAAGGAGCTAGGCATGCTAATGGACTTGTTTTAAAATTATTTGGCCACTTAGCACATCAGCTGTATGCTTTCAAGGGGATTTGCATAGCGCATTGCTAGTAGACTCACGATATCATTCATGGGATGTCCATAAGTGAGCGATTAACAGCAGTCCTGTAATTCACAGAATGCAATTATATGGCTAATTTTAAAGTTCCTTAAACCAGTGCTATGTCTGATGTGCACACGTTCACACGGCAGACATCACCACCGCTTATCTCCGACGTGCTCGTGTCAGTGTGCCGTTCGGCCTGAGGGGTAAACGTGTTTCAACCCCTTGAATTAGAGGATAAAGGAAATCGGTTATTCATTGAGACGCCTTAACTTGCCCTCATATTCAGCTGTTCTGATCCAATATGTAGGCTGCTGAGCCGGCGTATAAAATGAGCAAAAGCCTCAGATTTCTTGGCTTGGACTGGAGCTTGGGGATGCAGTTTTGCAGGGGGTAAATCTGATGTCAACAGCTCTAAACAACTTGTAGTTAGCAATAGCTGGATATATTAGATACCTGTACAACCAGAATGGAAGCTGCAAATTCTCGTCAGCAGTCTTCTAAAGACTTGTCTCTCTTTTTTCTTTCCTTTTTCTTCCCAATTGCATCTGGCCAATCACTCCATTCTTCCGAGCCGTCCCGGTCGCTGCTCCACCTCCTTTGCCGATGCGGGGAGGGCTGCAGACTATCCCATGCCTCCTCCGATACATGTGGAGTCACCGGCCGCTTCTTTTCACCTGACAGTGAGGAGTTTCACCAGGGGGACAAAGCGTGTGGGAGGATCACGCTATCTCCCCCCCCCCAAAACAGGCGCCCTGACTGACCAGAGGGAGGCAACCAGGACACATACCCACATCCGGCTTCCCACCTGCAGACACGGCCAATTGTGTCTGTAGGGACACCCAACCAAGCCGGAGGTAACACGGGGATTCGAACCAGCAATTCCTGTATTGGTAGGCAATAGTATAGACCACTACGCTACCCGGATGTCACAAAACTCGTCTCTTCTGTCCATTGGACATCATAAGACATCCATCCATCCATCCATTATCCAAACCGCTTATCCTGCTGTCAGGGTTGCGGGGATGCTGGAGCCTATCCCAGCAGTCAATGGGCGGGAGGCAGGGAGACATGCTGGACAGGCCGCCAGGCCATCACAGGGCCATCATAAGACATGCGATATTAAAACAGGTGTAGTCACTGCGACAATATGATTTACTGAAAAGGACGACGGATGCAGAGGACGACCACATAAAGTATTTTTCACTTGACAAATCATCAATGAAGGCTGACCGCGGGGCCTATCGCCTAATTGTAATTTGCAGATGTAAACACGCCGGCACGCACCCAGACATGCCTGCACCCAGAGATCTTAAAAGCGCTGCCCGCAATATTGCTGAGCAAGCCTTCGCTTTTCAAAAGGTTTTTTTTTTCAGTGAAGAAAAAAAAAATCAATCACCGGTTTCCTTTCCATTTCCAATCCGCTTTGACGGCAGGATGTAATAATGTGGTCATCACTCTGAACATGTCATCCTCTAAATGGAGTAGCACAGAATAAAATATTTTTTGTCCTGCCAGACCTGATGATAGCTGTGTGACACCATTCCGCGGACACTAATTATAACACATCTTAACAGGAGGCTGGGACTACCAAAGGTCATTTTATCATTCACCAGCGAGAGCGTAGGCACCGGACTTTAATGAGGGATTCATTGCTTGACCAAGGCTCTATAACATTGTTTAGGGCGGCGTTGCACCGGGCACGACTCCGGCATGGGGATATAATTAGTACACAATGGAGGGCAGCGGTGGAGGGCGTGCATAGGAAAGTGTTACCAGTGACGTTTTCACATGAACACTGTCATGCAAAGAGGAAGGGAAAAAAAAGCAGATGTGTCGCTTGGCAACTATTATCCTTAGCCGCCGTTCAAGAGCTGCATCGCTGAGTGGAAACTAACATCAGAATAAAAGATAATACAAAAAAAAAAAAAACATGATTAGCCTTTGCATTCATTTCAGATTAAAATAGAGTTTTACTTCTACTTTATAAACATAATGGGCAGCCCACGAGTGCCTTGCTGCTTCTCATCGTGCCTGACAATACCTCCTGGCTATTCCACAATCACTGCCAACAAAGCTTATTGCAACAACCCCCCCCCCCCAAAAAAAATCTCTATCCTGCTCTGAAACTGCGAGGACCCATTTTGAAAATTATTGCTTTCCACCGGCAGAGCGCAAGGGAAAGGCCGTCGTAACCTTTCCCTTTGAGAGCGTGTCTGGATGTCATGCGTGCAAGTAAAAATGCTGTTGTAAAAAGACCTCCAGATTTCACACCTGGATCCTTCCTGGCCCTCCTGCATTTGCACTGCCGACTCCAACCTTCAGACAAAACGAAGTGGCAAACAGGCTGAATGACAAGAGGAAAGAAACCACAGGGTTTTACAAAACATCTCCAAACTGCTCCACAAGATGCTGCACGCCACCCCATCAAACCCTCCCTGCATGGCAGCTGAGTTCTTCCCAACATTCCCCTATCGTGGCCTTCTCCTCTCTGGAGGGCAAATAAATCACTCCTTTGTGGGCTACTTGCCCCTGCAAGAGAGTGTAGTTAAGGATGGCATCAGCGACATCACACTCTTATTGTCTTCCTCATCTTCACTGATTTATTGGGCAGCGTCAAGCTGAGATTTAACTACTCTGCAGCCCTGTGCCTCCCATATGATTGGTGCCTTGGAAAAGATGTGCTCTGCTCTCAGCGTCTTTTTGGAAGAGTGACATTGGCTTTTCTCACCTCTAATCATCTATCTCACTGGTGTTTACTGAAAGTATGTGACAGGAATGAGGGCTGGCCTCAAAGCAGTGAACCAGACGGGATCTCTCAAAGGAAAACGAGACCAACATGTCGCAGATATTTCCTAGGGAAAAGGAGTTCAGAGGCTATGGAATGGAAACAGGCAGCCATGTATACCTTGTGGACGGAAGTTCAAATATTCTCACTAAGATGCAAACGATCTCTTGCATTTCAGATGCACTGAGTGTTAAAACGTCATTGCTCTTACTGAATAAAGCAGACATTATAATAAAACCAAGTGCACTTTCTAGGAAGGGATTGTACGATTATTTTATCTCAATTTTTTTTAAATTTCTTCATTTTAAGGCTGTGAGGCTGCAAATTTAATATACTTCAGGTGGTTTTATCTCCTATATTATTATTGAGCAATAGTCTAAATGATGGACCACAAATAGCATGCTTTTAATTTGGTGGTACAGTCCCTCGGTTTGTGGCTAAATTCCCGAACCAACCACATATGAGACTGGCTCTTTTTCTCTTCTCTGTTTTTTAGTATCGAACGGCTGGCATTTCTTATCTTTTTGAATGCAATGCTGAGACTGCCTGCAGCCTGGTCTGATGTTAAGTATCACAGAGAGCAGGCTCAAAAAGACATTTTTCTTGATAGACTTCACCACTTCACTTCACTGGAGTTCATCAACTCCAGCAGTTTACCAACAACTGCAGGAGGAGTGGTGATGTAAGGCCTTACCAACCTGCTGCGACCCTGCAACTGAGTCTGTGTGTGTGTGTGCACATGTGTGTGTGCACGTGCATGCACGAGCTGTCTGCTGGCTTCTTTAAAAGAGCACATCATTGCCTGTTGCCTCCCCGCGTGTGCCGTTTTAAAAACTCAGCTCTTTTCAACAGCAGACAAGACTACCTTTTCATTAGCAATTACAGCGTTCCCTCGAAAGTGCCAGCAGCACAGAAAAGGTTTCGCTGTGGTCGCCCCATAATCTGGACAGCTAATGTGTGAATCTAGCATTTATACCCCGCATGCCATCGTTGGCCGATTGAATCAACCTCCAAGTCTGCTCATATGGGTCAGTCACCTTAATAAAGACCATTAGCATGGCCAATACATTGCCTCTGCAAATGGCTCCAGTAAGGTTGAGTAAAGGCTGACATTTAACTTAGACTAAAAAAAAAACCCCCACACAAGCTAACCTCTGTGATGTCAATGTTTGTTTATCAGTGTAATCTCTAAAACAGCAACATCCCTCCCTGTTATTACTGAATACCACACCACGAGTGGTGGATGAGGACAGTTTTGTTGTTAGTTTGTGTCATAGACTCTTGTGCCCATTGCATTACTTACTATTATTTATTCAAAGGGTAATTAATGGACCTCCAATTATCCAGTCTTATTAGCAAATGCAAGTCAGTCTGCAGCATGCGGGCAAAACACAATGTAAGCAGCTGAAATTTAGTGGCCAATCTTACCTTGGTTTATTTCATACTAAATCGTCCTTTGTGGCTAATTATCTTGATGCACTCCAAATTACAGTTAAAGCTGATGAGATGAACTCCCGGTGTATATTCACCTGCCAGGAGAAAGAAGAGCGTGGCGTATTTACGACCTCTCGTCGCTTGGCCGTGATGGGGCCGGGCCGGGCCAGCCCAGGCCAGCTTCACTGGGCACAGAGGAAATGCCTCAGGTGTCTATTTTCATCGTCCGTCCGCATCCACTTCCTGCGACGTCACGTTTCACCATAACGCATGGGGGTCAAGTCCCAAATGCAGCTCAGAGTAAGCCAAATAAAAAAGTGATGAGATAGTACGTGGGAATTATTGGAATAATTATTCTGTTGGCCTGTCAAAATACGCGAAAAGATGTGAGATGGAGAGGAGTCACATGTGACACGGTCTGTTACGCGACAGCGTTGACCAGTCTAGCATCGTTATTATCATCATCATCATCATTATTATTATTACCTGGCATCTTTCCCCAGCCGCCGTGTTGTTTCCCGGGCGGCTCTGCTGGCCAACAGGTAGGTTAAAACCTGATTCTGGGGGGATGATTTGTGCAAAGGTAGCGAAGCTGTCTTGCACCTACCTGCCTGGCCCACTGGCGACAGAAGTTGTCCAGCCTTCAACCTGAAGTCAAAAGAAAAGTCGGTCCGTGTATTTTCCCCCCGAGAGGTTGAAAACGAAACCCGGCCAATAAGCCGATAACACTCCCGAGCCCGTTATTCAGTATTTATAGCCCGAAATAATAAAAGAAGATGCACCGGGGGGGGGGGACGTTGTTATTATTACTTCGTTAAACGTGTTTACATGGTAAACTAGCCGGTGTCGTTCGAGCAAGCTAACGAGTGGCTGGCATTTGATTCTACGAAACGCGCGCACCCTGTGCATATAGGTGGTCTTTCATTTACAGCGAGCCCGTTCACAGCCCCGGCTCGTGAGCTCGCCTAGAAATATCGGCTCGAGCCAGAATAACAACACCAGCACACACGGAGCCTTGAACTACAGCCTGCTTCTCAGCTGTTGTTGCTGCTGTTTTTATTTCAATTTCAATTTTTTTTGCCAAAGTTTCCAAAGAGGAAATAATCCAAGATAAAAAAAAATTAGCGACGGCAACGCTTGCGCGTCTTACCTCGATCCAGAGTGAGCGGTTGGACCACCGTCGCCATGACTGCTGTTAATAGAAAACAGCGACTAACAGCGGCTGCAGCATCGAGGCAACTCCGACCGAGAGAGAGAGAGAGAGAGAGAGGGAGAGAGGGAGGGAGAGAGAGAGGGAGAGAGACAGAGACAGACCCGTCAGTGGGAGTGGCTGGGAGGGAAAGTGGTGGATTAAATCTATACCTCCCTCAAACCTCCTGCTCCGTCCCCATTCCTCATAATCTGGCATATAAACCAGCGGTTTGCGTATGTGGCCCACTCTTGCTGGTCTGTGGATGACAGACGTCCATTCCAGTTCAGACGTTATAAATAAAGTGATGCTAGCCAAACTTGCCATTAGGGCGCACTACATCACTGAGCCGCGGTGTATTCTATCGCTTCCATGTGCGACACGCAGTTGCATGCAGGCATTGCACTTGATAAGGGCCGGATGATGGTGGGGACCCGTAGTTGCAAAAAGCTTTTGCAGTAATCCCCATGCTGATGGTTTGTTGACACAGACTGGAGCCAAGCCACCGGATCTGCTTTCACAGGAGACCTGCTGCTTAATAGTGGTTTTTTGCCGTGGCAAATCCCACGCATGGTCAGTCGTTTCACTTGATAGTGGAACTGCCGAAATAAACACGTAGCACATGCCCTGTATTGGGGAGGCGTACCGTCATCATTAATAGATTTGGCACACCGCTACTGGCGCTTGAACTGTATTAACACACTGTCATGTACTGCAGCCTGCACAATTAGTTATCTCGAACAAATGTGGACTCGGTCCATAGCTGTAGCAAATTATCTATCAAGGCTTTCAGGTGCACAATTATGGATAGTAACTTCCTGTGGTGGTGGTGGTGGTGTGTGTGTGTGAGAGAGACGAGTTTCTCACATGAATTACTGTATTTGTGGAGACCAATTTGGCAACATGATGAAACTAATGCAGTGCACAAAATACAGGAGACTGGCATGAAAAGTGAATTTATTTGACCTCAGTTTGATATGATAACATGATTTCACTTCCAAAAATCCTCCTGCAAGATGGTACCTGTACATCATTTTACAGTAACCTTCAGTGAGCATATTTCTAATCCATTTCTGCTTTTGACGTTAAACTGCTGCCAGACCAACACATTTCCAGTCAGCTGCACAGGCACCATATGTGCTGGTGAATTTTCACCACCCACAGTTCCACCCAGCTGTAGGCAGATGTAAACGGTTGGTAAGCGGTAGAGTAGAGGGATGGATGGAGAGAGGGTTTAAGGATCGGAGAGAAAGAGGACACAAGGAGATTACGGGCTCCCATCCATATGGGCTGGAAAGCAACGTTAGACTCTAGAGTTCAGTTCTGCTTTTTTTATTTTAAGAGCAGGGATTATGCTGCAGTGTTCTTGAAGCCTGTTAGTTGGGAGAGAATTGATTTCCAGAAGGCCTCCTTTCCCGCTGAAGATGCAGTAGACCAAGACACACAGGAATAAATGGCTGGAGCGCGCTGGTCTGGGAGGTTGATGGTACATTATACTATCAACCAATGTGGGAGTCCAAATCAGGGGGTGCCAATTTCCGTTAGAATTCATGTGAGACAGATTCAACGGGCACGGTCGTTACATTTTCAACGCACTGGATCCCACCGGACGGTACTGTGGGGATGCTCTTTGCTGCATGTCTGCTGTGAGAGACAGCCAGGCAGTCATCCAGTAAATGGATTGCGTGCATCTTGTGTCCACAATATAATTGCTAATTATGTACCAATTAAAGCGGTACACAGGTTAATAAGCTTGCCACCCCTGTAATCTCTCTGCAACGGTCTGTGGGGCACGCCACACTCAGAGGCACTTGAAAACAACAGTACCCTGGTGACCCCATGAAATGACAGTATTTTGGATTTGCTTGAACGTGACAGACGGATTTTTTTTCTTTTCTTTTCTTTTTTTTTTTTTTTTGCTATACAGAAGAATTGTCCAGGATTGTTCCGGTCAGGGGCGACACGGTGGTGCAGTGGTTAGTGCCGTTGCCTCACAGCAAGAAGGCCCTGGGTTCGAGCCCCGGTGTAGTCCAACCTTGGGGGTCGTCCTCTGTGTGGAGTCTGCATGTTCTCCCCCGTGTCTGCGTGGATTTCCTCCGGTTGCAACGGTTTCCTCCCACAGTCCAAAGACATGTAGGTCAGGTGAATCATCTGTCATACTAAATTGTCCCTAGGTATGAATGTGTGTGTGTGTGTCAGCCCTGTGATGGCCTGGCGGCCTGTCCAGGGTGTCTCCCTGCCTGCTGCCCAGTGACTGTTGGGATAGGCTCCAGCATCCCTGCGACCCTGAGAGCAGGATAAGCGGTTTGGATAATGGATGGATGGATGGTCCCGGTTAGCAGTCGCTGACCATCAGATCCACAGGCAGACTTTTTATTCAATATTTCTTGCCTTGTTTTTTAAACCTGGCAAGCTGTCAAAAAGAACTCCATACAGAAACAGCCTGGAGGAAGAGTTGAAAGATTTGAACACTTTTGGAAATCCATAGACTGTACTGTTACCCAGGCCTGCCCACAGAAATGGCTGGGCCCCAGAAAAGTTCCAGTGAATACCCCCCCCCCCCATCTGCTTTACTCATATAAATGCGTAATGGGGGCTGTATAGACACACACACACACACACACACACACACACACACACACACACACACACACACACACAATAATAGAACTCTTTGACACACTTAAACACACCAAGGCCAACAAAGATCTCTTACAACACACATTTCTTAGTAGAAAATGCAATTTCTTACCTTATGGCTTCATATTTGCCTCTTATACAGCCATCTTCATCTTGTCTTACTGGATGCAATGTCCTTTATAGTGTCTTTACAGTCCATCTGTTTAGCCAGTACTCACTCAATGGCAAGTATTGCCATTATCTTTATCATTGCTTATATTTAGGATGATGTTGCTGGCCTCCATAACACCCCCCAGCGACCCGGCCCCAGAAGGCTCCCCCTCCCCTTGTGGGCGGCCCTGCTGTCACCTAACGACTCCACTGGAGCAGATGATGCGCCTTGCTGAAGGGCACCTCCACATGCATGCACTGTACTGACAGAGGAGAGAGCATTTTCCCATTGATTTTCCCATCTCAGATTTGACCTCTGCACTTGAACCCAAAATACAAGTTTCTCTCTAACCATTGAGTTGCTGTCGCCCTCTTCAGGGAGTCCGCTCTCATCTCCTATTCCCTGTGGAAATTGAGTTGAGTTAACTGGCACCCCCCCCCTTTTTCTCCCCAATTGTACTTGGCCAATTACCCTGCTCTTCACCTCCGGCTTCCCACCCACAGACACGGCCAATTGTGTCTGGACAGACTCTCGACCAAGCCCGAGGTAACACAGGGATTCGAACCAGCGATCCTCGTGTTGGTAGGCAAGCTAGTCAAGTGGCATTTACATTATTTTCTATGAGTGTACTGCCGACATGCCACGCTGCTTGGCTTTGTTGCACCAAACAGCTGTCGTGAGTTGACCTTCACCCTTTTACTGGGGAAACAGGCCACACTATGTCAAGTGATGTTGAATATTTCAACTCCAAGCAGAATTAAGAAGAAATCAACGCTATTGTGTCGGTTTACACTCGGCGCTTATGTAAAAGTGCAATATTTTATCATTTCATCATTCAAATATGCAAATATACTGAGATTATTACCCAGCTGTTGTCTGGCTGCAACAATAGCACGGTTCTTCGAAATATATTTGAAGGACGATTGAAATCACCCAGTCTTCATCGTAATCGAATTAACCGGGTTAATAACCCACATAAAAAAACTCCATCTTGCCGGTGAAACGTTTGTTAATGAATAGCCTGCTGGTCATCTGCTTCAAACAGTTTCCGGTTGGTAGCCAATTGAGTTCCGTTCGAAAGGATTCATCTTAAATCCAATGGTCCTAGACATAGACATATAAAGAGTAGACGCCGCATTGGCTGTTGGGGCGCGAGAAATACGGCCGCCATCTTGGACCGGTCATCATACGCGTTGCCTAGCAGCAGAATACACGACTGAGAAAGATGCCAGAACGCTGTTCAGCATATTCCTGCTCCAATCGACGGACCGTCGAAAACAGGGCTCGGGGGATTACTTTTCACAAGTAAGATTGAACATCACTATTGGTTGTATTTTGTGAATTTAATATTACTGTACTGTATTTATGTCCAACTGCGAAATCGTAGCCAGCTAGCTAGGCTATGCTCAGTGCCGGTGTTCACCCGGCTATGAACTGAGACTTTATAAGTCATATTCCATAACACTGACTTTACAACTGACAAAAGAATGCTATTGTACAAATAAAACAATATTAACGTTACTGGTATTATATTGACCAGCGAATTTTACACAGGTGGCACAGACTGTATTATTCACATGTAATCCATCCTAACAACAGTAAGATAGGGGAGAACCGGGCCCAAAGTAACACGCCGCGAAATTAGCACAGAGCTTTTTTCGAAGGAAACAAAATAGGACGTGATGCAATTAAGTCAGTGTGTGTGTTTATAAGACCTCTCCCTTCTCCCAAAAAATTGGCGCGATACGCAGTTATTTAAAAAAGTTATAGAGCGAAAGCTGTCCTGTGATGGGTGCCGTGCGAGCCTTGTCAGAGATGCTGTCCCATCATCACGTGACGAGAGCTACCTACCACCTTCTAGCCCTGAAACACAACGGCGGGCGGCCTAGTGATTCCATCACAAGGCACAGTGAAGGTTTGATTTCATTATCTTGTTTTAAAAAGTATTTTAATCTTTGTGTATTAAAGTTGCTTTGTTCTTTGTTCTTATTTTCTCTGTTCTGTAAAGTGTCTTTGAGCACTGTGTAAAGCGCTATATAAATATAATGTATTATTATTATTATAAGGTGCTGAGAGCTGCAGAGAGGGTGATTCGCCAAGCTGCAACAAAGCAAACTCCAAAGCTGTCTACAATCACCCACATCGTCCGAGAGGAGATTGGCACGGAGGATGTTTTTCTGCTTGGAGAACACATTGAGGAGACACAGTTTGCCATCGACAACCACCACTACAACTTGTTGTCTTTGGTTGTGTCTGAGTTTCTCAAGATAAGGTTGCACCACATTGCAAAACTCACCTCTCTTGACCTGCAGAAAGGGAGCACGAGAAAGAAACTCTGCAAAACAGTTCTCTTTCAAGGGTTTTAGGGGTTTCATGTCAAACTTTAATTAGCAACTTTTATTTTTTCCCCTACATTGTTATGCTACATTATTTATATATTTATCTCTCTTTAAAATATATATGTATATCTGTATTTATTTTTTATTTTTACATCATACTATTGGATATAATTACGATATTATTACAGTATTATACCACTTTATTACACACACACACACACACACACACACACACACACACACACACACACACACACACACACACACACACACACACTGTATACTTCCTACCCTCACATGTAAATATTTTGTGTTGTTGTCAGTGTTTACGTTTGTCCATTGTGTTTAATGTACTGGTCACCTATATATATAGTGAGTGTTTTGCTAAATACCGTATTGTTCCGAATATAAGACGACCCTGATTATATGACGACCCCCCCCTTTTTCAAGACTCATTTTTGGAAAAATACTCTTTGCAGAGCAAATATTGGTTTTATAAAGAAAAACATTATATTTGAAAAAAATTATAATAAAAACACATTGAATAAAACAAGGTAGTCTGTTTAACAGCTTTTAAATAAAATTATGTTTTCAATATATTTTAGATGAAATTGTCACATTTAAATAAGAAAATGTAAATACATTTGTAAATGAATGACTTATGGTATTTAAATAGCATACAAATGAAAATAAACTGTAGTCTATTGAGACTATCCATCTCATAGTGAAAAAATAACAATTTCAACATTTCAATAACTGCATTAACCATCGAAGTGGTATAATTTTAGAACGGTCTTGAAACAAATCTGACTGAGTGAGAATGTATATTGACATTCAAAAGTCTAGACCTCGAATGTAAGACGACCCCCACTTTTTCATACGTATTTCCAGGGTAAAAACCCCGTCTTATATTCAGAACAATACGGTAGCCACCTATCATACATCACATATATCATATATCAGAATATTCTATTACTGTTAAGCCAACTATGAATATTAAAATACGTCAAACCATGTGTCCTGTATCATAGCTACATGTATGACGTTTTCAGCAACAAAAAATGGCGTGGAAATCAGTTTGGTATTCAGCGAGTTATGATTGATTAACTGCGCTGACAGTTCATTGCGCCTGCCAAACACATTACACTGAGTGGAGCGGGTGACCGATCCAAGATGGCGGCCCCACGGCTCGTCAGCGCCAATAGGCAGTAGCGGTTGATGCGGCGTCTACTCTTTATATGTCTATGGTCCTAGAGACCCTGTGCTGTTAGGAGTGCCGATTAGCGGAGCCTGTCTATTGTCCACCCTGCTCTCTGCCAATCACGGGAATGCTTGTTATGTCGGTCAGCATGCGTGCCTGTGGTTGGTGGAGCGGGGAAGGGGGGGGGCTGGCCCGCTGGTTCCTTACTGTTTTCGTTTGGGAGGGAAACCGACCACTGAGATTTGGAGTTAATGGCGGTCTGTAATGACTTGGCTGCGGCATACAGCAGCCGAGAATAAAGACGCCGTTCGGTTGGAAGTTCTGTAAGTGTTATCTTTATAGCGGTGAACGCTACTACAGACATACAAATTTGTTCTTACAAACCCAATGATTTATTTATTTATTTATTTTGCTCTCCAGTATGTCTGACAGGCGCTAGCAAAGCCTGATGGTTATTTGGAACTCATTCCCCCTAACGTCTTGCAACGCGCCATCATCGAGGCCTGCAAAGACGTCAGCGTTAACTTATTGGTGTGTAAATTCAGGCGTTACCCGGGTTCTAGAGTGGGCTGTAAGGCAGAGTTCAGGGCCAAAACATCCTATGGGTGTGTAAACACAAATGGGCACCTTTATGAGTGCTAGATGGAGGGATTGTACAAGTCCAGTGGTAAAAGCTGTAATTTCGCACCCTACGCACGACTCTGCCCGATGCCAGAGAATATAAAAATGATACATGTCCTGTCAATACTCTATGCTAATTTGGAAAGAGTTATGCCTGTGCTGGGGGAACCATTGATTTACTAAAACTTTGTTCTTCATAGATTATTGTATGCTGGGTGAAGGAGGCGGAGGTATCTTTTTCTGTCAAGGTTTTAGTTATAGTCAGATAATATTAATAAACTGAAAAGGGGATTGTAATTCAAATGCTCAGATGGACCGAAAACAGAGGGCGAACCAATCCAAAGAAAACTAGAGCTGATTCATTGTGGCCAACAAAGCAGCTGCTAGCCATAAGATTAGCATATGGCGGGTCCAAGAAAACCCAGTTTCATAATTCATAACTTCGACTTGGAATGTCTTAAGAGGAAGTCATTTTGAGAAGACACAAATAACGGACAGAGTATTTTTCTCTACAGCCGAACAGCTCAGGTTTTAAGGCCATGCTTTTGAGGACAGAGTATTTTTTCTTTCCAATATTCAGTGCACACTGCCATAAATGTGATCACAATACACAGGCTAGCTCCACGTAAATTGCCCATTCCCATGGAAATGCACAAGATGTTAAAATGAGTTTAGTCGCGGTGAAGGAATCACACAGAGCTCAGCTCAGCTCATTCGCCTCCCTCATCGGAGAGCAACATGTTTGGCATTATCACTGATGAAAAGTGTGATGGAAAACAATGGGCTCAGCATCAACAAATAGATGAAATGAACCAAGGTATCAATTAGAGTCAGGGTCAGTTGGGCAACCGACCTAAATGACACAGGGTGAGAGCACACAGTAAGAGAAAGCCTCTGCATGCATACGGTTAGGCCGGCTGCATTTGCATGGTTGTCCACATCACACTGTCTGGGCTTTGCAGGCTACAAAGGTTTTTTTCTGTCTAATTAGGGCAAAAAGAGCAGAGTTACTGGGAGGCTGTAGCAGCAGTCAGTCTGGTTAGTGTGTGTGTGTTTGTGAAACACTCACAGTTATGTCTGTAAATACCCTGTGATGATGCTAAAAGTGGTCTCTAGACATCTCCAGACAAATCCTTAAAAGTATGTGCATTTTCCAGTAACTCTCAGCGGAGTTAATGGCCTGAGGAATCCTACTTTCAAATGTGTTCAGCACAAAGGATCGTGTAGAGGCGGTTCAGACACGTCACACTGCAGTCTAATCAAAATGAAGACATGCCTCATGGTATCCCTGTAATAATGTTGTTTGTGAGGTTACGTGAGTACTGAAAAGACAAGAATTTATAATTCACAAAACACCCGCCGCCAAAATGTGGCCAAGCCACCAATTATGATCTCAGCTTCTCTGAGCTGTGTTTACGTTCATTCATACTGACACTGAAAACTGTTCCAAACAACCAGTTAAATCAACATTGCGTTTCTCGCGTTAACAACGTCCAGTTCATAGGTCGCAACTCGGCTTCTCCTTGAAGAAGCCATGTTCTGGCAACTTTTGCAGCCCCATAAAGATATGTCTCCCGTCGACCCGTGGCATCGCGGGAAAGCGCCATATTCCCCCCCATTTTTTGATCCGTTTTCACCAACAAAGTAGCGTAAACTGTCGATAACCTAAAATAAACAAATAAAAAAAACAATCTACATGTTGGTCTTTTACATTTCCTTGAGTGAAAAAGAAATGTAATAACCGGATTCGGGTGCGGGCATGCGCATTCCCCATAAACGCTGAGATATATATTATTTTGGGGATACAATATTTGGCCTCACAAGGCCCCCCTTCCCCCGGCCGGGCCTCTGATGACGTTGGACTGGATCCCAGCGAAGTGGAAGTTGGCATTTCTACCTGCAGGAGATCCCGAGAAGCGCAATAAGGTTTACCAAGAAACCGAGAGTTTTGTCTTTTAAACAATACTGCGATGCGGATACTGCGGTCCAAGGACTTCACTTCAGCTTACGGGTTCATCTCAAAAGTGCGCCCAGTGAAGGGAATCGTTTCAAGAGATCCCCTGAGATGGGACGCCGGGGTACGCGGGGGAACTACAGTCGCGGCGGAGCGGCGGACGAACTCGGCGCAACGTGGACGGAGAACCGCCTCCTGCGTGCCAGCAGGCGCCGCGAAGAGACTTGTCGACGCTCAACAAAGCTGCCGAAAATACACCTCATCTTCCTCATCTTCCTCCTCATCACCCTACACAACATACGAGCAGGCTTTTTCCGCGGCCAGCCGTCACCCAGAGAAGTACTGGCATGACATTGGGCGGAACATTGACTGGTTTGAACCTTACGGTAAAACCTTACACATAGAAGACCCTGTTTTCCCGAACTGGTGAGTTTTAATGTGCCCTAGTGTCGACACGACACACAGCCTTCACAACGGACGAGTAAACACGTGGGTCTGACATTGCGCCACTTGCACTGACTTGTGATCCAACCTTGGGCTGGCTTGTTTATTAACAGTACCGGCCCTGGACTGGTAAATAAAAAAAAGAGGTTGACCTATGATCTTTAGTTAGTGATCATCATGAGGCAGCAAACTACCAATATGGGCAGTAGTTGCAGAAATGCAGTCATTTATATATGTTCCCCATTGAAATACACTTATCTAACTTGCATCAGCTTGATGCTATTTGTGTTGATGTATGCTGTGACTTATGTAATGAACATTGATGTCAGCCCTAGAAAAGGTGGGTGTAGTCTGCAAAGGTATATGACCAATTTATACACCCTTCTTCCTACCAGAATAAGCAGGTACACATGTTAGTATGTTTTCCTTTGGTTTTTGCTTATCGTGTTGGTGGAAGTGGTTATTTGCAGTGTGGACACTGTTTCTGCCCTGGCAGATTAATCACACCGGTATTACATTTAAATGCACGGCACGTCATCCAGGTTAGAGAGGATGTCTCAACCCCCAGGACCTGATGCACTTCTGCAAAAAAAAAAAAAAAACGAAGGACACAGTTAATGAATGATACCTCGTGGTCACCATGTTTTCCAAGACAGCAAGATCCCAGACAACATCTGTTCGAGCTACGGTGGATAGAAAAAGTCTGCACACCCCCTGTTAAAATGGCAGGTTTTTGTGATGTAAAAAAGATGAAACCCAGAAAAACCCCATGTCCTAACTTTTCCAAACCTGAGGAGCTGCAGGAATTGCTGGCAAGCTCTGGTTGCTCCCTACATGTGACAACAATTTCCCATATTCTTTGTAAGTCTGGGCGGTAAGACAGAAGCCTTTTCACATGAAGAAAAACATCCATGCCCGGCCAAGTTTTGCAAAAAGATACTACACCCAGTCTCCAAAACCATGTGAAAAAATGTGTTGTGGTCTGATGAGACCAGGTTGTACCCTTTGGCCGTAATTCCAAAAGATGTTTGGCACAAAAACAACACAGCACATCACCATACCCATCATGCTTTGGGGCTGCTTTTCTTCATCTGGAACTCGGGCTTTAGTCAAGGTGCAGGGAATCATGAATAGCTCCAAATACTAGTCGATTTTGGCGTCTGCTGGAAAGCTGAAGAGGATTTTCACCTTTCAGCACAAAAAAGACCCAAAGCATACATCCACATCAACAAAGGGACGACTTCACCAAAAGAAGTTCAGCGTTTTGGAAAGGCCCAGCCAGAGCCCAGACCTGGATCTAATTGGAAATCTGTGGGGTTACCTGAAGAGGGCTGTGCACAGGAGATGCCCTCACACTTTGATGCGCCTAGAATGTTTTACCCAGTTCCCCCTCGGGGAGGAATAAAGTATTCTGAGTCTGATTTACAAGGAAGTGTGGGGAAATATTGCCAAGTCAAGATGTGCCAAGCTGATAGGCTCTCACCCACAAAGACTGAGTGCAAAAGGCACTTCAACAAAGTATTGGTTTAGGGGTATGGACACTTATGCAACCAGGTTATTATAAGTTTTTATTTTATCCCCCCCCCAAAGGTTTCAATTTATTTTTCATTTGAATTTTGTAAGTTGCAATTTCACATCAAATGGGGGAAAAGTTCTGACAATTTATCTTGGTTTCCTTTTTTGACATCACAAAAACCTGTCATTTTAATAGGGGTGTGTAGACTTTCTATATCCACAGTAGCTCCTTTTTTTCTTTTTTTTTTTTTTTTACCCATTGGCAGCTCACCCAAATTAGGGGAAATTTTCACCTTATTAATTAGTATACAGTGATATTCTTTTGTTTGGCGTGTCTGCTGATGTATTTTTGCCCTCAGCCCTTACAGGTTTTTTCAGCTATTTTCCATTTCCAGTTAAAAAGAAACTGAAGTAAAATTGCGGTATTTTGTTGCTTATTGATTTTTTTTATTTTTCAATCCCACTTCAAACTACAACAACAACGTGTCTGATTTGCAACAGGTTTGTGGGAGGGAAGGTGAACGTGTGCCACAACGCAGTGGACCATCATGTCGAGAACGGGCGTGGAGAGCAGCCTGCCATCCTTTACGATAGTCCTGTAACTGAAACCAAACAGACGATCACTTTCAGAGAACTCCAGGACCAGGTTTGGAATAATAGCAATCCCAATAAATATGACACTCTTGATATCTAACACCATGTGACATGTCACTTTTGAACAAGTGTGTTAACCTGTCCCGTGGTTCAGGTGTCCAGACTGGCGGGGGTCTTGGTGAAGAATGGAGTACAGAAGGGGGACCTGGTGGTGATTTACATGCCCATGATTCCTCAGGCCATGTTCACCATGCTGGCCTGTGCCAGGATCGGTGCCCCTCACAGCCTGATCTTCGGTGGCTTCGCCTCCAGAGAGCTCTCCATCCGCATCGATCATGCCAAGGTTAGACGAGACAGGTAGTATTCACAGTAGAGCTGAATGATAGTTATCATTCATAATGGAGAAAAAAACCCAACCTTGCAATTTTTTTTTTGTGGTATGTAATGCATTATTAGAGACAAGGAATTTAATAATTTCACCAATATTCAGCTTTTAACTTTCAAAGCCCCATTTCTAGCAATGATTTTAGGGATCTTGGAGGAAATATGGCAGTTGTCCAAGAAGTCATCAAATCGAACTAGAGTATATTATTATTCAGATGAGCCAGAATAAGCCTGTGATATATTGTTCAGCCCCAATTCACAGTGTGATGTTATGAGATCAGTGGTTCTCAATCAGGTCCTCGGGTATCACCAGTACTGCTAGTTTTCCATTCCGTCAGGCCGTTCATCACATCCGCCTGTTCTTCCAGTTATTCCAGCCTCATCAGGGAGGTTTTAGACCCGGAACAGCAGGTGAATGTAATTAAACACCTGGCAGGACAGAAAACCAGCACTACTGGTGATACCTGAGGACCTGATTGAGAACTGCGTTAGTGTGGCAATAGAGCCACTTGATAATTTCCCATGCAACAGGTTGTCTACTCACTTGAAAAGAATTGACAACAGGATGACATGATGCTCTTTTGTCCTTGTTCAGTTGCAAGAAACAGGGATGTTTCAGTGATTTGGCAGTAATAATTACCCCCCATTAAAACATCTGTTAAAATTTTGGAAGCCTGATGCCCCTAAACTGAGTTTGGAAGAATTCACTCACACAATGAATGACTTTTCTATTTTTTTGGGGGAGGGGGACCCCCCCCCCCTTTTCACCGCAATTGTATCCGGCCAATTACCCCACTCTTCCGAGCCGTCCTGGTCGCTGCTCCACCCCCTCTGCTGATCCGGGGAGGGCTGCAGACTACCACATGCCTCCTCCGATACATGTGGATTCGCCAGCCGCTTTCTTCTCTCACCTGACAGTGAGGAGTTTCGCCAGGGGGACATAGCGCGAGGAAGGATCACGCTATTCCCTCCCAGTTCCCCCTCCCTGAACAGGCGCCTCGAATGACCAGAGGAGGCGCTAGGTCAGCGACCAGGACACACATCCACATCCGGCTTCCCACCAGCAGACACGGCCAGTTGTGTCTGTAGGGATACCCGACCAAGCTGGAGGTAACACGGGGATTCGAACCACCGATCCCCGTGTCGGTAGGCAATGGAATAGACCGCTACGCTACCCGGATTCCCCCAAATGTCTTTTCTAGATCACAGCCAATAACTAGAAGCACATGAATATAGAATCTACATATTAAAATTTAGATGACACCAATGACCAACTGGTGATGTACACACACGTCATTATTCTGTGGCAAGCCTGATAAACATGCTATGCAAAAATTACAGCATCCAAGTCAAAACTAAGCTTTCATAGCAGTACAAGACCACATTATTTGTACCCCATGTTATATTACTGCACAATAATCGATAGGCATTCAAATAAACTGCTCTTAACTTAACATTCGCTCTAACAACTATACCAGGAATAGGAAAAAGATGCAAAGTAATGAGGAGTGGAGTGCTGCCAAGGAGCTCTTTAAACGGGTTGCACAATCAAAGTCATTCTGTGTGTCTCAGCCTAAGATGATTGTGACCGCCTCGTTTGGTATTGAGCCGGGCAGGCGAGTGGAGTACATTCCCCTGGTGGAGAAAGCCCTGCAGATGAGCTCCCACAGGCCAAGTAAAGTCCTCATCTACAACCGACCCAACATGGTAAGATCCAATAACACACACAATGCCAATAACGCTGCAGCGTGCCGTCTTTTCAGATTGATTGCGCTGGTCACATATAATGACCACATGCAGTCAACCTGGGACTTGAAGCCTCACCTCACACCGTTGTGTAACCTCACTGGTATGTGGTAGATTCAGAGACCTAGCAACTGTGTGTGCACCAGAAATTTTTCCAACCACAGATGGTCTTTGAGGAGTGTGATGATGTGACAGACATCCTATCTAAAATCTGCAGGCGACACGAAGTGGGGGTGGTACAAGATGATGATTCGCAGTGTGGGAAAATGCAGAAAAGGCCATTCTAGGCAGCCAAACAGATTCAAGCTGAGCTGTAAAGAATAACTATGGCGTTATATGGTGACAGATCATCTCATACAAGAGGAAAAATTGAGGTCAAAAACTTCTAAGGTCAACCAGTGGTTAGCACTGTTGCCTCACAGCAAGGAGGTCCTGGGTTTGAACTCCAGGCCGTCCCAGGTCCGTTCTGTGTGGAGTTTGCATGTTCTCCCCGTGTCTGCATGGGTTTCCTCCAGGGGTCTGGTTTCCTTCCACAGTCCAAAGACGTGTAGGTCAGGTGAATTGGCGGTACTAAATTGTCCCTAGGAATGAATGTGTGTGTGTGTGTGTGTGTGTGGGCGGGCCCTGTGTGATGGCCTGGCAGCCTGTCCAGGGTGTCTTCCCGTCTGCCGCCCAAAGACTGCTGGAATAGGCTCCAGCATCCCGGCGGCCCTGAGAGCAGGTTAAGCAGTTCAGATAATGGATGGATGGATATATAATCCAGTGAGTCAAGTAAATTCCTTATGAGACATTACAAGCCTGTTTCATGCCATAAGCAATATTGCCTCATAAAGAATTTACTTGACTCACTTGATTATTTTCCTCCTTATTTGTTGAGCACTTTCCCTACTGTTGAGTGTTTCTTTTAACAAAGTTATATATATATATATATGGGGAAGCCTGGCCTGAGTGGCTAAAATGTCGGAGGCAGACTTAAAACCGTTTCTATATAATAAAACACTTTATTGACAGGATGTAGCTACAAGTGAAACAAAAGAACATGAAGAAAGTAAACAAACAAAATTAACAGTTAACTCATCTTAACTGAACAAACTCAACTTCCAATAATTGAGCTTAAACTAACAAATAACTAAACAAAACTCACCTTACAACAATTGAACATCTTGTGCACACATCTACACCCTGACGTCCTACAGCCCCTAACAGCTCCTAAACTACTGCTTAAATCCTCGCTTGGAGTTGATCAGCAGCACCTGGGTTTAGGCTGAACCCCTGTGGCAGGGAAAGCCAACACCTGGAAATGATTAAGATTGACGATGGGACAAATGGTGTGTTCTCACCCCAGTTGGAACCAGTCTCCAGCAAGAGTCCTTGGCTTAGACTCCTAATGCTATACAAGCCAGCTACCTCGGATATGAGTGAGATCAACATGAATAGAGTCATACCGGATGTCGCCCGGGTTAACGAGGTCCGTGTCAGATGTTGGGGAACCAGGACGACCTGATGAGAAATGGGCTACTGGAACAAGACATTCATGGACGAGAGCTGAGAACCTGGAACTGATGGAATGCTGCTATAACAGCAGACCCCTGGAGAGGGGCTATATGAAGCATATGTGGAAATTGTGGACCAGTAGGAGACCTACTTCCACACTGACTCAGAAGCAGCTAGTGGCTAAATGCTGGAACATCCAACAGAGGGAAGCTACTGTCACGACTTGAGATGGACAGGCTCCAACAGGACGACTATACAGTTCAGAACCCTGAATGGCAGGGTGTGTGTGTGTGTGTGTGTGTGTGTGTGTGTGTGTGTGTGTGTGTATATATATCTTGGAAACCATTCCCCATTGGGCACGAAGCACTTTCAGTGTTATGACATGTGCTTATCAGTTACTGTATCTCACAAAGTAATGTGACAGACGTGGTTGTTTGAAGGCCGATTTCAACATGAAAGCTTTACTTAATCAGGCAAGTGTGGCATATGGTCGGCTTGTTGAGCAAGCAGAGAGGCATTTCAGGCAGTTACAGATTTTGTGTGTGTGTGTGTGTGCTGGCAGCGGGCAGGGGTTTTTTTTGTCGTTGCTTTTTCCCTTTGCCTTAAGAGTCTGTAAATTTTGAATGAGTTCTTGATCTGGAGATAAGTCTCAACACTTCTCTGCACCAAGAAAACCATGACCAGAATGTTTCTTTAGCCCCCTGGGTCGTGATTACGTTTCATTTTAACTGAGCACATGAACAACATTTACAGTCATAAGCAAAAAGAGAACCGTTCATTTTACAAGAAATATGATCGCCTCATATTTTTTAATTGAATGCATCGACCCCCTTGTTCCTCTTACCCTAGGAGAGGGCGTCCATGAGTCCAGACTTGGCTTTAGACTGGGAGGAAGAGATGGCTGCTGCTCTGCCCCATGACTGTGTCTCCCTGCCCTCCAACCACCCTCTTTACGTCCTCTACACCTCGGGGACCACCGGGACCCCCAAGGTACCGATGCTGCAACACACACACACACACACACACACACACACACAGCACAAAAGCAACAGTATGGTTGTCCTCCAGTATATTTGGCGGGGACGAATGACTCAAGGAATCATGGGTGCTTGTCCATCTGCTCACATAGTCACCAAAAGCAGCCGTTACTGTTTGGAGTACAAAGCTGACTTGTTTGCCTTTTGGCTCTGCCATGCTATCAAAGTCCATTTGAAATGCCAACACATTGACATAAAGGAAAAAGAACAAACCGGAGCATTTTCAGCAGCAGGTGTTCGAGCACCAATAATGAGGTTTTCTGGTGGAATAGCTCACGGGCATTTTTAATGCTTTCCGATAGTACTCTTTTGACTTTGACAAAAAGATCATTTGAAAATTCCACCTTCTGACTAGGTTATGCACTTAATAGCGCTCTTACTGACCCCCGGTTTCTCATTTTGTGCTGTCGGTAAGGTCTATGGTACAATATTGCTGAAAATAAACCCTTGTTTGGGCTTTTGATGGGAAATGAAATGGGTAGTAACACCATGGTTTTGCCAAGGAAATTTTAAGAACTCTCGGATAATGTAATTGACAGATGTTTATTCCATTGGTGAGAGCAAACATGATAATGGAATTAGATTAGGGCTCCAACGACTTTGAGAAGGGCACACTTTTCTAAATGGTACTGAAAGGCTTAGAAGCTGGTTGTAGATTAACTTGGTGCTCCATCTTTCTCATGAAGTTTAATACCCGTCAGTGCTCTGATGTCTCTTATCTTGTCTCCAGGGCATCGTGAGAGACACCGCAGGCTATGCCGTGATGCTGAAATGGACCATGTCAAATATTTATGGACTCAGTCCTGGAGACGTAAGGCACTAAAGCATTCGTTTGAGTTACTAATGTGCATGAGAATAAATGGCGTTGTAGCCGGCGCAGAGATAAATTCTTACTCGCAGAAAGATTGCATCTCCATATGGTATCTGAGTTTACTCGAGAATCAAACATTCTGGCTTTTTTATATGTTGATATTGTGGTTCATGCTTATCATTGGTTTTGCTGGATGAAATTAGAGATTTTTCTCAACCGTTCACCCTCTTGTGTGTTTTAGGTGTGGTGGGCGGCGTCTGACCTGGGCTGGGTGGTCGGCCACTCCTACATCTGCTACGGCCCCCTCCTCCACGGGAACACCACCATTCTCTACGAGGTGATACTCTAGGATTACTCCAGTGGAAACCACCTGTGAAACAGTCCTTTATCTGTTCACATCTTTATGACTCGGTCCCGCCGCACAAGCAGAGCCTCCGCACGCGGCATAGATTGCTCTCCGTGCAGACATATGGCAGAGGAATTAGCAAGGCCTAATGAAATCTTTTCTGCGTGATGATATGTGTTGATATTAATGCATCCAGTTGTGGTTGATTTGTTGTGGCTGGGAAGGATGTGCGGCAGGTTAGGAAGAGAGGGAAACGGATGAGGCGGCATGGTGGTGCAGGGCAGCACGGTGGTGCAGTGGTTAGCGCGGACGCCTCACAGCAAGAAGGTCCTGGGTTCGAGCCCCAGGGTAGTCCAACCTTGGTGGGTCATCCCGGGTCGTCCTCTGTGTGGAGTTTGCATGTTCTCCCTGTGTCTGCGTGGGTTTCCTCCAGGGGCTCCGGTTTCCTCCCACAGTCCAAAGACATGTAAGTTAGGTGAATTGGCGGTACTAAAATTTTCCCTGGCTTGGGGAGACACCCTAGCCAGGCCTGGCGGCCTGTCCAGGGTGTCTCCCCGCCTGCCGCCCAGTGACTGCTGGATTAGGCTCCAGCATCCCCGCGACCCTGAGGGCAGGATAAGTGGTTAAGACAATGGATGGATGGATGGAAACGGATGACCTGCAGTGGTGACCCCTAACGGGAGCAGCTGAAAGTAGAAGTAGTAGTGGTTGTGGCTGATTAGCTTTGCCTGATAAAACCGCTCTCAAGAGTCCCCACATGGGCGTCCGGGTAGCGTAGCGGTCTATTCCGTTGTCTACCAACATGGGGATCCCCGGTTTGAATCCCCATGTTACCTCCGGCTTGGTCGGGTGTCCCTACAAACAAAATTGGCCGTGTCTGCAGGTGGGAAGCCGGATGTGGGTGTGTGTCCTGGTCGCTGCATTAGCGCCTCCTCTGGTCGGTCGGGGCGCCTGTTCAGGGGGGGGGGTGAACTGAGGGGAATAGCGTGATCCCCCCCCCCCCCCACGGGCTACGTCTCCCTGGTGAAACTCCTCACTGTCAGGTGAAAGGAAGCGGCTGGCGACTCCACATGTTTCAGAGGAGGCATGTGGTAGTCTGCAGCCCTCCCCGGATCGGCAGAAGTGGTGGAGCAGCGACCGGGGCGGCTCAGAAGAGTGGGGTAATTGACTGGATACAATTGGGTAGGAAAAAAAAAGGGGGAGGGGGAGTCCCCACGTGAGCCGCTGTGTTTTGTGTGGGTTTATTTGTGTGGAGGAGTCTTGTTAGAGCAGGGCTGAGGGAAAGTTTTTGTTGTTTGTGTGTTTATCTTTGTTTGTCCGACTTTTGTATTGTCTCTGTGTGTGTCTGTAGTGGTGGTCATCCATTACACTAGCTCTTAGATTGCTCTCCATTGGGAAGCGGACAGGTAGTGGGCGCTGAATTACTTTCCCCAAGTTAAAATCGATTTTTGACTCAAACCCCACTGTTTGTCTAACGTGGCTCCTGTTTAAGCTTCAGGTCTATTGCTGCCTAAAATTGCACCTCTCTGATCAATACGCACGCCGTCCCCGAGGTGAAAATAAACCCGACAGCCGGCACTCACCTCTGTTGTTTACCATTCTCAGTTAATCTATAGTTGTCCTCTAACTGCAGGGACAGCGCAGTTTAACTCCTTGGAAATTGCTGTTGGAGACGCAATCCCTCAGGCTTCTTTTGTGCATGCACATTACTTCTTTGGTTGTCTGTAATCCTGCTTTCTAATCTGTGGATTGTTTTGGCCCATCTGTCTGGAGGGCATTGCTCCCACACAGCTCTCCATTTCTATAAGCTGGTATCTGAATATGTATGGTGCATAGTTCACAGCTGATGTGTGTTCATACTGCCGGGCGTCACAGAAGCGACTGCCGTTGAACCACCCCAAATCCAGGCGGTATAAATCACTTTAACTTCTTGCCCATGGACTGTCTACGCAGCCACTATCTCCTGTGTGTGTAGACGCACATGTTCACACGGTTGTTATGCTCTGTGAAACCGAACAGTCACCGCTGTAATGTGTGTTTACAGGGTAAACCTGTTGGAACGCCAGACCCCGGAGCATTCTTCCGCGTCCTGTCAGAGCATGGAGCGTCTTCCATGTTCACAGCGCCCACCGCCATCCGAGCCATTTGCCAGCAGGATCCCAGTGCTGCCGTCGGACGGAAATATCCCCTCACCAGGTAGACGTCGACACAAGTCACAAGTCAAGGACACGGCTAAGACTGAACATGTTACTTGGAAATAATAAAAATACACACTAGACAAGGAAATATGCAGTGTTGACATTATAGGGTGTCCTTGGGTTACGAACGCCCGATTTACGAACTGACTTCCGTAAAGCCTATTATTTTAAAAAATCGAGTTATGGGGCGTCAGGGTAGCGTGGCGGTCTATTCCATTGCCTACCAACACAGGGCTCGCCGGTTTGAATTCCCTTGTTACCTCCGGCTTGGTCGGGCATCCATATAGATAAAACTGGCTGTGTCTGCAGGTGGGAAGCCGGATGTGGGTATGTTTCCTGGTTGTCGCACTAGCGCCCCCTCTGGTTGGTCGGGGCACCTGTTCGGGAGGGGAGGAGAAACTGGGGGGGAATAGCGTGATCCTCCCACGCGCTACGTCGCCCTGGCGAAACCCCTCACTGTCAGGTGAAAAGAAGCGGCCGGCGACTCCACATGTATGGGAACTGTTCGTAGCTGTTCCGACTTACATACAAACTCGACTTACGAACAGACTCAAACCTGAGCTTGTTCGTAACCCGGGGACTTCCTGTACTGGTGTGGTTCAAAATGTGTACAAATATCTGTCTGTTGCTAGGAGCGCTTTAGTCATTTATAGAGTAATTAACACTCCTGACGTTCCCGGAGTGATGTGTTGTGTCCTGCGTGGCTGAAGGTGTTTTGCTCGGCGTCTTGTTAGTCTCTGGCCATCTGTTAAGGCACAGCCCCGCCCCGGCTTCATCACTCACAATCTGCACTCTCGGCCCGGCCTGTTTCGGCTGTAATCAGGATGGATGGCGTGACAGCGGCAGCAAGTCACTCCAACCCTTCCATATTAAATCGGTCTGGCCAAACTTTCTGGATCGTTATCTTGCCAGCTCGTTCCGGAAACCAGCCGGGAGGTTTGCTGTTATGAAATTTGACTCTAAAGGCATTGGCGGTATTCACTGCTGCCATTTTATCTCAGACGTCTGAAACTGACCTTAAGCACATATACACACACACACACACACACAGTGGGTGTTTTCCTTATCTGAATCGTGGGTCCAGAGATAAGAGAGGCCGTGCATTGTCGTTTACTGTATCTACCTATTTTGGGAGAATGCAGTGTGAATGCGAAGCCCTCAGAGACCGTAACTGTGATTTAGGGCCGTACAAAGAACTTGACTCGACTTGGCAATCATAAAGCGGTTCAACGAGCCGTTGGACTTACGTCCTCGGTGAATCATTTAATAGCATTTGCACTCAATGGGGGCGGGGGTGAGTTGTTTACTACTTTTTCCCACAGTAAATCTACATTACCTTTAGCATGTTCTGCCTGTAGAGATGGATTTCTGTGTTACTTTGCCACTAGTCCCAGCGACATTTATGTTTTCGTTTCTGTGCCGCAGCCTGCCACAGTTGTCCGTACAAGTCATATTCTGGAGCGTTGTGCAGCGTCTTTCTTCTAATGTGTCTTTTCTCCTTGAAGGAGGCAGATCTGTAAAAGATTACCGCAGTTCCCTTTGGTGGTGGAGAAAACACATCAGCGCTTTCTGTCGGAGGGAGCAACATGTCGGCGGTGATGAAATATGATTGAATCTTTAGTGCAAGATAGATGACTTATCCGCTTTGCCTTTTCAGCTTGCTCACTCCTGATGGGTTCGGACGGTCAGTTTATAGTACTTCCTGCTTTGCAGTGGGGAGAACAGCTTTATGGTGAGGCGTTATGCATCATTTCGTAACGGAGAGCACTGTCGGGAAATGCTCTCATTCATCTGGAGCACTTTCCCAGCTAATGACAGTTTACGTCTCACTTGTTACTTTGGCGAGGGTTGGGACTTTCTGTAGGCCTCGGAGGAAAGCTTTTGTTCCTATTAAATGTTAAGACAACTGAACGAATCTCTTTGGAAAACTCTCACTTAAATTTTAATGCCCTAGTTTGTCTCATGAATTCCTTATAGCAGTTGCTCCGCACAATATTTTCGTTTCAGCAGGTTGTACAGTTTTGCGTTTTATTTCAGTAAGCTGTGATGTAGAATCACATTAGATTAATGCTACCTCAGTGACTTCGGCCATTAGCTGCTATTGAATGCATTTTTTTTTTTATACACAGACGCAAATGAACCCTCTTTCTGAATATATATTACTCGACCTGAAACGGGCAGGATGTTTTACAATGGCTTAGGGAGGCTTCAGGAACGTGGTCAGTTTGTTAATACTGGGCTATCCCCTGCAGTGACATGTCAGGACTAAAACAAGTTGCTGGATTTAATTGAAAATGAGTTCACGGGAGTGTCGAGACATCCCAGGATACATAGATTGCTTTATTATGGCAGAGAAGCCTTATTTCATAGTCAGTAGGGATGCACCAATACCGCTTTTTTGTAAGTACAAGGGTACTTGGCGGTACCGAGTAACGATATGAGTACTTAATAATACCATTGAAGTTCTACCAATTACTTGCATCAGATGTTCCTCACTGTAACAAATTAATATACAACATGATGCTGTTGCTGATGACGTTTTAATTTAAAAAAAAATTTTTTTTTAATTTGATGACTGCTGGAATAGGCTCCAGCACCCCGTGACCCTGAGAGCAGGACAAGCAGTTCAGATAATGGATGGATTACCCCCCCTTTTTTTTTTTTCCTCCAAATTGTACTTGGCCAGTTACCCCACCCTTCCAAGCCGTCCCGGTCGTTGCTCCACCCCCTGCCGAGCTGGGGAGGGCTGCAGACTACCACATGCCTCCTCCGATGCATGTGGAGTCACCAGCCGCTTCTTTTCACCTGACAGCGAGGAGTTTCACCAGGGGGAAGTAACACATGGGAGGATCCCAGTGTTCCCCCTCCCCCCTGAACGGGCGCCCCGACCGACCAGAGGAGGCGCTAGTGCTGCAACCAGGACACACACCCACATCTGGCTTCCCACCTGCAGACACAGCCAATTGTGTCTGTACGGACGCCCGACCAAGCCGGAGGTAACACGGGGATTCAGACCGGAGATCTCCGTGTTGGTAGGCAACGGAATAGACCGCCACACCACCCGGACGCCCCACTGATGACATTTTAACATTAAACTTTGTGTTTTCCTGAACAAACATGGCACTGCCACACTACTACTATTACTTTCGGCTGCTCCCGTTAGGGGTCGCCACAGCGGATCATCCGTTCCATCTCTTCCTGTCCTCTGCATCTTCCTCTGTCACACCAGCCACCTGCATGCTCTCTCTCACCACATCCATAAACCTCCTCTTTGGCCTTCCTCTTTTCCTCTTCCCTGGCAGCGCCATATTCAGCATCCTTCTCCCAATATACCCAGCATCTCTCCTCCACACATGTCCAAACCATCTCCATCTTGCCTCTCTTGCTTTGTCTCCAAACCGTCCAACCTGAGCTGTTCCTCTAATACACTTGTTCCTAATCCTGTCCTCCTTCGTCACTCCCAATGAAAAACGTAGCATTTTCAACTCTGCCACCTCCAGCTCCGCCTCCTGTCTTTTCATCAGTGCCACTGTCTCAAAACCATACAACATAGTTGGTCTCACAACCATCTTGTAAACTTTCCCTTTAACTCTTGCTGGTACCCTTCTGTCCCAAATCACTCCTGACACTCTTCTCCACTCTTCTCTGAATTGATTAACTAGGTTGTTTTAACTACAGGATCATGGATACACATTGATTGGATTGATTTATTTTAATGTGCAATGAAAAGAAAATCCACAAGGTTGCATTGCTGCATCACACTGTCTCTGGTATGATGAGGTATTTATTTTAATAATTTTTTAACAGATTGTACTCGTTTATTTTTTACTCAGTTCTGTGCAGTTTTTACCCATTGAAATGGAAGTGTAGCAGAAAATATGACTGGCACACAACCACATGCAACATAGACGTAGTGTAGCAGGTAAAAAAAACTCCGCCCCTCCCCGCCCACGTGATGCGCCGCATCTGTGCCTGGGCTGTCCGCTCTCATCCAACTCGCACACGCTTGAAACTTTGTCATTTCTCATTCCGTTTTGGCTGTTTCTCTTCATCATCTGTCCTGGCTCCATCTCCTCCTCTTCCTGTATGAATGCAGAAAAAGGCACCACTCACTTTTCACAGGCTGGAATTGTCTAGTTGGATATCAGGTGCAGTTGTATCAGAGTAGTTTTATGAGTACACGAGGACAGTATTGGACCAATACTTGATACTGGTATTGGTATCGGTATCAGTGCATCCCTAAAAGTCAGTCATCCCGTGTATGGTGTGTTGTCACTGCAAGACATTTGCTGTCTGCCAAGCCTCGGTTCCGTAATGGCGCCGGTCGGTTATTGGCCTGCTCGAGTTATATTACTTGTCACCCTAACGTGTGAGGGCTACAGAGAGGAATAGCCTGCAGGGCTGTTAAGAGGACACAGACACACCTGCAGAAGCTTTGCAAACACACTCCACTCAAAGGAGCAGCAATGTGAGTGGGGGGAGCGGTAACTCAAGGTAAGATGGCCATGCTCTCAAACAAGTGACAGAGTGCATGACGCTGGTGAAGGCGGGCTTGCATGGCCATGCTCTCTAAGTGGTCTTTTTCCACTCTGTTTGTCCTCTGGATTAAATGATTTATCCTCACAACTGCCGAGAAATAAATCTCAGGGTATTCTCTGGTCTCTCGCTCTCACCTCTCTTGAATGTCTCCGTATGGTGCCAAGTTCAGCCACATACACACTTTTCTTATATGCAAAGTAGGGTACACATATCTGTCTGATGCAGACATTCTTGGCTCACACTGTGTCTTGGGGATTAAGTATTCAGCTCTTGGCTGTTTCTAAGCCTCTGTAGACATTTAACACAACCCTTGCACAGGAATTTTACACGACTAGGCAAGGCTGTTCCACTTGAAAATTGTATGTATTCAACAACAGGAGCTTTGGAGAGAAGGAAAAGGTAATCGACTGTTAATTTCAATTAAATTGTAGACCTGTTTTGTAAATCTTTTGTCATTGACGAGTGCCATGGCACTGACCCTCACAATATCAGCTCCTAGCATGTTAGTTTATGACATGACACATGGCGGTGAAGCCAATGTTGCCTTGCTCATATTGTTTTCTACATGACTGAATTACTCCAGGGTCATATTGTAGAGAGTGGTGTTGTCTTTACAAACCTCACAGTTTATTGTTTTACTGTGAGGTCCCGAGTCAGTCATTGCCAACAGCATATACAGAGGAGCTACTTCAGAATGTAACACAGCATGAATTATGACTTTTCGACTGACTCAGAGTCCAGGTATTAATCGGCAGTAACAGCCAATCCATTGCCCTCCCATTCCTAAGGCTGCACAAGGTTACATCATTAGCATTACTCTTTCAAATTATAATTCACATCCAACATAACCAGTGAGAATCTGAGATGAACATTGAATAATGAGAAATATTGTGTATTGAGGGCGGCATTGTTTTGTTAAGGAGCCAAGTCATGTCCAGAACATCGACTCAAGCTCCATCTTTTAATGTGGTGCCAAAGCACTGTCAAGCCAAGTCCATCTGATATTTTGGATTGAGATGCACTGTAGTTCAAGAGGCTGGAATTGGATTAGTTTGGGAAAATTATGGCGTCCTACAAGGTAAATTATATGTATTGAAACATGTTAATCTCTGGTATCTGCTTGCTTGTTCGGGTTTAAAGGTAGAATGAGTAGGATTTGTCGGTTGTGGTTTGTAAACGCAGCATTCAAAGTTGGCCCCTCCCTCCCGGGCTAACGTCACCAGGACATGCCCCCCCCCCCCCCCCCCGACCGCAGTTGCTGGAACACATCCCAGTGTACAGGCCAACTCCGCGCCACTCTTCATTCCCATTCTTTCCTTCAGTGTTCACCAGTGGGTGAAAGCCAACCCCAAATTCAGTCTCATTTTGGAACGAGCTTTTTCCACTTGGTGTTAGGCCTTGCTATATTTGTCTGTGAATGTTCTCATTCATCCAGGTCATGGTTATCCAAAGGAGTTGAATCAAGTGCAACTGGACTTGGTATATTTGCGTCTTTTCGGTGCTGTGTCCGCCACTGTAGTAGCTTCCTCTTGGATTTGTGCTTATGATCTCAATGTGGTACCTGGTCACTCTGTTTTTATACAGTCCTGCTGCCCAAAGGTTAACGTCCAGAAACGTCCCGTACACAGCAAAATAAGAAAAACTAGAGGCGTGAATTCAGTGGAGTGCAGACTTGGTGCCCAGACTTGGCGACAAACCACCCATTTTTCGCCTACCGGAAGAAAGGCAATAAGTGCACACACACAGACAGAAAATCCAGTATTTTTCCTGCCATTATAAAACTTCTTGTTTATTTTCAAGACTCATACCCGAATACATAATCTTTTGGTTTTGACACTGTCGCTACCCGATCTGACTCAACTGTAGATGGGAGTCGCGCGTGTGCATGGCTGACTTAAATCGTGCAGCGACGGAGAGCAACGTTGGTCAAGCGAGCTAGAGGACCTACTCGAAATGGCTGCTTCTAGAAGTGGGGGACTCGAGTCCAGGGCTGTAGCACAAAATTCTGGGCCCTATGCATAATTCGTAAGCACCCTCTGTGGGCCCCTTTCCTGTTTTGTATCTCACGCATCACTTTTCTGAGTTCTAGCATACTGTATATTATTTACAATCACAGTACATTAATCTATTTTAACCTAACTTAACCTAGTGTCAGCAGTCACTTGCGACGGGACTAGATGAGCTTCACTGGGAGATGCTCGTCAGGGGCAGACTAAACCATTTTGCACCTTTTGTAAGGGGTGAGAGGGGGCTCAGAGAGCCTCCACTATTTTCTTTAAGTCCCTCAATCGATGTGCTGAGCCAATTTTAACTGAAGTTATGACAATAATTAGTTAGAAATAAACATTTGCCAACCAAAACCAACTTTTAATTCCAGGCTTACCGAGCCCCCCCTCCCTTCTGAGTCCTGGTAGGCCCTTCCCCTTTTTCTTCCCCACTACGACACCTCTGCAGACTGGGAACTGTGATGTCTGCCGCCAACCAGAGACTATAGAACATGTATTTTTTATTTGCCCAACATATGCAAGAGGGAGAATCATACTACAAACTATACTGGAACAAAAAGGAATTATGCACGTGGACCTAAACTAAATTTTCACAAGGAACTCTGGGAATGATGTACTTAAATATATCGTCACCTTTCTTAAGGATACTGGCCTGATGGGAAGGATATAAATTAATGTAACAGTAGGTGGTGATAATACTCCCAACTGGTTGCAATTCGCCAATAAAATAGAAGAAGAAGCTGCAGACGAGTCGCAAATTTGAGGACCTGAGACTCGCTTGACTAACACTGATAAAAGACTTGACTTTGACTTGGTATTTATGACTTGAGACTTGAATTAGACTCGAGACAGATGACTTGGAAGGACTGGACTTTTTTAAATATTTGAATTTTTCTAGATATTGAGAACTTACGTTTTGTTTTTGAAGCATGATTGGTGGGTGATTTCGAGAGCAATGCACACAAACCTGCCAAGCTACTAGGACGCGGGCAGACCAGCAGGTGCCAACGCAGAGGCAGCAATCGTGGAGGCACCGTGTCCAAAATAATGGTTTGGAGACGAGGATTATGTAGGAAGAAGAGAACAGCGGTGTGCAAGATCTGCAACTCAACAAATCAGTGACACGACCACCACAGCATCAAATTTCATCCATCACTACAAAACCCACAAAGAAAGAAAGGTACCTGAATGTAGAAAGCTAAAGTTTGCTAACGCTGGCGTAGCATAAACTTAACGTAGCTAGAAAGCTAATGTGAAGTTTAAGCGGGCTTCGAATCGATTATGCATTTTATTAATGTTACGTTACATTTTTAATGGACTGGAGCTTCCCATGCACTCGTTTTTTTTCTTTTTTCTTTTTGTTTTTGCAAATGCAATGCATTATAAGTTGCTATTCACCTTATGTTTCTAGGCAGCAAGACCGCCACCGGTGTAATTCCACTTCCCACGTGTGTGTGATACAGTATCTAGAAAGGGGTGAATTGGCCTTCGAGGTCCGTGAATTTTGAATGAAAATGTTTACTTTGTTTGTTAAAAAGAGAATGATCTAACTGAGCAGTCTTCTCGATATAGATGTATGATGTGTTTGGTTTGAGAATAGTCACACTAGCTAGCATCTTTGCCACACAGTTAAAGGGATATATTTATTGCCATAGAGATACGAACAGTGAGCACTTCTGAAAAATTCCCTTGTTCATGTCCTGCCGCCATGTGTGGCAGATGATCTTTTATGTAGGGGCGACTGACTTTTCTTATCATTCTCGTGTATTCCGCCACCTAGAGGCTTTGATTTATTCTGTTTATAGGTTTCAGATAATAGTAATAAATAATAATAATAAATAATAATAAATCAATCTTATATAGCGCTTTTCAAGTACTCAAAGTCGCTTTACAATAAATGGAGTGAAACAAGACGACAGATGAACATAACACAGACATACAGGGGTGGGTGGGAAGGGGGGCTACGAGAGGGAGCAGCGGCAGCCACAGACGATGCCAGCAGTACTCTCCGACTTGGACAGATATAAAGGGAAAGAAAAACAAACATCATAAATCACATAAATCACAGATGCAGGTCCAGCGCTCAGTCCCCAGCCTGCCCCAGACCAGGGGTGTATGAGCGGATGGGGGGGGGCACGAGAAGGCAATAGAGAAAAGGTGTGTCTTGAGACGGGATTGGAAGAGTGAGAAGGATTCTGAGTCTCTAATGATTTGGGGAAGTGAGTTCCAGAGCCTGGGAGCTGCTCTGGAGAAGGCTCGGTCACCAAAGCCGTGGAGGTTGGACCTGGGGGTAGAGAGAAGGGAGGCTGAGTTGGATCTGAGGGACCGAGAGGGTTGGTAGGGGGAGAGGAGATCGGTGAGGTATGGGGGAGCCAATTTGTGAAGGGCTTTATAGGTAAGAACCAGGAGTTTGTAATTGATCCGGTGGGAGATGGGTAGCCAGTGGAGGTCTTTTAGGACTGGGGTGATGAGGTGCCAGGATTTGGTGAAAGTTAAAATTCGGGCGGATGCATTCTGGACCAGTTGGAGTCTCTTGATAGAGCTAGCACTGATGCCACAGAGGAGTGAGTTGCAGTAATCAAGGCGGGAGGAGATGAAGGCATGGATCAGTATCTCAGCAGCAGGGCGTGTGAGAGAGGATCTTATTTTTGCTATGTTGCGAAGGTGGTAGAAGGAGGATTTGATCCTTATCCTGACTTATTCAAACTATTAAAGTATAATGGTTTTAGTATGCCACTAAATACCGACATTACTAAACATTACATCAAACCATGAAAACTTATTCAAACTATTCAAGTATAATGGTTTTAGTATGCCAAAAAATGGCATTCTTCAAGCATGCCTGACTTTTATGGGACATACTATTCATCTAATTTTGTCTTGTCTATAACCACACTAGCTATCATTTTTTGCCACAAAGCTAAAGGGATATTTCATTTTAATATAACTTATCAAGTTTAAACAGTCTTACCTCAATCTAAGTGTATCTACAAATAAGCTAGCAGTCACCGCTGTCGCTGTGATCCGCTGTCAACACCACCATTCCTCCCTGGTGTCAGGATCCTCATGACATGGTTTGATGTAATATTGAGTAATGTCAATAGTTAGTGGCCTACTAAAACCATTATACTTCAGTAGTTTGAATAAGTTTTCATGGTTTGATGTAATGTTTCCTAATGTCAATATTTAGTGGCATGCCAAAATTATTATACATGCATAGTTTAAATATGTTTTCATGTTTTTGGAGTAATGTTTAGTAATGTTGACATTTTAGGCTATATATGCTATATATATGTATATTTATTTATCTTTACATACTTGTTTTTATTTTATACACTATTCAGTTGTATTTGGCTTTGATGCAGTATTTTTATGTGCACAGAAACGGTTAAGAAAACACTGACAGTGTCATGTGAAGCACCTTAGACAGATCCGTTAATAGGCCAAGGAGAAATGGTGGGACCTTCCTGAAGAGGGTAAGTAAGCAGTAAGTAAGCAATTGTAAACAGGCTGCAATAGTTAGTTTTTGTCAATGTTGAAATAAAACTCAACTTTGCATGACTACTCTTTTAACTGATTTAAATGTGGAAACTGGGGTAGATCATCAGAATTTTGTATGACTTGACTTGAGACTTCTTTGACCTGAGCAATGACTTGACTTGTCTTGTTTGACTTACAGCAGGGACTCAACTTGACTCGCTTGATTCTCACCACAGTAACTTGGGACTTGCTTGAGACTTGAAGGTTAAGACTTGAGACTTGCACATGTGTGACTTACTCCCACCTCTGGCTGCTTCACATGAACAATATTAGTGTTACTAAGAGATTTGCTGAAAAAATATAATTTTTTCAAATGGATAGATTATCACCTTGCCTGGGTCTAGAACTTTGAATCCGCCCACGGAGTTGAGTGGTTCTTTTGGTATCGTGACATGAAACAGCGGTTTCTTGGTTGAAAAAGTGATTATCCAATGAGTACCTCAGGGGGGCTAACAATTAGCCAATCAGCGCCATGGGTGGGACAAATGCTGTTGTTAAGCATTAGATGGCATGTCTTTGCAATGTTGCCTGTGTTTTTACTTTGCTTCGCTCTTAAAATCCCTGCAAAACCAGTATGTTGGCATTGCTATACACCAGTTCCGACTTAAAAATTGCGTTAGATTCAGGTGGATACATAAGTCTTTAGTGATTGGTTAGAGAACATCAAATCCCCCTCCCCCGTGGAACTCGGTTAGAGTGGGGGAGGGGGAGTCTCAAACTGACGATGGAAATGGAGTGTAACGACTTGACAACTCTCTCTGATATCAGGCACATTATCAGTTGGACAATGCCCAAAAACAAGTTCACGGCTATTTAAATGTACACCAGATGTGCCATGTATACGCACTGTGAACGGGTCCTGACCCACCTGTCACTCAAAGGAGACACGCCCATAATTATGCATAACTTTAAGCCTAAATATAAAACGGTTGAGTTATATAAAAATTCAGCCCCCGTATAGTTGTAATGAATGGAGAAACCAGCTATAGAGACCAAAACACTTTTTTGTACCACTCTGTAAACATGTTTATTTTTGCTGTAAAGTTGGGCATTTTAACGGGGGGGGGGGGTGTCTGACTCAGATATGGATTGACTTGGTTTTGGAGCCAGCCTCAAGTGGCCATTCGAGGAACTGCAGTTTTTGGCAGTTCTGCGTTGGGTTAATTTTTCAGCCCCAGAGGGGTACGCGCAACCAAACACATATTCCCCTCCGGGCTACCACCTGGTGGATAATTAGAAAATAAAGGCAGAGGACATGGTCATTCTTTTGTGTTACACGTGTTTGCAGCAAACAAGTCTTCGCCGGAGAGGTCACTGAGGAAGAGTGGTCTGTCACTCACGCAGAACGTCTTTATCACCACAACCACGAAATGCAAACCCTCCATCGCTGAAATCAATGTTCAGCAGCCCCTGTAAATCAATACCCCTCCTCCTTCCAAGAATAACAACACTATGAGACACAAAAAGCCTCTTCAGGCTGGCTGTACTTATTTTGCACTCTCCCTGTGCAGTCCGTGGGCTGTTGTGTATCATCTGCCGAGGCATAAACACAACGTGAAACAGGTTTACGGAGCCTTGTTGACCAGCTTGGCCGCCGCTTGGCTCTTGTAACCTCTCGGCCGACGCTAAAATCCCACCTGGCGTGCCGCGGCAGTTCACAGCAATAAAGGACCTTCCCAGTAAATGGGATTAGAGAAGTGCTATCAGTGCCAGTAAAGCATTAAAAAGTAAAGTGAAACCTATATTTCATCATCTTGAAGATGTCTACCAATCTCAACAGGTGCTGTACGTTTCCATTACCCACATGACAAAGCGGCTGAAAGTTGTCTGGTGCCATTACAGGTTGCGGAGTCTTTTTCTCGCGGGGGAGCGGTGTGATGTCGAGACGCTTGAATGGGCCAAGAAGAGCTTCGGTGTACCTGTCCTGGACCACTGGTGGCAGACCGGTAAGAGGACTTCTGCTGTTTGAATGGTGTCAAAGCAGAGACGAGATGAATATTGAAATTAGTAGTTATTTGTATTCATAAACTGGCAGCAGATCCCTGCTGTGTTGATTTATCTGTCGCGACCATGCTTGAGCATTAAGAAGCCCTCTTGAGTAAAGTGTCACTGATTGAATTGTTATCACGCAGATATTAAGGCAGTATTGCCAAGACCTTGGGTACATCTGCGGCTTCAAATAACTTTTATTTAACCTTCTCTCTAAAATGTGGACTTGTCTGTGTGTGTCAATGTGAAAGGACTATTAACACAGTCTTCGCTGTGTTTTATTGGCCCATTAACATAAAATTGGCCTTGCGTAAAGCTATAACTCCACAAAATCATTACTCCCAGAAAGCCTGATGTCTCACACTTTCTTCCTCTGATTAATCCTTTGCATGTCTTGAGCATATTGTGTTGTGGAGGTAAGTGCAGTACTTATGACAGTATAGACCCCCCCCCCTCCCATTCAAATGCCCATGCTATTTTGAAAACTGACCATCGTAAAAAGCGATGCATCATCGTCCCCACCTGTCACGTCAGTCTTCAGCGACATCGGGTTCAGGTTTGCAGCTTGTGAAGGTGAACACGTTGAATGAGATACTGTATGAAATGTCATTGTTTCATCGAAATGGAGCATTCACTCATTTAGAAGACTGTCGAGTAGGGCGTCCGGGTAGGGTAGCGGTCTATTCCATTGCCTACCGACACGGGGATCGCTGGTTCGAATCCCTGTGTTACTGCTGGCTTGGTCGGGCGTCCCTACACACACAATTGGCCGTGTCTTTGGGTGGGAAGCCGGATGTGGGTATGTGTCCTGGTCGCTGCACTAGTGCCTCCTCTGGCCAGTCGTGGCGCCTGTTTGGGGGGGGGGGGGACTGGGGGGAATAGTGTGATCCTCTTGCACACTACGTCTCCCTGGCAGCCCTCCCCGTCTCAGCAGAGGGGGTGGAGCAGCGGACCAGGACGGCTCAGGAAGAGTCGAGCAATCGGCCAGATACAATTGGGGGGGTGGAGAGAAAGGAGGGAAATTCCAGGGGGAAAAAAACAGACTGTCAAGTAAAATAAAAGACGAGGAAAGAATGGAGGAGGAAGAGAAGCTAGGTTAAAATATCTGTGTTGGAAGTTTTTCTGTAATGAGAATAGTCTTCATTTCCGTTATTTGAATGTTTTTTTTCTGTAAAGTTGTAGGTGTCTTAACAAAGCCTCTGCTTGCTGAGTTTCCACACAGACTCGCAATGTTTTAGTCACCCCCATTAACAGGCTTCATTGCTAGTGATACCTGACTTTACCTGACAAGAGACTATTTGCCACTTTCACAATTCCCCAGCAACTCGTTTCTGTTTCCAGAGCAGAAAGATGAAGTATTTACAATCGCTGCTCCATGGTCGCAAGCTCCAGCAGAGGACATTTTCCTGTTGATTGATTTTTGTAAGCACATCCACTCAAATGTGCAATGTGGTCGATTGCCCTTCTGCCGTTTAAGGGAATCTGTGTGTGGCCAAGCGGCCGTTCGTTACGAGAAATGAAACCAAGACATCAGGAAGCACCAACAGAAGCCCCGATCACGGATTCATTCTCACAGAACACAAAGCTTATGCAGAAACACTCCCTAAATTATTCCAAATCCTACAGAAATGACGTTTCCAGTGTTGTACATTTCTCTTTGGCAAGGCTGTCAGTCTGTAGGTGAGGTGGCGCTCCCCTTCATAGTGAATGTATGGGAAAACCCGAGTGTCCAGACGAGAAGGACCAAGCGGTGGTCCTGTCTCTGTAGGGCTGCTTCAGAGGAGCAAATGCACTTCCAACATATTTTTTGGGATTTTCCCCCTTTTTCTCCCCAATTGTATCCGGCCAATCACCCCACTCTTCCGAGCCGTCCCAGTCGCTGCTCCACCCCCTCCGCTGATCTGGGGAGGGCTGCAGACTACCACACGCCTCCTCCGATACATGTGGAGTCTCCAGCCGCTTCTTTTCACCTGGCAGTGAGGAGTTTTGCCAGGGGGATCTAGTGCGTGGGGGGATCACACTATTCCCCCTCCCCCCTGAACAGGCGCCCTGACCGACCAGGGGAGGCGCTAGTGCAGCGACCAGGACACATACCCACATCTGGCTTCCCACATGAAGACGCGTCCAATTGTGTCTGTAGGGACGCCCGAGCAAGCTGGAGGTAACACGGGGATTCGAGCCAGCGATCCCCGTGTTGGTAGGCAATGGAATAGACCACTACGCTACCTGGGCGCCCAGCACTTCCAACCTTTAAATGTAATTCAGTGTTAGTGCCTTGCTCTTGTTCGGATCAAACTCAGAATCAGTATTTAAATTTGTGACGCTAATGTGTCCCTCTTGAGCAGTAAATAGGACTGGTTTTATTCTGGTCATTATGGTGATTTGAAACTCAAGCCCTGCTAAACATAACATTACTGCATTACATTTGCCCTGGGCGCTCACAGCCTCCTGAAATGACTTTGTATGCTGCTATTTATTTGTCAATGAGGACAAACAAAAGTGTCAACTGAGTGATGATCTGTGAGAGCTCTTAACGTTTTGACTGCGGGACACTGCAGATGAACACTGAGGCTGAAGTTGCCGTGAGGTGGAAATAAAGTTGGAAAAACGATCGGGCGGCATCAGTGTCCCTTTAGCCAGTAAGTGCAGGGCAGCATTGATAACTGGGAATTTCTTGGGTGTTGCTCCACGTACATCTTTATTGGAGATTTATTGACATTGCGCGCGCGCACACACACACACACACACACACACACACACACACACACACACACATATATATATAATATATACACATACACATTGGCTGAGGTGCGAGAAGTGTCCATTGAGGTATGGAGGTTAAAATGGTCCGAGTAAACCGGCTGAAATCACTTCAACCTGTGAGGAATCCTTTAAGTTAAATTATGTAATGAAAAAAAAAAAGTAAGAGCCTTTATTCGCTCTTTTTCTTTTTTTGTTGTGATTTTTCTCCTCTTTTTCTCCCTAATTGTATCTGGCCAATAACCCCACTCTTCCAAGCTGTCCTGGTCACTGCTTCACCCCATCTGCCGATCCGGGGAGGGCTGCAGACTACCACATGCCTCCTCCGATACATGTGGAGTCGCCAGCTGCTTCTTTTCACCTGACAGTGAGGAATTTCTCCAGGGGGATGTAGCGCATGGGAGGATCACGCTGTTCCCCTCAGTTCCCCCTCCCCCCTGAACAGGTGCCCTGACTGACCAGAGGGGGCACTAGTGCAGCGACCAGGACACATACCCACATCCGGCTTCCCACCCGCAGACAATTGTGTCTGTAGGGATGCCCGACAAAGCCGGAGGTGACATGGGGATTCAAACCCGTGATCCCCGTATTGGTAGGCAACGGAATAGACCACCGCGCCGCCCAGACGCCCTTTATTCGCTTCTTAATGTACAAAAAACCACAAAAAAACTATAGGCTAAGCCAGTGGTCGGGAACCTATGGCTCGCGAGCCATATATGGCTCTTCCGGTGACGGCATATGGCTCCCAGACAATTTTGAGTTGAAAAAATTTTTTTTAAAAAAAAAATCAGTTTGGAACTGATTTTAAAATACTTGTGATATTTCTTAATAATACTGTGTCATTTTAAAGTAAACAGAAATTAGTTTTGAAGATGAATTTCACGGGTCACCCGTGGGTCGGGTCGGGAACCAATGGCTCGCGAGCATGTCCGGGTCATTGTAAAGGTGAAGAAATCAATTTTATCAGATAGCCAACTAGTTTATCCGCTTCAACCCTTGTAACGGAAAAGATGGCGAAAAGAAAAAAAGACGATGATTACCGTGCATTCCAGGCTGCGTGCACAGAGGAATTTGCATTTGTGGAGAGAGCAGGATCTGCGGTATGTCTAATATGCAATGATAAAATTGCATCGATGAAACGGTCAAATATAAAGCGGCACTTCGATACACACCATGCTTCATTTGCATCGAAATATCCAGCGAGGGACAGCAGGAAAAGGGCACGCGAGGAGCTACAGCGGAGAGTGCAGACGAGTCAGCAGCAACTACGTGTGTGGACCAAGCAAGGTGACGGGAATTCCGCTAGCTTTGCGGGTGCTTTGGCAATAGTAAGGAATGGAAAGTCCTTCACAGATGGCGAGTATGCCAAAACATTCATGCTTGATGTGGCCAATGAACTGCTTGATGACTTCCCAAATAAAGACAAGATAATCAAACGAATAAAAGACATGCCCCTGTCAGCAAGAACTGTGCACGATCGTAGCATCATGATGGCAAATCAAGTCGAGGAAACACAAATTAAGGACATAAACGCCGGGACATACTTTTCTCTCGCGTTAGATGAGTCAACAGATGTTAGCCATCTATCTCAGTGCAGTATAATTGCCAGGTATGCTGCAGGTGACACACTGCATGAGGAAAGCTTGGCTGTTTTGCCAATGAAAGGGACAACAAGAGGAGAGGATTTATTCACGTCTTTCATGAAGTTTGCTAAAGAAAAAAAACTACCGATGGATAAACTTATTTCTGTCTGTACTGATGGTGCACCCTGTATGTTGGGGAAGAACAAAGGATTTGTAGCGCTTCTCCGTGAACATGAAAAGAGAGCCATCCTAAGTTTTCATTGCATCCTGCACCAGGAGGCGCTTTGCGCTCAGACGTGTGGCCAGGAGCTTGGCGAGGTGATGTCGCTGGTCATTCGAGTGGTCAACTTTATTGTTGCCCGAGTTTTAAATGATCGCCAGTTTAAAGCTCTGTTAGAAGAAGTTGGGAATCATTATCCCGGTCTGCTTTTACACAGCAACATGCGTTGGTTGTCAAGGGGGAAGGTGCTCAGCCGTTTTGCAGCTTGCCTGAGTGAAATCCGGACCTTTCTTGAAATGAAGGGCGTCAAGCATCCTGAGCTAGACAACACTGACTGGCTCCTGCAGTTTCACTATCTCGTGGACATAACTGGCCATCTGAACCAGCTCAATGTGAAAATGCAAGGTATTGGAAATACAATCTCATCCCTTCAACAAGCAGTGTTTGCATTTGAAAGCAAGCTGGAAGTCTTTCTCAGGGACATTGAAACAGGTCGTCTTCTGCACTTTGAAAGACTGCAACAATTTAGAGATGCATGCTTAGCAAGTGACTCCACTCAACATCTGGATCTCCAGCAGCTAGCTGGCTTTACGTCCAATCTCCTGCAGTCATTCAAAGCACGTTTTGGAGAATTTCGTGCGCGCACTGGTCTTTTCAAGTTCATCACTCATCCACATGAGTGTGCAGTAGACAAAATCGACCTGACATGCATCCTCGGGGTCTCTATCGGAGACTTTGAGCTGGAAGTTGCTGACCTGAAGGCATCAGACATGTGGATGAGTAAGTTCAAGTCACTTAATGGAGAGTTGGAAAGTCTTGCGCGACAGCGAGCAGAGCTGGCGAGGGAACACAAGTGGACAGAAATGAAAAATCTTCAACCTGAAGACCAGCTGATTCTTAAAACTTGGAACGAGCTTCCTGTGACATACCACACAATGCAGCGTGTGAGTATTGCCGTATTGACCATGTTTGGCTCTACATATGCATGTGAGCAGTCATTCTCGCATATGAGGAACATTAAGACCAACCTACGCTCACGTTTAACTGATGGAAGCCTCAACGCCTGCATGAAGCTCAACCTCACCACGTATGAACCAGACTACAAGGCCATCAGCAAAACCATGCAGCACCAGAAGTCGCATTAAAAGTAACACATATTTAATTTATTATACGTTAAAAATACTATATGGCTCTCAATGAAATATATTTAGAAATATTTGGCTTTTATGGCTCTCCCAGTCAAAAAGGTTCCTGACCCCTGGGCTAAGCTGTCCAGGAATGGATGTGAATTCACTCAGTTTTTAGTGAAACAAGAAAAAGCCTGAGATAGTCCGTGACTATTCAGCGTTTGTCCATTGGGAACCGTAGGGTGTTATTGTGGTCTGCCAACTTTCTAAAACCACTATTGACATACTCAACCTCTCCGTTGCACTGAGCTCTTTATATTCCTTAGAGCGGCCAAACACCGAATGATTTCAGTCGAAGCCTGTCAGTCCATGACCTTCCACCCAACATCCTGCATGACTGTAGTATAGATTAAGGAAAAGGTCAGGGGGGAGGTTACAACATGCTAGCAAGCTGGTAATCTCTCTTTCTACACCTCACAATTGACTTGCTGTCCATTATGGCACTCAGGAGCTCAGGAGCTTTTTTTTTTTTTCAACCATTGTTTGTCAGACCCCTCTCACTAATACCCCCCCCTCCGCCTTCCCCTCAAATCTCAATTACTGCCAAACGATGATAAACGAAACAACGACGACACTAGGCCGTAGTCGGCCATCTCCTCATTGTGTATACTATGCTGCCAGCGCCTATGGAGGATAGATGGAGAACAAGCAGGACGCCTCTGTGTTAGATGTGGAATCGATACTTGTGTTGAAAAGGCATCAACCTCGAAGACGTGTGGTTGGGAGACAATCTGTGGTACTGCTCTGTGATCTTAATTAAATTAATTAGTTCATTGATTTGCCTTTATTAATCCCCTTGGGGAAATTCAGTTACTGCAAATTAACCCATCCTAGCTGTGATCTGTGTAGCTAGGAGCAGTGGGATGGTCCTCGATGCTGCGCCCGAGGACCAACTCCAATTCTTCTTTCTATGGCCTTGGTCAGGGGCACAGACAGGAGTATTAACCCTAACATGCATGTTTCTTTTGATGGCGGGGGAAACCGGAGCACCCGGAGGAAACCGCCACAGACATGGGGAGAACATACAAACTCCACACAGAAGACAACTCGGGATGACCACCAAGGTTGGACAACCCAGGACCTTCTTGCTGTGAGGCAACAGTGCTAACCACTGGGCCACCGTGCCGCCCACCATGCCCTGATCTTGGCTCAGATTGGCCCACTTGGTGTGAATGCCCTTTTTGCCCCGTGACCAGTCACTGTTGATGGGGAATTGAAATCGAAGAGCTCAGTACAGCCTCCACAGGAAGGGCATCCAATGTAAAATTTTGCCAAATCATTATGCGGATTGACGAGACCATACCGGATCGGTTGAGGCTCCATACCGGATCGGTCAAGGCCTGGGTTAACAATGGCCGCCATTGGTGCTCTGCCCTCACAGGGTTCCGATGGAAACTGTAAAGTCCTCTGTGGCGACCCCTGGGAAACGGGGAGTAAGCTGAAAGAAGAAGTACGATCTCCACGAAAGTTTCTTTTTAAAATAATAAGATTCGTATCTTCAGCTCAGATAATTCTGCAGAACCGTAGAGGTAGCGACTCCTATCTCGAGATTGTACTCAAGATTAAAACTTTTCTCCTTAATTTTTTTTTTTGCAGGTTTTTAAAAAAAAAATTAAGATATACTGTATGTAGCTAAGTACTTTAGGCTGCTAATATCCAGCATGACACCCATTTCTGCTTTAATCAGATAGGAAGATGAAATGGGCACCTGTCCAAAACGCCTAATAGGTGGCAGTAAAGAGTAGTCACGGACAGATTAGATATCAATAAATCTCAGTACTGGCCAGGGCTGAAATGGAATTTGGCGTAGTTTAGTGTTCTTCTGATCATTTGTTTTGTATTTGTGTGTGTGCTTCTCCTGTATGATAGCTACACATTACATGCATACAAACGCACAAAAGCAGAGCTGTTCTTTCATAAGGTTTTTGGCTGTGGATGTGAGAGGTTGGGCGGTTGGCAGACTGCGATATCACACACACATGAAAACACACGGGGTCTGTCTCTCCTCTGCCCTTCTGTGTTTCTGGCTCACACACACACACACACACACACACACACACACACACACACACACACACTCTCACACAGTGGAGACATAACCTTGAGACTCCTGCAGGCATTTGTAAATTTGGACTGGGTGACCGTTTTACTCCTAATATGGCAGGTACAGCTCTTGGGATAAGAGGGTAACGCAAAGTGCCGGTTCTTTCCTCCACCTGTGCATCTGTGTTGGTGCGTGCCTGGCTTGTAGCGGCGGCGGCGGCGACGGGACCTCATAAAAGATTTAGCAGCCTGGCTGTGCCGACTGCTGTTCTGTTTATCTTCAGCCTCCTGTTCTTGGAGGGTGATGTCTCATCCTGCTAAAAACACAGAGGCGTTTGTGTCACGGGGGTATTTGTCTCTTAACACAATACACACACACACACACACACACACACACACACACACACAGAAATCACCATTGAGTTTAACTTCAGCACAATCCAGGGAGTTTCTGGAGTTTCTGAAGAAAACTTTGGCACCATGTTGACTTGTGTCTTGATGTGCAAATTCCTCCGGTGTTGTCACCCCCCTGCCAACTTCAGTAATTGGCAGCTCGCAGGCTGCCTGAGCTCAAAAATTTGTTTTCAACCACTTCCTAGGAGAGTGGCGTGCTCATTGGCTCACACCTGCTTTGTTCTTTAACACGCACACAGAGTAACGTGTGTGTGTGCGTGCGTGCATTATGAGTTAATTTGAGCACCTACTTGTGTGCGACAGAGAATGAATAAATGGGGCTGGCTAGGCTGTTATGTATTAAAGCATTCAAGAACAAATCCGTTCCAGTGTGTTAGAGAAACTGCAGTGAGATTTTCTGTCTGTCAGAATCAGACAGCCGGTCTGTCTACCTGCAGCGGTAGAGTACATACACGTCCAGCATGTCATTATTTACTTTACCATGTGGACACTCGGATACAGCATACACACGTGCATGTGTTAAGTTTGTGAGTCGTCTTGCTGTGAGAGCAGCAACACACGGTATATGAACGTCTTGCTGGAGACGGGACATCCGTCAAGTCACTCTTATCAGTGTCCCTTAAACAACTTTTAACAGCTCCCTTTTTTTTTATCCCCCTAATTGTACCCATCCAATTACCCCACTCTTCCGAGCCGTCCCGGTCGCTGCTCCACCCCCTCTGCTGATCCGGGGAGGGCGGCAGGCTACCACATGCCTCCTCTGATACATGTGGAGTCGCCAGCTGCTTCTTTTCACCTGACAGTGAGGAGTTTCACCAGGGGGACGTAGCGCGTGGGAGGATCACGCTATCCCCCCCCCCCAGTTCCCCCTCCCCCTGAACAGGCACCCTGACTGACCAGAGGAGGCGCTAGTGCAGCAACCAGGAGACATACCCACATCTGGCTTCCCACCCACAGACACGGCCAATTGTGTCTGTAGGGACGCTCGATCAAGCTGGAGGTAACATGGGGGTTCGAACCAGCGATCCCCGTGTTGGTAGGCAACAGAATAGACTGCCACGCTACCCGGGCACCCTGAGACGCTTCTAAGAGCAGGAAGTAGATTTACCACGAGATAACAGCTGAAATGCAAAGACTGTTTGCATCTTCTGAATCGAGGCTCTCCTCTTAATACATGTCCGTTCAATTCAAAACAACATGTGGACGTAGGAAAGGAACTCACGGACTCATGTTGTCATTTCATTCATGGACTCACGCTTCACTTGTCCATCTCGAGGAGGAGGGGGTTAAGGTGTTTAACCAAAGAATGACGTAGCGGGTTAACGTTGACTGTATGAAGGGAGCAGCGTTGGTGTGTGAAAATTCGAGTCATGACACAATTAGCTAATAGATGTTTAGATAACAGAATTTGCTGCTTTCTGATTGGCTGAGTGGGGGCAGACAGGGAAGCAGTGTATGATATATAATATATGTGGCTACCGATGGATTCGATTTTTTTTTACATGTTTGATGGTGATTAAAAGTAGGTAGGGCCTACCAACCCTACTGGTTTTGCGGTCCATGAACGAAAGAAATACTGGACCTCCTTTCTCTTCACTGATATTGCAATAATACACAAATAAAATGCCAAGCTAAATGGGGTTTTCTGTTAGAAACACTTATTTAGTGATTCGATTTTTTTTTTTAACGTTTGTGTTTCTCCTGTGCTTTGACAAAGTAGATGTAGCGTTTGTTTCCTCAGGTCCCGCCCCCCCCCCTCCATTCTGATTGGTGGATGGAACTAGAAGTGACATTGACGAGCAGCTGTGTGCTTCAGCAAAAGACACAATGGTGTCAACTTTAGAAAGAGATGGACTGCTCATGGGGCAAGGCTTTAAAAGGGTTTTAAAGTTGAGTCTTTGCAATGGGTCGAAGAGGACTTAATGTGCAACCTCTCCATCGAAGGTGCAAAAAAATAATAGCAATATCATAAGAACATTCTAGAAATTCACTTGTTTGGACTCGGTAAGAAGAAAGCCAGAAAGCCACTTTATTTTTGTCATTGTATTGTTACAAAGAATTGTACTGTTAAAATGAATGTGTCTTCTGCATTAACCCATCCTATTGTATAGGGGCAGTGGGCAGTAGAGCTGTGAACGAATGCCAAAAATAGGCCTCGAACGAATAACGAATATTACACACTGAGGTTCGAATGGCATTCGAATACCTTGAATTTGCATATCACCCCCAAAAATCAATACAGAGAGAGTAAGTCTATTTTAGCCCGTGTTTTTATTAACAGCATATTTATGACAACATACAACTCCAGCACATTGTCCGCACATATTAGTCCAAAAACTGTTGTTGAGCACCCCTAAACATAAAATAAATCTGACTAGGAAAAGGCCAGATGATGTTAACTAGGGCCTACTCTAAGTAACATACAAGTAAAATAAATCTGACTAGGAAAAGGCCAGATGGTGTTAACGAATTTACCGTAAGTAACATAGGCATAGTAAATTATCCATGACCCACGGGGCTTAAAAAAATAAAATCAAGAGTCCTACTCACTGTAGTAGTATAAGAAGTTGTGCTAATAGTGGTTTGCGAGAAAAACCAAAGCGTCCACGTGTTCAGACTCGAGAGCGCTCCTTTTTTTGGTGACTATGTTTCCCGCATCAGAAAAGACACGCTCAGAGCGCACGGATGTCCCTGGCACGGCGAGGTATCTCTGAGCCATCTTCCCGAGGTGTGGATATATTCTCTCTTCGATTTTCCCATTAACAGCCCAAAACCCAAAGAATTTCCATACGTAACTTCTCAGATGTTGTGGAGTATGAATGACTCTCGCAGGAGATGTGCTAGTGCTAGTGCTAGCGCTTGGGTCACAGCCAACGTTCTTCTCGGATTCCGCCATTTCCTGTGTTCTATGAGCCCGCCCGCTCGGCGTGGGAACTGACAAGAGCTTTTTAATTTCCGGTTTTACTACGGATGTAGGCTATGCTTATTTTCATAAAATACGTTTCACGAAACCATCATTTATTTCCATTTAAACGTGTGTGCATTAATAATAATAATATTAATAAGGGGGAAAACATATATTAAAAAAATATATTACAAAAAATCGAATTTCATATTTTCATATTCAAATTCGAATATTATTACCATAATTCGAATGTACATTCGAATTTCAAATGCTATCTGACAGGCCTAGTGGGCAGCTGCAGCGCCCGGAGACCAACTGCAGTTCTTCTTTCCATTGCCTTGCTCAGGGGCACAGACAGGAGTATTAACCCTAACATGCATGTCTTTTTGATGGTGGGAGGAAACCCACGCAGACATGGGGAGAACATGCCATAACAGTCATCCCTCACTCAAATAGGTACGAGTTTACCACATTCACTCACTACGGCAGTTGCTCATGACTCTCCAGCCATGTGTCTGTGAGCTCTTTGCTGGGGAATATAATATTCAGTGGAGGAAAGCTGTAATCAATAGGCGTAATCAAACAGGAGGCAGACACCACGAGGGTTCGAAGCCAGACGGTAGGTGCTGAGGCAGGGGTAGGTAAACCATGTGAGAGAGTTGCAGTACTCCAGAGCTTAGATCTACACAAGGTCTGCTTTGGGGGGGAAAAGGAAGGAAGTGGGCCAACAAACGGCTTGGTTTACTGGTGGTGCTGTGGAGAAGAGATTGAGGCGTGCTGTATCGCAGAGAAGGGGTCACGGGGGAAAGCACTTCTCTGTTGGCAAAAGAAACTTTTTTTTTTTGGGATTGTCCCCCCAGTTGTACCTGGCCAATCACCCTGCTCTCTCAGCCATCCCGGTCATTGCTCCACCCCCTTTGCCGATCCGGAGAGGACTGCAGACTACCACATGCCTCCTCCGATACATGTGGAGTCACCCGCTGCTTCTTTTCACCTGACAGTGAGGAGTTTCACCAGGGGGACGTAGCACGTGGGAGGATCATGCTATTCTCCTTAGTTCCCCCTCCCCCCTGAACAGGCGCCCCGACCGACCAGAGGAGGCGCTAGTGCAGCAACCAGGACACATACCCACATCCGGCTCCCCACCTGTACACATGGCCTGAGCTAGCTGGAGGTAACACGAGGATTCGAACAGGCGATCCCCGTGTTGGTAGGCAATGGAATAGACCGCTACGCTACCCGGATGCCCCCTGCAAAAGAAGCTTGATGTGTGCTTGGATTTCGTCAGTCTTGACATCAGAATAAATATCAAGTGTCACATAGTTGAGTATTGTGCCGGCTGTTTGAAATCATGGATTTGTTTACCTCAACATTCCTTGTTTGTGATCACAAGTGCTACAAAATTGCACAATCTGCGCACATAGCGTTCAGTTATGCAAACAAACTGAGGGGCAAAAGTCTGACTAATTTGAGCAGTTTAACTTAAATATACTGCTCAAAAAAATAAAGGGAACACCTAAAAACACAATATAGACCTCGATGAATGAAATATTTCAGCTGAAAATCTTTATTTATTAGACAGAGGAATGTGTTTAGAGCAAAATAACCTATGAATGATCAATGGAAATCAAAATCATTAGCCCATTAAGGTCTGGATTCAGAATCATACTCAAAATCAAAGTGGAAAATGAGAACATAGGCTGATCCAACTTCTGTGGAAATTCTTCAAGACGATTCAAAATGAGGTTCAGTAGTGTGTGTGGCCTCCACGTGCCTGTATGCACTCCCTACAACGTCTGGGCATGGTCCTGATGAGACGACGGATGGTCTCCAGAGGGATCTCCTCCCAGACCTGTATCAGGGCATCGGTCAACTCCTGGACAGTCTGTGGTGCGACATCGCGTTGGCGGATGGTACGAGACATGATGTCCCAGAGGTGCTCGATTGGATTCAGGTCTGGGGAACGTGCAGGCCAGTCCATAGCATCAATGCCCTCGACATACAGGAACTGCTGACACACTCTGGCCACATGAGTATGAGCATTGTCATGCATGAGCAGGAACCCAGGGCCCACTGCACCAGCATATGGTCTGACAATGGGTCTGAGGATCTCATCCCGGTACCTAATGGCAGTCATGGTACCTCTGGCTAGCACGTAGAGGTCTGTGCGGCCCTCCAAAGATATGCCTCCCCAGACCATCACTGACCCACCGCCAAACCGGTCATGCTGGAGGATGTTGCAGGCAGCAGAACGTTCTCCACAGCGTCTCCAGACTCTCTCACGTCTGTCACATGTGTTCAGTGTGAACCTGCTCTCATCTGTGAAGAGCACAGGGCGCCAATGGCGAATCTGCCAACCAAGATGTTCTCTGGCAAAGGTCAATCGGGCTGCACGGTGTTGGGCTGTGAGCACAGGCCCCAATTGTGGACGTCGGGCCCTCATACCATCCTCATGCATTCTGTTTCTCACTGTTTGAGCAGGAACCTGCACATTAGTGGCCTGTTGAAGGTCATTTTGTAGGGCTCCGGCAGTGCTCCTCCTGTTCCTCCTTGCACAAAGGACCAGATAGCGGTCCTGCTGCGGGGTTGTTGTCCTTCTGCGGCCCCCTCCACGTCTCCTGGTGTACTGGCCTGTCTCCTGGTACCTCCTCCATGCTCTGGACACTGTGCTGGGAGACACATCAAATCTTCTTGCCACAGCACGCATTGATGTGCCATCCTGGATGAGCTGCACTACCTGAGCAACTTCTGTAGGTTGCAGATACCGCCTCATGCCACCTCTAGTGGTGAGGGCACTAGCAAAATGAAAAACTAACCAAAGATCGGCCAGAAAAGATGAGGACAGGCAAATGGTCTGTGGCCACCACCTGCAAATCCATTCCTTTTATAGGGGTTGTCTAGCAAATTGTCTAATTTCCACCAGGTGGAAATTAGACAATTTACCAACAGGTGAAATTGATTCACAAATCAGTGTTGCTTCCTAACTGGACAGGTTGATATCTCAAAAGTGTGATTGACTTGGAGCTACATTGCATTGCTTATGTGTTCCCTTTATTCTTTTGAGCAGTGTAGATTTTCTCTGGGACTTGTTGGCTGGCCCGGGTGTGGGCAGTAGGTTTTCTGGTGGGAAGGGAGAGTGGTCCAGGCCCTCATTATTATTCCCATGTGCAGCGGAGCCCATCATGTCCCCGCTGTCAGCCAATGTGCTGATTCGTTCTGTCCCTCAACCTCTGCCCTCCACCTGACACCACACCGTTTTTTTTCCACTCTCTCATCTTTCATCCCTCTTCCTACCTTCATCATCATCGTCATCATCACTCATTCGCACATGCGTCTTTTATGTGCGTGCATTAAAATTTGTCAACCTTTTCATGGACGTATGCGCGCATGCACACAAGCCCAAATGCATGCATATACACATGCGTGCACACACACACACGCATACACACACGCACGCACACACACACACGCACGCACAAATCCGTCTGAACACCAGCTCATTTCCTCTAGTGTACATTAAGGAAAATGGCTGCCACTTTGAAGCCTGATAATAATCTGTGTGCTATTTTAAGACCCTAGAGCCATCAGGCGGGGAGGGATGAGGTGTGGCTCATGATGAAGGTTGCTGATGTCACTAGCGTTGCCTGGCAACCAATATATGTTTCCAGTCGGCAGGGTTTGGCAGCCTCCCCGATGAGAGCTGGTGGATGGGAGCAGAGTTTACAGTGGTAGACGGTTTCCTCTCTGTCTGTCTGTCGTTTCTCTTTTCTTCATCGCATCTCTGCCTTCCTCCGACAAGACACCTTCGTGAATAGTTGTCATTATCTGAAAGCGAATCAGACAGACATTGTTATCAGATCTGACTTGTCAAATGAGTAGCAGAGACGACTGTTTCTCCCTCCGGCCTTTATCGAGTATGGCGCCGGCTCATCGAAAACAGTCTGACCTTCGGTCCAGGCACGCTCCTCTCACCGGAGGACGACAAAAGCTTTGAGCCAGACATTTCCTTGGCTCAGCAGACACAGTGGTGCTGTGGATCCCTGATGTTGAGAGGGAGCTTTAACCTGCAACCTTAGCTCCCGGCAGGAGCATTCACTTAGCACAGCCTTGGTCCAAATTAGTAACACGCCAGCACCTCCAGTATATTGTGATGGGTGGTTTTCCTCAGGGAGCTCCTTGGTGCTCAGGTTGTAAGACACTGTCTTATGACCCGACACTTTTATTTGTCAGCGTTTGAAGCTGCGGTTACTGGCTCACACCTCAGATATAATGATGAAGGAGCCTGATTTTTTTTTTTTTTTCTTTCTCTCTCTCTAATTAGACAACTCCCCATCTTGATAGATGGGTTATGTCGGTTGACCTCGTGTGGGCATGGGAATACCAGTGGCCATGGTTTGAAATTGAATTACTTGCCAAACAACAATTCACAGAAGAAAAGAACTTGTCAGAGCTTTTCTCCGAAGCTACGAAGAAACCTTGCCCTTTCGACAACATGTTGAAAAGGTGATCGTCTTCTTCGTCACAGTAACCTTTTTTTTGGGATATTTTCCCCCTTTTTCTCCCCAGTTGTACTTTCTCCTCAGTTGTTACACCACTCTTCCGAGCTGTCCTGTTCGCTGCTCCACCCTCTCTAACGATCCGGGGAGGGCTGCAGACTACCACATGCCTCCTCCGATACATGTGGAGTCGCCAGCCGCTTCTTTTCACCTGACGGTGAGGAGTTTCACCAGGGGGATGTAGCTCGTGGGAGGATCATGCTATTTCCCCCAGTCCCCCCCCCCTCCGACCAACCAGAGGGGGCACTAGTGCAGCGACCAGGACACATACCCACATCCGGCTTCCCACCTGCAGACACGATCAGTTGTGACTGTAGGGACGTCCGACCAAGCTGGAGGTAACGCGGGGATTCGAACCGGCGACCCCCGTGTTGGAAGGCAACGGAATAGACCGCCACACCACCCAGACGGCCCATCGCATAACTTTTAACTACATATTGCAGCACAACATCTAAGGCACCTCTTCTGCACAGGAGAAACAAAACCAAATTTGTGTTATTAGCTGACTTATATTTATGAAATGAACTTGTTAATAGAGAGACAGCCTATTCCCCTTATTTTGTTGTTATTTTCTCCCGACACCATCCCACACATAGATCTGTCTCTCGCCACTCAATACCTTAAGCTCAGTCCACCATACTACAGTTCTGCAGACGATACCACAGATGGTACAGGTTGGCGGGTTTCCTCTAGCAAGGTGTTGCGTGCACATAACCCAGTGGTTTACTGTCTGCCACAACCATCGGCACGCCAACCAAGGAGTTTGTCTTGTGTTTGTCTGTCGCAAAGCCCCGAGGTGATCACTTGGGCTTTTCATTAGAAAGTTAAGCAGTGAATTTGTATGCATTAATGTACCTCTGAGCATGTGAGTGGAGCTGTTTGAAAAGTGATAAGGGAGGCAGTGTTTTAGCTGATGGAATGAAATGGACCCCTGAAGAGTTGCAGTCATAATTGGAGGCCTGTGTGTGTGTGTGTGTGTGTGTGTGTGTGTGTGTGTGTGTGTGTGTGTGTGCGCGCACGTATGCGTGTGCATGCGTGCGTGCATGAACACATGAATACCGGCGTGCATGTTTTGGATAGATGTTATCTCGACTTTTTTTCAGTTTCTGCATGATAAATGAACTCCCGCTCCTCTCCTTTTTTTCCTACTTTCGCTCCGTGCTTCATCCTCCCTTGACGATGATGCAACGTCTCTTCATCTCCTTTTTATTTTCCTGCCCCCATACTTTGTTTTTTTTTGTTCCTGAACAATGATTAGAGAGGCCTTACCAAGCGGATTCATGTGCAGTGGCGCCGAGCTCCCCCGTAACCTGCCAGGGATGATGTCGGTCTGAGCTGCATTGTCAAATACAGACTCCAAGATGGGAAAGAAAACCCCTTTATTTACTTATTAGATTTAGATTTCTTCACTCATCCTTTTTACCCAGAAGTTGGCATAGAGACTGAGAAAAATGCGGGTGAAAACAACTGAACACCTGTCTCTTCACAGCTCATTGTGTGGATTCTGTACTCATGAGCGTTTCTGCAGTGTGCTGCAAGAGTGGAACTTATTATTGGTGTTTTCCATATTTCATAATGTTTCTGTTTTTACTTCCAAGTTGTATGAAGTTCTTTTGTATTTTCTTTTTTTCCCTCCCTTTCTCCCCAATTGTATTCGGCCAATTACCCCACTTTTCTGAGCCGTCCCGGTCGCTGCTGCACCCCCTCTGCCGATCCGGGGAGGGCTGCAGACTACCACATGCCTCCTCCGATACATGCGGAGTCACCAGCCGCTTCTTTTCATCTGACAGTGAGGAGTTTTGCCAGGGGGACGTAGCGTGTGGGAGGATCACGCTATTCCCCCCCAGTTCCCTTTCCCCTCCGAACAGGCACCCCGGCTGACCAGAGGAGGCGCAAGTGCAGTGACCAGGACACATACCTACATCTGGCTTCCCACCCGCAGACACGGCCAATTGTGTCTGCAGGAGGCCCGACCAAGCCGGAGGTAACACAGGGATTCGAACCGGTGATCCCCATGTTGGTAGGCAATGGAATGGACCGCTACGCTACCCAGACGCCCATCTTTGTCTGTAGCAGTTGAAATTGAGATGTGAAAAACATAGCAAGAAAAGAAGGCCCCAGTATATTACTGTCTTTTAATCTTTCTTCAATTTTCCCTCTCTCATATCTATCTGTCGATCTGTCTATCTATATGTTTTACACACACACACACACACACACACATACTATGTATACGTATATATATATATATATATATATATATATATATATATATATATATACTTAATCTTTTTTATCTGGCTTGCCCAAGGTTCCCTAGCAACCGCACCATCACCAGGACAACCAAAAATGGTGCATGTGAATACTTGTGCACATGCATGTGTAAAGTAACACCTCCAATATACGACACCGGGGATGGGTGAAAGGCAGCAGCAGACACTTAAATGACATGCTATAAAAGTCGCCCGGCGGCGGGTGCAAAAGGGTAAGGCGACGGTGTCGGAGGAGCAAAGTGTCACCGCATGCGCATGAGAGCGAGGCGCATCTCACCAGAGGATCAGAGAGGAGGCTTTGTTTATAGATAACACCCCCCCCCTTCAGCACCTCCACCACTCTATACGCTGCCAGTAACGAGCACGGCCGTTTGATCGCCCCCAGTTTGTGAGGAGAGGGCATAGTTTAAAGGCCCCCCCTCCCCCATCCATCACACTCGCCTCGGCTCTCACTGGCTGAGCTCCAGCAGGGCAAGTGAAGATTGATTTGTTTGTTTACGCAGAAAGAAAGTGAGCGAGAGAGAGAGCGAGAGAGACTGCAAATGTGATAGACTCCAGCCTGTAGACGACGTCTCTGTACTCATTTTTATGTTCAGACTATGCCCCCCCCCCACCCACCTGTCACCATCGTAGCCTGCTTCTCCACCTCTACACGATGTGGCACATGAGCAACAGAGTAATAACAATGGCCGTGGTTTCACTCTGTGCCTCTTTGTAACTCAATTATGCTTCCTTTAAAGAGAAGCAGGCTGAGCACCAGTCGTCTGTAGTGCAGACACTATCAGTGCCTCTCACTCGCCAACAGCACCCGAACACATTTAGAATATAACTGCAATATAACCCCGTGCTTTGAGAGCCCTCAGCAGCAGAAGTGTTTCCTAACCAAAGGGGAGAATATATGTATGGTCATCACCATCAAGGGACTGTCAAGGTACTCCATCATTGTCCCGCACAACGGAACTGAGGAGGACCTCGATGCCTGGCCTCGCTATTTTAAACTGAACTGTTTCTTACAGTGCTTCCAGAATCCTAGGTGAATCAGGAACCAGGAACATTTAGTATTTGTCATTTCATTCCACGCACCTGCGTACATGAAATGAAATGAAATATCGTCTCCCCCAGCCCACAGCAGCACAACACAAAGACAAAAACACACCCAAACTGCAAGAACACAAATATCCAAACTACAAAAAAAAAAAAAAAAACTACAAAAACATATATCCAACATATCAATAAATAAATAGATAAATAAATAAAATCACTGTCCAAGAGAACAAATGCCAGGATTACTATCGGATTGCTGGTCTGTGTGGGCTAGCAGATACTAGCTTAACCTGCCCCGCTTCCACATCCTGTCAGACCGCCCTTAGTGTTTCCTGATTGGGCTCAGCTCCAAGCAGGACCGCCTGCTTTGACTCTTTAAATCTTAAATTCTGAGGAAAGTGATTTTAATGAGACACTAACTGCTGAATGACCATCTCATAAACTGTCAGGACATTTGCAAACCTGTAGTTGGTTTGTGACATTGTCACAGCTACCCATGGATCCGGATTTGTCTAAATCAGTGTTTCCCAACCCAGTCCTCAAGGACCCCCCAACCTGCAGATTTTCTTTGCAACCCTGAATAGGTACCTGTTTATAGTTATTCAACTGATCAGCATGAATTATGTCAGATGTTGCACACCTTGCATAATTAAGTGCAGTGAGATGATTGGTTGAGTAAGTACAAGCAGGGCTACCTATGCAGGGGTACAATGAAAATCTGCAGGATAGGGGGTCCTTGAGGACTGGGTTGGGAAACGCTGGTCTAAATAACGGATTCCTGATCCAACCCTGTTTTTGTTCAATGTAAAAATGCATAGGGGTGGGGTTCCGGGTAGCATAGCAGTCTATTCCGTTGCCTAACAACACGGAGATCGCTGGTTCGAATCCCCATGTTACCTCCGGCTTGGTAGGCCGTCCCTACAGACAAATTGGCCATGCCTGCGGGTGGGAATCCGGATGTGGGTATGTGTCCTGGTTGCTGCACTAGTGCCTCCTCTGGTCAGTCGGGGCGCCTATTTGGGGCGGGGGGGGAGATCTGGAAGGAATAGCGTGATCCTCCCACACTACGTCCCCCTGGCGAAACTCCTCATTGTCAGGTGAAAAGAAGCGGCTGGCAACTCCACATGTATCGGAGGAGACGTGGTAGTCTGCAGCCCTCCCCGGATCAGCAGAGGAGGTGGAGCAGCGACTAGGACGGCTCAGAGAGCAGGGTGATTGGCCAGGTACCACTGGAGGGGGATGCATAGGGGTTTGAAAGAGCTGCTTTTAACTCTTTCTAACACTAATATTTGCCCTCTTCTACATGTCTACATTGGTCCAAGTGGATTTTGTTTGGTTTGAAGCTGCATTAAGACATCTCCAGCAATTATTAGCGTAGCATAGGATGTTTTTGCCCCTGACATGTACCAGGGGCGTATGCAGGACACTACTTGTGATCCTTTCATCGCCCGCTGATGCAACACCCACACCATGGATGTTGGTGAATTTTTAATTATTTTGCTAACAGTGTAAATATGTAATAACCTCAACATGTCTCATTCATTTTTGCCATATGCGTGAAATAAAAGCACAAGGATGTTGTCTAGGAGCCCCCAAATGAGGATGACACTTTAGAGGACTTATTGTTTAAAAAAAAAAAAGGCATGTGATTGAGTATTGGCTCGGGCTGTGTCAGTGCATCGTTGCCCTTGTGCTGATCCTCTGGTTTAAATCCCGGAGTTTCATACGCGAGCAATTTCGATGTAAATTAAGACGGTCTCAGAAACGTTGCTGTGCAGCTGTATTTCATTAAACAGAGACATGCCGTCTCCAGAGTCCTCTGCAGGAGCGTGCTGCTCTGATGGACACCTACAGCGACCAACCCTACCGAGTCACAGCCGGCTCATCACGTAATGTTTAGGGGTTTCAAGAACCGTATCGGACCACTTTCTCACTACAAAGGAGCCGCTCCTGCATAAAGCTTCATAAACCAGTTGTTTTGGTTTGCACTGGAGTGCAGTTGTTTGGTTCACACATATCCAAATTGAACTAAATATTGGGCAGAAATGGATCAGTGTTAGAAATAGACACTCTGAACACTTTATTTGTCATCGAAACATGGTTTCCCCCAGCCCACAGCAGTGCAACACAAAGACAAAAGCACCTATCTAAAAACTACAAGAACACATATATCAAACTACAAAAAAAAAATCACTGTCCAAGAGAACGAAGGCCAGGATGACTGTCGGAACTGCCAGTCTGCATGGGCTAGCAGTTAGCATAGCTGGCCCAGCTTCCGCATCCTGTCAGACCGCCCTGTTAACTCCTGGGGTGCAGCTCCAGGCAGGGCCGTGGTCCCTGGGCCCACAGGACGCAGCAGACCAGGCTCCCTCAGCCAATCCAATGCCAGCTCTCCCAGCCAGACACCTTCGATACACCTCCCCGCACTCCACACGACGACACCAAAAACACAGTCAACGCTAGGCGAGCCCGCCGCCAGACCGCCCTCGGTGTTATTGGAAGTGATGAACTAAATGAGCTAGGTGTAGCTGTAGAGGACGGTGTCCATGTATAAAAGGATATAAATGGGGGTTGATGTCAGTGTTGTAGTAGAAGATCCCGTGCCAGCTTCAAACATGGCTACCCAGAGAGTTTAGTTGGCTAACGCCGGCGTGTCGCCTCTCTACTCACATCATATGTTTTGGTCTGATGAGCTGGACGCCACATGTGGGTTGGAGTCTGTGTTTGTTTAGGTGTTGGCGTCTTCAAGACCCTCATATGATGTCAGCAAATTAATGGGGCGGGTGATTGTGATGTGCGTTGTTTCTCTCTGAAGAAAGAACAAGCACGGATTTCCTTCCTCCGAGTTGCCGTGTGGTATGGTTTTAATTTTGTATTGAAATTATCATGAGGAAATTAAGTTTGCCACCCTGGAGAAATACCATCATGTTTTCAGCTCCAAAAATGTAATTAAAAGTTGTGCTACCGTAATCATTTCTGCATCGTGCACGACTCTGCATAAAAGCCGGGCAGGAAATTCTTTTCCCAATAAAGATTTGATGCAATTTTATGTTTGTTTTTATTTCTTACATTTCGGTTTTAGCCTCAGTCCCAGGGTGGGAATTGCTCGTGGCGAGCTGTGGCACTTGGCTGTAAACAGGCGGGTTTAAATGCCTTCGTGCTCGACACAGCTCAGTGGATTTGCCGAGCCCTTATCGACGGGCATCTTACCAAGAGCTTCTATAAAAGAGGCTCTGATGGAATCAACGTAAACAAACGCCTGTGGCTGCAAGGGTCAAGGTTCCCTTTTTGCTCTGTTTGTGTTCAGAGGGTATCACGGTTGAGGTTGTAATTCTCCCAGACCTGATTGGGCTGCTCTTGCAGTCAGAGGTAAAGTTGGTCGATGAGCAGGAGGTCTGTCAGCGCCTGCTCAAGGCACTGCTCTCTGGCCATAAGTGCAGGGCTGAAAAAAAAAAAGCAAAACAAATTCCTGCTGAAGGTGGAGAAAATGATTTTGTAGCACTGGTTGGTGAGCTGTGTAGAGGGGGGATAGGCTTTGAACACTGCAGGAGGTGACAAATTCACTGATGATGATAGATGTGTGAGCGGTGTAGACCATCGCCAGTTCAGAGGCCACGGGAGGGGGGTAGTAGTCACCTCGTACCATCCCTACCCATACGACTCCATTCAGCCCCTGTGTTGCAGCTCGTGTGTTTGAAGCCCGACCGGGTCGGCGGCTCGTTTGATTAGCGATTCAGGCGGAGGCATGACAAGAAGAACAAACGCGCTTATCAAAGTGCGAGATGTCTTCTGCCACTTCCAAACGTGCCACATGCATGTCAGATTAACGCATCATCTCAGCGAATTCGGGGCTCCTTGACTGGGAGGAGGAGAGGAGACATGACAGATGGTACAATCAGCTGCATCCTTGTCTGCCTGACTGAGAAGTTTGGGGTGTTGCTGTTCGGGCTTGGGGGGTGCCCGGACATTGAGGCTCGATGCTCTGGAGAGACAGGAAACCTCAGAACTTCTCAGGGTTCCTCAGGCCTAGCGGGCCCGCCGTTGTGTAATGAGATATTTTTCTCAGTGCCGGTAGCACACGCAAGTCTGCTGGCTTTTTTTTTTTTTTTTTTTTTTTTTGTCATGTTGGCTGCGGCGCTGTGTGGGCCAGCATGATGGACAGGCCTGTAAGTGGAGCAGGGTTAGGTGGAGGGCTGCAGAGAGAGGCCCAAAGGAGCTGTCATACTTCTGTGTAATGTAGGTTAATGCCGCTCGCTGGAGCAACCTGGCCTAATACCACACAACACGTCAGGGCTTTTCCAACAGGCCCAATGAAATCAAGACGTAGTGTAGACGAGACAACAACAGTAACATGGTTTATGAGCAGGGTGCTAACTATCAGGAGGCCACGGGGAGCCACGGCAGGAGCTCCCCTGAAAACGGGGTTCATGGAATTTTTGGGGTGTTCCTGAAATACTAATTACCAAATTGTCGACGGCACAATTTTTCTATCTGCTTTTCTTTTCCCCCCTTTTTCTCCCAGTTGTATCCGGTCAACTACCCCACTCTTCCGAGCCATCCCGGTCGCTGCTCCATCCCCTCTGCCGATCCGGGGAGGGCTGCAGACTACCACATGCCTCCTCTGATACATGTGGAGTTGCTAGCTGCTTCTTTTCACCTGACAGTGAGGAGTTTCACCAGGGGTAGCATGTGGGAGGATCACGCTGTCCCTCCCAGTTCCCCCTCCCCCCTGAAAGGACACCCCGACCGACCAGACTAGGCGCTAGTGCAGCGACCAGGACACATACCCACATCTGGCTTGCTTCCCGCAGACACGGCCAATTGTGTCTGGTAGGGATGTCCAACCAAGCCGGAGGTAACACAGGGATTTGATCCGGCGGTCCCCGTGTTGGGAGGTAACGGAATAGACCGCTATGCTACCTATGTGCATTTCTGTGGTGTTTTGTACCGCTGTACATTATGTTGAAAATGGATTCTGGAATTAAAAACTAATGAGTGTAATGGGAGTGATTCATCAGTCTGCTGTTATAACCATCTGCATCCCAACATGGTAGCTCAGTAACAAACTGACCACACATATTGACTCACCGCCGTGTGACCTTTGTGTTTAACCTGTCCGTTTCTGATTTGCTGGGAAGTTGTCGTGCTGTATTCATTTGGGCGGTGTCGCATCATAGGTGATATTTCAGATCTTGTGATACTGAGCATGTGCTTGCGTGCTTGCATCATGGAGGTTCTATCAGCGTGGACTTATTGTAAGTCCACACTGAATACAGGACCCCAACTGCAAAAAGCGACCCCGCCGGAAGACACGGTACAGTTCAGTCGTTGTGAGGCAGCTTTGGGTGCACGATGTTGGTCCACTGAAGCAGAGCATCCAAAGCGACGTTTTATGGGTTGAAAGTGTAAGGGGGCACCTACAAAGCTGAGCATATTTAAACATCCATCCATCCATTATCCAAACTGCTTATCCATTGCGGGTTACTTATGGAATAGATGAGCTAGAATCTGAGAGACTGATGAATGAATCAGAATTTGAAAAAAATGGCCGTCGCCTGGTTTGACCTCTGTCTTGTTTTTTTTTCCTCTGCTCTCTCTCCCTCTCTTTCTTGTCAGAGACTGGCTCAGCCATCACTTCCTCCTGTATCGGTCTGGGCAACTCACTCACTCCCCCTGCAGGCCAAGCGGGCAAGCCTGTCCCAGGCTACAATGGTAAGATTATGCTAATTACACCTCCATTACACTCGCCTCCCATGATCAATAATCAATATGACATACTCAGCCATTCTGGATCCTGTCTGCCAGTCAGTAAGGTTATCCTGTTGACATCACCTGGCCATCACTGGGCCACATCTGATTTGCTGCTGTATTAATGCACCCATTCTGATTTACTGTGCCGGCCATCTTAATTAGCATCCTGAACATTTAAATTACATCCGCTGGTGTTTGTCATATGAAAAGCTTCACACATGGAAATATGACACTAATGTGCCAGAATATGCTGATATCTCAGTCCAGAGCATGTTTTGAAATTGGAGCTTTCCAGCGGCTGAAATATGGCCCCCTTCTGAATATGATCTGTACGCTCTACCCGTCCACTAGTCACCGTGATTGATGATGACATGCGGGAGGTGAAGCCAAGAATCCTGGGAAATATTGTGGTGAGGTAAGCCGCACCGCTGCGTTCTCATCCCTGTGAGCAGCATAGTCATTGCTGTGTACTTTTATCCTTTTGTCTTCACACACACACACACACACACACACACACACACACAAACACAGACCTTGTTCAGATTTACAGTGTGACACAAAAACCTTGAACACTGTCAAACTGATATGCAAATGTGTCAAATTTAATCAAAATATGTCACAATTAATCTTTATTAATTCAGCACAGGTCATCTGGAATCAGACAGGAATTTCAATCGTCTTTGTGGTCAGGGCGAGAGAAGTGTGTGTGTGTGTGTGTGTGTGTGTGTGTGTGTGTGTGTGAGAGAGAGAGAGAGAGAGAGAGAGAGAGAGAGAGAGAGCCAAGGGTTCGAGCAGCAGTCAACACTAGCCCTTGGAGCTGCCTTATCTTGCAGCCTTTTGCCTATCCATTGTCGCTCCCTGGCTTGTCTCCAGTTATTTATTTATTTTAGCTGTTTGACTTGATGATGCGGCGAGGCTGATTTCCCCAGATTGCACTCCTACACCGGAGAGTTCAGGCTGCAGGAAGTCCTTCCATTACCCAGTAAATCACATGTTGATGAACTTGTAAACATGACTGAGTCTTACATTGAGCCAAGTGGAGGCATGCAGGGCGTTGGGCTGCAGCAGGAGATGCGCGCTTGTGTTGTATAGTGTGTGTTCAGTCCCTCGCGTCTCCGTGTTGAGCAAAAAAAGCATGAGTCAGTAATTGAGTTATGTGGCTTTAATGCAATTCTGAATGCTTCATGTGAAGCCTACTGGTCTGCAAAGTGTTTAACCGTATGTGAAAGGCTCATTAGGCTGACAGCAGGAAGCTGAGCTGAGGACCATTATCAGGTCCTGGTTTGTGAGTCCCGTTCTCTAAAATGGTTTGGGGCGATGTCGAGGTTGTTGCCGCAGTCATAAATAGACAAAAGGAGCTTTCAGGGTTTATGACAGCACATCATCAGCGATGTAATGGAAGAGTTTAATTTGTGGATCTGTGTGTCAGAATAAATCTGCAGGGAAGTAAAAGTAAGCCTAGTAAACGTGACCGTCTTCTTTCATCACTGTCATGGTGCGGGGCTGAGAGAGGTGATTGCCGGTGGTGTCTGTGTAAACAAAGAGTGAGCCAGCCACCCTATCCCTGTGTGTGTGTACACGCACATTTATGGTCCAGCAGAGACTCGTAGTCTAGACTAACCATGTTGTCTTGTAACAATAGTCTACAGCCAGAGGCCCCCACTTTTTATTTTTATTTATTATTATTATTTAGGGCGGCACGGTGGCGCAGTGGTTAGCGCTGTTGCCTCACAGCAAGAAGGTCCTGGGTTCGAACCCCAGGGTTGTCCAACTTTGGAGGTCGTCCTGTGTGGAGTTTGCATGTTCTCCCCGTGTCTCTGTGGGTTTCCTCCGGGTGCAACGGTTTCCTCCCACAGTCCAAAGACATGTAGGTCAGGTGAATCGGCCGTACTAAATTGTCCCTAGGCATGAATGTGTGTGTGTGTGTATGTGTGTGTGTGTGGCGGCGCTGTGATGGACTGGCAGCCTGTCCAGGGTGTCTCCCGCCTGCCGCCCAATGACTGCTGGGATAGACTCCAGCATCCCCGCGACCCGAATTCGGATAAGCTGCTTGGGTAAAGGATGGGTGGATATTATTATTTATTTATATTTTATTGCTGGTGGTGTCTGTAAACAAAGAGTGAGCCAGCTGCCTACCCCTTTGTGTGTGTGTGTGTGTGTGTGTTTATGGTGCAGCAGAGACTCTTAGTCTAGACCAACCACGTTGTCTTGTAACAATAACCTACGGCTAGAGGCCCCTACTGTTGTGCTGCTTGAAGTGTGACAGCCGTGTCTCCTTTGTTCACAGTGACTCAAATTTGGAAAACTTGGACCACCGAGGCCCCAACAGGCTGTCTAGAGTTGTTATCGAAATGAGCATGCAAATACTGTCAAATTATTAAATTTATTTTAACTAAACTGATGGCGCGTCTCTCTCCCTGGCTCTAGATTACCTCTACCACCGGGGGCAGCGTTGTCACTGTGGCAGAACCAGGAGCTGTTCAGGAAACTGTATTTTACCAAGTTCTCCGTACGTCTGCCGTCCTCACAGTACAATGTTAATATCACACACAATACTGTTACGCTGCGTAGATGTTCATGTAGTACCATCTCACGTAATCCCTGGTAGAAGTGATATTTAGCACCACATGTGTTGTGACGCTGCAGTTGCATAGAAAATATTTCCCATGTGTTGGTTATTTATGTTTTCTGTGTATGGCACTTGCTTCTGGGTGTGTTGATTCAATAAACAGGACCAAGTCATGATGAGTATGTTGTATGAGGTTGTCCTCTAGTGGTTAAATTTTTTATCACACAAGTACGATGAATTGCATATGACAGCGTTTCCCAGCCCAGTCCTCAAGGACCCCCTATCCTGCAGATTTTCGTTGTAACCCTGCATAGGTAGTCCTGCTTGTACTTACTCAACCAATCATCTCACAGCACTTAATTATGCAAGGTTTGCAACATCTGGCATAATTCATTGCTGATTGGTTGAATAACTACAAACCGGTACCTATTCAGGGTTGCAAAGAAAATCTGCAGGATAGGGGGTCCTTGAGGACTGGGTTGGGAAACACTAGCATATGAAATGGTAACTATCAATAGATACTAGATATGAGATAACCCATGATGCAAGTAGGTAAGACTTGCTATTTTCCGTCTGTAGTTCATCTGTAAGCTTTGAAGTTGTATTCTACAGATTGTGAATAAAAAATTCTATTGAATGTTCATTAATACCAAGTTTTCTCGTTTTGCTGCCACCCCCCCCCCCCCCATCATCCCACAAGGGCTACTACGACACAATGGATTCAGGTTTTGTGGATGAGGAGGGCTTCCTGTACATCATGTCGCGGACTGATGATGTTATCAATGTGGCAGGCCACAGACTGTCTGCCGGGGCCCTGGAGGAGGTGTGATAAGTATAAGAGAAGCAGTGTTTAGACTTTTCTCTTTCTGCTGGACATCACAGTGTGCCCATGGGTGTGTGTGTTTTCTAGTCTCTGCTGCAGCATCCTGGCGTGGTGGACTGCGCTGTGGTGGGTCTGGAGGACTCTCTGAAGGGCCACGTTCCCCTGGCCCTGTGTGTACTCAAGAATGGTAAAGCGTACACAGCTCAACACAGTCACACTGGAATTGAAAAACCCTGTCAGTGAAGTTTATACAATTCTCAGGTGTATGTAAATTCACGTACGTGTGTGTGTGTTATGCTTGTATCTCAGGCATTCACCAGAGCCAGGAAGAGATGGTAAAGGAGATGGTGAAGCTGATCAGAGATGCCATTGGGCCGGTGGCCGCCTTTAGGCGAGTGCTGTTTGTCAGCGCGCTGCCGAAGACGCGTTCTGGAAAGATCCCTCGCTCCTCTTTAGCCAACTTGGTCAATGGCAAGCCATACAAGGTACGCCTCCACCCCGGGAGTAACCCTATCTGTAATCCCTGTTGTTTCTTAAATAGGTGAAGGGTGACTGCCTTGTCCCAGTAAAACTTACTGAGCAGAAGTATGTGTTCACATGTGTGTGGGGGCACTTTTTTTTTGGACAGATTTGAGGGCGCTCCAGTTTTTCTCTCAAGGTGGCTAACTCTGTTTTCTGCCGATGAGATTATTACCAAGTCAACAAGCAAGCATTACCTTGCGTTAAAATGAGGTTAATAGGCATCCGGGTAGTGTAGCAGTTTATTCTGTTGCCTACCAACACGGGGATCACTGGTTCGAATCCCTGGGTTACCTCCAGCTTGGTCGGGCATCCCTACAGACACAGTTGGCTGTGTCTGTGGGTGGGAAGCCAGATGTGGGTATATGTCCTGGTCGCTGCACTAGCACCTCCTCTGGTCAGTCAGCGTGCCTGTTTAGGGGGGTGGGGTGGTGGACACTGTGATCCTCTCATGTGCTACGTCCCTCTGGTGAAACTCCTCACTGTCGGGTGAAAAGAAGCGCTGGTGACTCCACATGTATCAGAGGAGTCATGTGGTAGTCTGCAGCCCTCTTCGGATTGGCAGGGGGGGGGTGGAGCAGCGACCGGGATGGCTCAGTAGAGTGGGGTAATTGGCCAGATAGAATTGGGGAGGGGAAAAAAAGGGGGGGCTAATTGTGGATGTAAATGGGGACAGATGCTGAAATAAAAGGGAAAGTTAACATGAAAACTGTCTTCCTCCATAGATCACGCCGACCATTGAGGACCCAAAAGTGTTTAAAGACATCGAGAGACAGGTCCAAAAGGCTCTGAGACCAGCAGGACTGTGAACTCCTCCATGGGATGATATATTATCATGAGGCTCCATAGTGAACAACGAAGAAAGGACGTTTTAGCATGGGACATTGGCAAGATGAACCAAACTAGAACCGCACCTGTTCAAGTTATCTCCTCTGCAACGTGCGATGTAGCTTAGAGCATTGGTTTGGGAGAAAGATGTGGCGTAAGCACAAGTATGTATATTTTTTCATTATTTTATCACTCCATTCAGAACAAATAGCCTTTTGTACTACCTTGGAGTATAATGTGAAATCTTATAGTGCAGCTAGACATGCACACTTGTTGACTTAGCAAGGTTTACCGTCATGCATCATGTTAAGGCAGCCATCCAGACCATTTAAAACCCATGAAGCTGGGTTGAACCTCACATGAGTATAGTTTCTAGCGCTGACTTGAAATCATTTCAAATTTGAATTAAAAAAAAGTGAAGCATTACCGTGGTATACTTTGCACACTCATGGAAATAAATGGATGTACTGCATCCATCCATCCATTATCCAAACCGGTTATCCTGTACAGGCCACCAGGCCATCACAGGGCCCACACACACACACATAGCGACAATTTAGTACGGCTGATTCACCTGACCTACGTGTCTTTGGACTGCGGCAGGTAAACGGAACACCCAGAGGAAACCCACGGAGACATGGGGAGAACTTGCAAAACTACACATGGAGGGTTAAAGAGATTAATCTCATCATCAGCCGCTTCTCTGGGGTCGGGTTGCAGTGGCAGCAAGCTAAGTAGGGCACTCCAGATGTCCCTCTCCCCAGCAATGCCCGCCAGCTCCTCCCGGGAGGATCCCAAGGCGTTCCCAGGCCAGATTGGACCCCGGAGTCTCCTCCCAGTTGGACGTGCCCGGAAAACCTCCAAAGGAAGGCGCCCAGGAGGCATCCTAATCAGATGCCCGAACCACCTCAACTGACTCCTTTCAACACAATGGATTAGTGGCTCTACTCCAAGCTCTCTCCAGATGTCTGAGCTCCCCACCCTATCTCTAAGGCTGAGCCGACACCCTTCGGAGGAAACTCATTTCAGCCGCTTGTATCCGCGATCTCACCCTTTCGGTCACTACCCAAAGCTTATGACCATAGGTGAGGGTTGGAATGAAGATTGACTGGTGAATTGAGAGCTTTGCCTTCTGGCTCAGCTCTGTCTTCACCACAACGGTCTGGTACAACGTCCACATTACTGCTGATGCTGCACCAATCCGCCTGTCAATCTCCTACCCTCACTCATGAACAAGACCCTGAGATACTTGAACTCCTTCACTTGAGGCAACAACTCATCTCCAACCCTGGAGGGAGTAATACACCATGGCCTCAGACTTGGATGTGCTGATTCTCATCCCAGCCATTTCACATTCAGCTGCAAACTGCCCCAGCGCGCGCTGGAAGTTGCGTTCTGATGAAGCCAACAAAACCACATCATCTGCGAAGAGCAGAGATGCAATTCTGAGGTTTCCAAAGCGGACAAACTCCTCATCTTGGCTGCGCCTTGAGATCCTGTCCATGAATATTACAAACAGAATCGGAGACAAGGGATAACCTTGGCAGAGTCCGACACCCACCGAAAACAGCTCTCACTTTGGTTATACAAGGACCGGAGGGCTTGTAGCAACTTCTCTGATACCCCATACTCCCACAGAGTGCCCCGGGGTTAGGTCATAAGCCTTCTCCAAGTCCACAAAAAACATGAAGATTGGCTGGTCAAACTACCATGCCTCCCTCAGCACTTCCACAAGGGTAAAGAGTTGTTCCACGGCCAAGACGGAATCCGCATTATTCCTTCTGGATCCGAGGTTCAACAATTGGTCGGAGCCTCCTTTCCAGCACCTTAGAGTAGACTTTCCCAGGGAGGCTGAGCAATGTGATGCCCCGATAATTGGAGCACACTCTCCGGTGCCCTAAGATTAAATACATGACAGAACACCGCTTACTCACTGACAGTATTTTTTTTATTGATAATGAAAAGTTGTTTGCTCAACACTTAGTTCTGACCAAAGTACAAGAAGAAATAAATAAAAAAAGAAAGAAATGGACACAAAATAAAATGATTAATCGTTCGTGCAAATTGAAGATGTAAAAACAAAACCAAAGACTGGTTTGAGCCGTCCATCAGAAATAACTAAAAGACAGATAGTAGGGCTGTACAATAGGTCACCCTGGCCACTCCGACAGAAACAAAGTGTTAATAGTTACACCAACGCAAGTCACAGCAAGCAACGGCGGTTTTTTTGTCATTAAGTCACCTCACTTCAACATTTTCATATACACTCTACACACACTGAGCTAAAAGCATTCTGTCTTTCAGTTATTTCCTCTGTTCTGTCAGCTGGTGTCTGCAGGTAAGACTCCATGGTGTGTGTGTATTGTCCTGTTTTATGTTGTCTGAGAGGAGTGTTTGATTTGTCCTTGGCTATTTATAGTCCAGAGTCCATGTGGTCTGTATCAAAGTACATGTCGTGTCTCCAGGCACCACTGCATCCTCCTGGAAAACTATATGACAATGATAGGGGGGGGGGGAGTCATAGAAACGGGGGCTGTTCACCACTGGAAGGCAGGCTTTCACAGTCGTCTCTGAAGGTGTCCACATCGTCTCCTTTTCTCTCCGCGGTGCAGCAGAGGTCTGTCACCGTTGGCATGATGAGGGAAAGAAAAAAAAACCCATATGTACAAAATGGTCCGGGGTGGGTGGTGGTGTATGGAGACGGTTCAAAGAGCAGCATAATTTAAATCTATGCACCACTAAAATGAGGAGGCGGGGGGGAAGTATTTGCACAAACTGAATATTTTCTTTTTTTTTATACATAGATGTGTGTGTATATATATATATATATATAATAAAAAATGGCATATTTATATTAATTTACAGATAACCTACACATCTGTTGTAGAAGAAATACACAGTATGTTACGCATTGACAAGTTACTGTACATGTAAAAGGTAGAAATGGTGACAAGAGGGCGACCTGCAGGAAAGTATAGCACCGACATCTGGTGCCCAATGAGAGGAGATACAGTCGGGGGGGACTTGGTTCGTAGCAAAGACCGGGTGAGGGGAAGGGGGGGGGTGCGACGACGATGACACTTGTTGGAGTTTTTTTTACCCCGAACTTTAACCCTCCCACACCCTGCTGTGTGTTCAGGGGGTGTAGCAGCGGGACGGGGATGGTGGAGGGCAGGGCATCTTGGCAGTGCAGGTTGTTGTGTTTTTTGTTAGGCAGGTTGGTCCATCCAGCTGCTCCGTGGTTAGGCTCCGTCAAAACTGTACCTGTGTGTGGGAAGACAGGGAAACGTTTGTTGTTGTTGTGTAGTCACCTTGCTAAAAAAGGAGAATGTCACAGGATTTTGGCGCTGAAAGAAAACATGCAGATCTGTCACACCAACTGAATACAAGGATTTGCTCTGGTCCTGGATGGTTCCTTGTGCTGGCACCTCCTCTTTCTGCCTACAAGCTGCCAGCGCCGGATTTTACCATACCTTCATCTCTTGGTTTACGTAAGTGATTGATGGCTTTACTTATCGTGTTGTTATGTTTGTCCATTTTGAATCACAATATAGCTTTCCTAAAGGACTCAATGATATTATTCATATCTTATTTGACATTTCTGCATTCTGTTAGTGGATTATGGCTCGCTAAGTCCAACAAAACACAACGTGGTGTAGCTGAGCGTTTCAACTTTCCTGCTTGAACAACATCATATATAGACGATGGCAAACCCCACACAGTGATGCTGTTTTACCATTCCCATCTAGGCACTACCTCCAGGGCTCCAGGAATGGCTGTTGTTTGACGCTTATGGGTTTCTTTCCCTCAGCAGCTTGTGTTGGATCAGAGCCATTCTCTCACTAAAGCACACTTCCTTCTTCATCGTCTAATTATCACCTCCGCCTGGCCGAGACCAGCCTTCATCTCACTCACTTCTCAGTTGGTTCCCCTGTCTTCAGTTGTCGGCTGAAGACTGATCTATCCAAGCACCTCACGTCATCTTCTCCCTAATGGATGGTATCCAGCTGTTTCTGCTCTTTAAAACACCCCTTCTGTTGCTCTCTGCTGTCACAGTAATGTAAGGATGCTTACGATTTTACTAACATTCATCACTCATCACTTTTGGTTTCTTGCCTTGTAATTTTTTTTATCCAGGAGTTTACGGACGAGATCATCGGTTAAACATCTAAGCCAGGGATGGGTAACATGATCCAGAAAGGACCGGGTCTTTGTTCCAACCAAGCAGTTACAGACCTGAGTCTACAAATCAAGGTCCTTAGCAAAGAACTAATAGAATTAGGTGTGTAACTGCTTGGTTGGGGACAAAGACCTGCACCCAAACCGGTCCTTTCTGGATCATGTTGCCCACATGTACCGGTTTCCGCAATTTTTTTTAACCGTCAAGACTTTCTGAACTGGATATTTTCATCATAAAATTCCAGAATGTTTGAGGTGATGATGATATTATCTTGTTTGCCGATGCTGCCGCGTTGGAGTCCAAATTTCACTCCCTGGATTTGTAGAGATTACAAAGGCTGAATCTGCCTTTTCTTCAGATACACCCACTTGACATGAATCTCAGCTGGACCGTCTTGAATGTAAGATGCAATTCTTCCTGCTCAAATACATTGCGTGCCTGTGTGGTTCATGCATTTGATGTTGCATAATCTTCACAGTGCATCATGTTCTAACAGGCTAGGCCAACCTCTCCTTCTTAAAAGAGGTAGCTTGTAATTATTTCTACAGGAGGTAAAAATAACCCTGCTCCAGCAATGCTTGTATGATCTGATGTAAGCATCAGAAACGTAGCCTGTAGGGATGAGCAAATCCTTGCGAAATGAAGATATCATGATTATGAAGAAACGACTAATGTCGACTTCCTCCCAAATCGCATCCCCGCTCTGCTTTATTCACTCGCTCTTAATAGTTCTTCCAAAAAAACAACAACTGCCATCTCTACTCCTATCTGGTTGGTAAAAGGCTTCACTATGCTAGCAGAAGGCGGGCTACTTTTCCGGAGATATCGTGCTACCATTTTAATTAGTCAGGAAAACCCACAAGTATGCAGGGAGAGATATCCTGATTAGAATTTTCTCAATGCGATCAAATCAAAGCGTAAATAGATGAAAAGGGCCCTCCATTTAGCTTCATGCTGCCGTTTCCCCTTGTAATCTCTCAGTCTGGAAAGCTACCGAGCCAGGACTTCAGCAAATCAAAACCCTGAAAAAGGACTTTGTCTCAGCTGATCTCTGAACTGAACACTGGGCTACGAGTGTATATGTGAAACAGATTCCTACACCGTCCACTGTTCTGAATGAGTCATGTGTTGTGGATGGACATTAGAGGGGAGGCATCACTAGGAATACATGGCACGCGGCTGGCCTTGTTATTCTCCTGCCACCATATCACAGCGACTTGGCAAAAACCACCAAAGACACTTGCCAAGAGCAAACAGGCTTATCTGGGGCAAAAAGTCACCCTCGCCTCCCTCTGATCTAATATCTCATTTTAGGCGCCTTTCAACAAAGTGTGTGTTTGTGTGCGTGTCTCTGTTTGTTACATACAGCATACAGTTTGATTTGACATCCCTCCTCCACTCAGCAAGAGTAGGTCCTCACCGTGGAGCTGTCTAGACGCTGCACCGCTGAAGGTCCGACTGCAGGGGGAGACAGAGAGTCAAGTCAGGGCAAAGGACTTCCTTCATATCAGATGGGCCCATAGACAGAGGAAACCTTGTACTTGCATACCACACAAAGTAAGTGACTCAGGATTAGGTCACCTCTCGGTAAAACAGAGTGGGTATGAAAACGGGCAAAACAGTTTAGTTGGATATACACGTAAACATGTGTTACTCACTCAAGCACCCACACATACACAGCTGGGATTACTTGTGATGTCTTTACGGCAACAAAGCCAAAGCATATTAGATCACACACTCAAATGACTTTTTGATTTTGAGTGGACGGCACAGACCGGGGATCGGAGATAAAGAGAGACGAAAGCACACAGTCTCAGTTTCACTGGGGGAAAAAAAACTTGTTAAAAAAGGGCTCTGGTCAAAACCCGTGCTGCTGGATGTCTCGTGTCACTGGGGAGCTCGGCCTGGACTCAAGCCCCAATTGACTCCACTAGGCCGTTTTGACCAGGGTACTCTTTTAACAGCAGAAGGATGAGGAGTGACACAAACGATCAGTTTGAGTTGTCAAAACACCGTGGACATTTTGTTTTATCTATGTAATTGTAAACCGCCTGATGAGGGGCACCTTACATAGCACTCACATCCATCTTTGTTTCCTCGCTTACTTTTTAGTAACTTCAAGGGTTACGCCGGCAGAACCCCCTACAGGAGGTAAACATGGATCCTAAGCCATAGGTGTATTCCCAGCTTTCACCAGCAGGGGGAGTAGACCAAACTATTTCATAACTCAGCATAAACGGCCACCCTTGGAGTTGGGGATTGAGGATAGAGATTGTAGTAGTAGTAGTAAGAAGGAGGAAAAGTGAGGATGAAAGAAGCTACAGAGAGACAGTGGTGGGGGAGGGTACAGTTGATGTAAGGCACACAGGGCCGACAAGCCCAGAACGTTAGTGGGGGCATAGCTGACCTTGAAACCAATCCAAATACATGTCGTCAGGACTGTCGTCCAGCGTCTCATAGAGGACTGCAGAGCAGCAGTCAGTGTCAGAGAGAACAAGAGACATCATCAGAATGCTCCACACACACACACACACAGAGTGATGGGTAAGACTGCCTACTCTTATCTGTTGAGATGTACTTCACCTTGGCAACACTGTGGAGGCAAAAGCTTTTGCTTGGTCACTGTTTTTGAAAGCTCTGACTTTTATTGTGGCCTCAACAGCATGCGCCGATACACTCATAGTGACCATACTGGGCAAGAAATTAAATTTTTATTTATTTATTCTATTTGACCTCTGGCTGACTCCTGGTGTAACATGGGTGATAAGGCGCTTACCCTCAGGTGGCAGTCTCCGGGAGTGACCGGAGGTGGTGGTGAGGCGGAAGCCTGCAGGGAGCGTCTCGGCTGAGCCGGGCATCATACTGATACCGTGGACGTCTCGGGGCGGGAACTGCCTCCTCCACGATGGACCTCGAAAGTCTTTGTCATCGCACTGACGGACAGACACACAGGATTCAGATGAGTTTTTGTTACATGATGATGTTCTTACAGAGAGGGACAATGTGAAAAGTCTGTAGCTGATCTAACAGCAAAATATCATGGTTCGGTAGGGGGACACGAAAAGCAACAAACACAAAGCTATTCAGTTTGAGCCTGTAATCAAGTAAGACTTTAAAGAGGGGAGGCTGAACGTTATTGTGTAAAATCGATATGAATTTCTGCTCTGTCAATTTCTGATAATCTGTAGGGGCTTCCTTTTGAGAAAATGTGATACGCTCATTTTTTTTTTTAAATCTTGAGTCGCCGTTTATACTGTATGGTTAGCTACGCTAGCTTGACGACTTGCTCAAAGCTGTTTGGTACGGGGAATTAGCACATTGATAAGGTTGAGGGACACTACACTGACAGGTGCCTCTCACCTCGTCCAGTCGCCTTTCAGTGCCCAGTGCCAGCAGGTTATTGTACTCTCTCTCCAGAATCTGACGTGCCTGAAAAAATACAACACACAGATATTCATCAGCGGGTCAGCTATTCGAAATAAGGAGATGGGCAGGTTACCAGAGCGTCAGCTGGAAAATGTGACTGTGCCATGTCGACTCAACATGGCACAGTCACTAGCTCTCCGAATCACGTGTGTGTGTGTGTGTGTGTGAGACAACGGAGGGCGCCGCTGTGGCTATGCTACCTGAGTGTTTTGGTTGGGGATCTGGAGGAGCAGCGCCAGGCTGCTGTAGTCAAAGTTGTCGTCCAGGGCCACCAGTGCGCCGTGCACGCCGCTCTCCAACAGGATGTTGGCATAGTCCCTTAGACCGATGCTCTGCACCCAACGGATTACCCGCTCGTTGCTCCACACCAGCACATCTGCAGACACACGGAGGACATTTTCCCAAAGTTTCACCAAGCAACATCAATGATGCTAGCTGGAACCAGTCGGTGAAGGTTTCCTGGTTCTTTATGAGCATTTTTGGCTGTTCTCTATTTTTTAATTCAGGTATGTACCTCTCATTTCATGCTGGCTGTGCTCTCTACGTCTCTCCAGCTCCTTCCTGTCATAGTTGAGCTTCTTCAGACACATGATGCCGTACTGTAGACTTGTTCTGATGTCCAAGGACCACACACACACAAACACACACATGATCAGATAAGCTGAAAAGCAAATTTTTTTTCTCCGCTTACTAAACTCATAACTCCCTGAACATTCCTTATTTTCGACCCGTGAGCCACCTCCTCTAGAATGACATCTGTTGATGCAAGGAGGCAGCTGAAGAGGCTCGGTTACCTGTGAAAGCTGTCCACCATTTTGAGATGCACTCGGAGGTCCTTCTTGGTGAGGTGGTCCAGCATGCGGGCATCCACCAGGCACTCCATGAAGTAGCTGCGGTACTGAGGTAGTCCTAGACTGGGCAGCCACTCGTTTCCTATCCACTCATGGTTCATGTCACCATAAGCTAGAGTCTGACAGAAGACACGCAGGAGTTTGACCAGCATGTTTTTAGTATCACCCAGGACGCTTTGAATCTGAGTGGGTGTTGACTATAAAAGCAGAAAACCAAAAATGGTAGAGCCCTTAAAAAGAGCACATGTTCTTACCTGTGCCCAGCTCCCCTCCTCAGACTCTGACTTCTGTTGAAAAACGAGGGAGAAGAGATGATACGAGAGAATTAAAACGACTGACAGAAAGCTCTCACTGTCCCCGAATTGGACTTTCTTTAACCAGATGATTTGAACCTGACGTGCCCCAAGTTGTGAGGACCTCAGAGGAGACTGACTGCCGTTTTGAGAACGCCACATCATTCTGCTTGGTTCATTAAATATCCCACAGATTTTATCTTGTTTCACTCAAATAAAAAGCGTAGTTTGAAAAAAGCTAAAATTTAAACTGCACAAAAGTTTAGGCCTGCCTGGACATTTATGATGAAGCTGCAAATAATGCAACAAGGATATTTACTACCACAGATATTCATCTTATCTTCATACACACCATATCTTAGAACAAGTGAGTGGATTAGTCTAAAACTAAAGATTGTGCACATATACTGTATGGTCTCAATAGAGCAGCAAAAAGATCACATCTGGAACTAAATATATTATTACGACCCATGGAGTTTGAACTTGATAATGTAATCCTAAGAAAGAAGCAACTTCTTTGTTGCCGTTCGCTGATGAATTTTTACAGCTATCAGCTAGCTAGCGCTCTCTCTCTATATATAGTATACATTTATGTGGCGCAGTGGTTAGTGCGGTCGCCTCACAGCAAGAAGGTCCTGGGATAGTCCAACCTTGGGGGTCGTCATAAAAAAATGCAACTTGATTGAGTTTGCAAGTTCTCCTGTGTCAGTGTGGGTTTCCTCCCATAGTCCAAAGACATGTAGGTCAGATGAATCGCCTGCCGCCCAATGACCGCTGGGATAGGTGTTAACATGTTATCTCTATGCATCCCTATTTAGTTAATGTAATGGAGGACAGCTCCCCTTCTGGTCAGGTTATGCATGTGCAGTGTATTGCCCCTTCTAGGCGGGAGTCTCTTGTCATGCGCAGTTGTGGTGGTGCTCATGCTGAGAGCAAGTTGCTGGTCGCTTGGTATCGTAAAGAAATGGAGTGAATAAAGTCGGTTTCACTGAAGATAAACGTCGTGTTTATTCAGAACAAGTTTAGTAGTCAACATTGGTAGCAGAGGATGGTTAGCAGAAAATGGCTTCTGCTAGCTACAAAGTTCCACCGAAGTTCGATGAGTCCCGACCGTACGAGAGTTGGAAAAATGAAGTTGCTATGTGGAAGCTCGTTACTGAGCTGGATAAGAAGAAACAGGCCCTTGCTGTCGTGCTGGGGCTTGAAGGAAGGGCAAGGGATATCGCCATGGAAATACCCGCTGCAGACTTGAATACAGATGGGGGTATGGACGTTTTAATTGCAAAACTAGATGGAATGTTTCTCAAAGAAGAGAGGGACCACGCTTACGATGCTTATTCGTATTTTGACTGTATCAAGAAGGACAGTTCTGTGTCCATGGCGGACTATGTGATTGACTTTGAGCAGCGATACAATAGAATGAAAAAGTATGATATGACTCTTCCCGATGCCGTATTGGCTTTTAAACTTTTAGATACGGCTTGTCTAGACGAGAGGAGTAGGCAAATGGCGCTGACAGTGTGTACGGAAAATACAAGTCGACGCGACTAATGGCATACAAGTAAAAGATGAAGTGTTCTACACAGAGCAGCGCTCGCGAGGAAGATTTAAACGAACAAGTAACGTTGTGCAGCAAGCTGGACAAGAGTCACAGACAACACAGGTTGGACAACAAAAGCCACCGTTACAAGGTACTAACCCACTGGATAAGTTCGGTAGGCGATCAAAATGTGCTGTATGTCAGAGCACGTTCCATTGGGCCAAGGACTGTCCCCACAAGAATAGCGAGCAAGTAAAGCTAACTGAAGAGCCAGCAAAAGTAGAGGACACATTGTTTACCAAAGCCTCGCTGTCTGAATCAGCATCAGAGATCTTTCTGACTGAGTCGTTAGGGACAGCTATCATTGATACTGCATGTACCCGCACAGCATGCGGAGAAAAGTGGTTGGAAAATTTTGTCGCAGACCTCAGTCAAAGCCAAGTGAACCAGATAGCGCAAAGTGAAATTCCAAGCAGCAGACTATTTCGCTTTGGAGATGGGAATATAGTACATTCCTCCAAAATACTGAAACTGCCTGCAAAAATAGGACAGACAAAATGTCAAGTGGAAACTGAAGTAGTTAAAGCTGATATCCCACTGCTTCTGAGTAAGACTTCACTGAAAAAGGCAGGGACCATTTTGGATATGGAGAATGATAGTGCTGTGATGTTTAATCAAAATATCCCTCTTGAATTAACCAGCTCGGGACACTATTGTATAGATATCAGAGACAAGAGCACAGAAACAAAGCCAATAGAAACTGAAGCACTGACGGCTCCAGAGAACAGCCTGAATGAAGATGAGGTCCTCATAGTCACAGAAAATATGACCGCAAATGAGAAACACAAAGTTCTTCTGAAATTGCATAAACAGTTCGGTCACGCCTCCGCCGAGAGGCTACAGCGGCTCATCCATAGCTCTGGAAATAAAGACACAGAGTGTGACACGATTTTGCAGCACATAGTACAGGACTGTGACATTTGCCAGAGATACAGCAAGACGAAGCCAAAGCCTGCTGTGGGCTTGCCTCTTGCTTCAACGTTTAATGAAACGGTGGCAGTAGATTTGCATGAGTTGGAACCAGGGGTATGGTACCTCCACATCATTGATCAATTCATAAGGTTCAGCGCAGGAAGCATTGTAAAAACCAAGAAGTCCTCAGAGATCGTCAAGTCATTTCTTCATACATGGATAGGAATCCACAGCGCCCCCCAGAGGCTCTACAGCGATAACGGAGGAGAATTCAATAATGCAGAGTTCCGTGATATGGCTGAGAACTTTAACATTGAGATACAGTCCCTGGAGCAACGGACTACTGGAGAGGCATAATCAGACCCTCACCGACATCATTCTGAAGGTCAGGCGAGAAAGTGGCTGTGACTGGGAAACGGCCCTGGACTGGGCTCTTATGGCTAAGAACAGTATGCATAATGTGCACGGCTACAGTCCACGTCAACTTGTGCATGGTTTGAATCCTAACATTCCTTCTGTACTGGTTGATAAACCACCCGCACTAGAGGGTACTACTATGAGTGCTAGAGTAGGAGAGCACATTTCGGCCCTACATGCTGCTAGAAAAGCATTCACTGAAGCAGAGTGCTCAGAAAAGATAAGACGAGCACTACGTAAACAGCTCAGAGCTACAGATGAAAAATATGACATGGGTGACAAGGTGTATTACAAACGAGCTGAATGTAATGAGTCGAAAGGACCAGGAATTGTTATTGGTCAGGATGGAGCTGTTGTTTTTGTAAGGCATAGTGGAATCTTAGTGCGAGTACATCACTCAAGACTTTCCAAGGTGAACACAAGGGTTAACGAAGAACAAATGGTACAAAATGAAAATGATGCTGAAAAAGTAAATGATCAACAAGACACAGAAACAGGAAATGATGAACAAGGTATAAACAATGTAGCTGATGATTTAGCCAGTGAACAAAATAGAGAGAATGAGTTACCTGAAAGTAATGTTGCACAAACTGAAATGGCCCATAAGCCTAATGCACATGATAATCCTGTCCCCTCTGCAGGTATGAGTTTAAAAACAGGACAGACTGTAACATATATGAACAGAGGTGACAATACTCTACTTAGAGCAAGAGTCTTGGGGAGAGCAGGCAAAGCTACAGGGAAATATAAAACATGGTATAACATGCAACATCTAGAGAATAATGGAAGTGATGGGCAAAAGGTATCAGTTGATATCTCAGAAGTTGATAATCTCCACATAGAAACAGACAGAGAAGCTGATGTACTTATAACGAAAGACATCTCATTTGATGCAGCTAAACAGGAAGAAATAAAGAACTGGCACAATAATAATGTCTTCGAGGTAGTTAAAGATGCAGGTCAGAAATGTATCTCTACTAGATGGGTTTGTAGTCTTAAAGAAACACCTAAGGGTATTGTGCCTAAAGCACGACTGGTTGCCAGAGGTTTTGAAGAGATAAATATTCAAGAGCTACAAAAGGATTCCCCTACATGTGCTACTGATTCACTTAGACTTATGTTATCAGTGATATGTCAAAACCAGTGGGAAGTGCATTCTATGGACATCAAATCGGCATTTTTACAGGGTATGGAGCTATCCAGGGATATTTATATCCGCCCCCCTAAAGAAGCAGGCTGTATGTTGTATGGAAACTTAAGAAATGTGTTTATGGACTTGCAGACGCATCACTATATTGGTACAACAAAGTGAAGGAAATCATGCAGACTACTGGTGGTAGAGTGTCTCAGGTGGATCCAGCAATATTTTATTGGTTGGATGAGCAATGTAAGGTCACTGGGGTGCTTGCATGTCATGTAGATGATTTTCTCTGGGCAGGCACATCAAACTTTTCATCAAACGTAATCCCGCAACTGAAATCTGTGTTTAAGGTTGGTCGTGAGGAGCATGAAAAGTTTTCTTATGTAGGAATGGATTTTGTAACGGTAAACGGTGAGGTACAGGTACACCAACAAAGTTACATTGACAATCTGCAGCCTATACCCATTCAAGCAGGTCGGACCACACAGAGAAGTGAGCCCCTTAATGACACTGAAAGAGAGCAGCTACAGTCAAAAATAGGACAAATCCTATGGGTTGCTAAACAAACAAGACCTGATGTTATGTTTGACTCGTGTTGTTTGGCTTCTAATATAAAAGGGGCAACAGTACAATCTATTCATGAGGCTAATAAGGTTATCCGTAAGCTTAAATCTGAAAAGGTAACACTCAGATTCCAACATCTGGGAAACACTGATGCTTTTAACTTGATAGTATTCAGTGATGCTTCGTTTGGGAACCTCCCTGATGGAGGTACACAGGGAGGTACCTTGATAACACTTATGGGAGAAAGAGGGAAGTTTTCCCCACTCAGCTGGCACTCTAAGAAAATCAGACGTGTGGTCCGCAGTACACTTGCAGGGGAAACTCTTGCTATGTCAGATGGAGTAGACAATGCAATGTTTCTGGCCACACTATTTTCTGAACTAACTACTGGCAATGCTGAACTGAATGCTCCCTCCGTGCTCTGTGTGACTGATAACCACTCTCTGTATGATGCTCTCAAGTCTACAAAGCAAGTCACAGAGAAAAGACTTAGGCTGGAAATCAGTAGCATTAAAGAACTCATACAAAGCAAGAAGATCAAGGAGGTGCGTTGGTCAGACACGAAAACTCAACTCACTGACTGTCTCACAAAGAAAGGAGCATCGGCTCTTGTGCTCTTAAAGGCACTCTGTGAAGGACAATGGGACCTGGGTTAAAAGGGTGTTGGATGGACAATTGATTTTGTTCTCAAATGTTTCCATGACATGTTGATTTCTCTGGAAATGTATGTTCCATAATTCACGCTGTGAATTTCATTTTTTGTTTTCTGTTTATTTCTTTAAAAAAAAAGAGAATGAGATTGTTAACATGTTATCTCTATGCATCCCTATTTAGTTAATGTAATGGAGGACAGCTCCCCTTCTGGTCAGGTTATGCATGTGCAGTGTATTGCCCCTTCTAGGCGGGGCGCAGTTGTGGTGGTGCTCATGCTGAGAGCAAGTTGCTGGTCGCTTGGTATTGTAAAGAAATGGAGTGAATAAAGTCGGTTTCACTGAAGATAAACGTCGTGTTTATTCAGAACAAGTTTAGTAGTCAACATAGGCTCCCGCAACCTTGAGAGCAAGATAAGCAGTTTGGCTAATGGATATATATATAATATACACAGACAGGTCACAAATGAAACAAAAAACCTGAGTGCTTGACCCCTACAGTGAGGGGGTCCGGGGACTCTGGTATGCTGTAGGGGGCATTTTCCTGGCATGGTTTGGATCCACTTGTCCCCTTAGAGGGAAGGGTCACTGGAAAGCAATACAAGCCCTACCAACATGTATCATGGCTCTGCTGCATGACCAAAGTTAGGCGGGTATGGGGCGTCCGGGTAGTGTAGCAGTCTATTCTGTCGCCTACCAACACAGGGATCACTGGTTCAAATGGCTGTGTCTGTGGGTGAGAAGCTGGATGTGAGTATGTGTCCTGGTTGCTGCTCTAGCGCCTCCTCTGGTCGGGGGGGGGGGGACTGGGGAGAATAGTGTGATCCTCCCACGCACTACACCCCCCTGGTGAAACTCCTCACTGTCAGGTGAAAAGAAGCTGCTGGCGACTCCACATGTATCGAGGAAGCATGTGGTCGTCTGCAGCCCTCCCCTGATCGGCAGAGGGGGTGGAGCAGCGACCATGATGGCTCACAATAGTGGGGTAATTGGCTGGATACAATTGGGGGGGGGGGTCCAAAAAGAAAAAAAGAAGTGAAGCACGTATGGGCTTGGCTAGTACTTGGATGGGAGACCTCCCAGGAAAACTGAGCTGTTGCTGGAAGTGATGTTGGTGGGCCAGTAGGTGGCAGTCTTCCCTCTGGTCCTAATAAATAAAAAAATCCCAGTGCCACCGTGCTGTAGGAGATGCCGTCTTTCGGATGAGATGCTAAATCGAGGTCCTGACTCACTGTGGTCATTAAAGATGTCATGGCACTTATCACAAAGAGTAGGGGGTTCACCAGTGTCCTGGCAAAATTCCCAACCTGGCTGACCACCTAATCATCCCCCGTGTGATTGGCTCAATGATTCCTCCACCTCAAGCTTATGTGTGGTGGGCATTCTGGTGCAAAATGCCTGCCGTCCATCACCCAGGTGGGTGCTACACATTGGTGGTGGTTGAGGTGAGTTTCCTCCTTCAATCAGAAGTGCTTTGGGTGTCTAGAAAAGCACTATATAAATGTAATCTATTATTAAAGTAATTCTGAGTGATCACCTTTATCCTATGATGAGACATTTCTATCCTGATGGGAGTGGTCTCTTCCAGGATGACAATGCCCCCATCCACAGGGCAGAAGGGGGTCCCCGAATGGTTTGATGAGGATGAAAATGATGTAAATCATATACTATGGCCTTCACAGTCACCATATCTCAACCCAATTGAAAAGCTACTAGAGATTTTGGACCAACATGTTAGACCGTGCTGTCCACCACCATCATCAAAACACCAAGTGAGGGAATATCTTTTAGAAAAATGGTGCTCTATCCCTCCAGTAGAGTTCAGAGACTTGAGGAATCTATGACAAGGAGCATTGAAGAAGGGCCGGTATGGGTGAAGGTTTTTGTTCCAACCAAGCAATTACCCACCTGTGTCTCCTAATCAAGTTCCTCAGCAAAGACTAAACTTGTTGATTAGTGGTATCAGGTGTGTAACTGCTTGGTTGGAACAAAAACCTTCACCCACACTGGCCCTTTCTGGATAAGATTGCCCACCCCTGTTCTGGAGGGTCGTGGTGGCCCAACACCTTGCTAAGACACTTTATGTTGGGTTTTCCTTTCATTTGTCACCAGTTTATATGAGTATTAGCTGCATTTTGGAGAATTGAAACCTCACCCCCTGGCATTTGAATTTGGCCTTCAGGGGTGGTAACTTGTTCCCTCTTGGCCTGACAGATTTCATTTGGTTTGGTGACGAGCTGCAACATGATTATAAGCTATGGTCTCTGTCTGTCTGATATTCTTACTCGGCATCACATTGAAGCCACTATTTCAGAACCAATCAGTGTTCACTTCCAGACAATGGAAAAGGATTGGCTTTTAGCCTTTCTTGTCCCTGATAATAGGGTAAACATAATTTCTCTACATGCTGAGAGAAGAGTTAACAAGGCAAATTATGTCTTCCTGATACAGTTAACCAGCAGAATGTGTGCTGATGATGAGTAATAAGACAACAGCGGTAGCATTTAAATCACGGGTTAGCATTGCTAACTGGTAATGGTTTTAATACGTATGGTATCTAGAAAGCCACTTTACTTTGTCATCGTATTCTTACAACAAAATTGTCTTCTGCATTTAACCCATCCTATTGTATAGGAGCAGTGGGCAGCTGCAGCACCTTCCGCCTTGCTCAGGGGCACAAACAGGAGTATTAACCCTAACATGCATGTCTTTTTGTTGGTGGAAAAAAACCCATGCAGACATGAGGAGAACAAGCAAACTCCACACAGAAAGGACCTGGGATGGCCTGGGGTTCGAACCCAAGACCTTCTTGCTGTGAGGCAACAGTGCTAACCACTGGGCCACCGCCATCTACAGAGTTGATTAGAAAATTGGAGTTTATGTAACACTGCGCCTTTACAGCTGGTGTTCTTCAAAGATTGACTTTGTAACTGATGTTGCAAATAAAACGGCTTCGGTTGATAATCAAATCTTTTGGGTGAGTTCTGTAGCTGGTTCAAACAATGAGAACGGAATGCTTCTCTCTGGCTGTGGGCTACATTTACTGATGCAGTTTCGATCCAGTTATCATCGGAGGCCTGGGCACACAAACCACTGTGAGGATAATGATTATAACTGATTACTTTCATCTCATGATGCATTACCCTCATGATGGGAGGGATATCGTCACTAATGACAATCTGTCTACTACAAAGGCACAAGGGCACACCCACTACTTGGCACAGCGTGATGATGATGTTTGCCATATGTCATTGTCTTCTCAATTATGATATAAAGGGAGACATTTTGGAAGTTTCGGGGGCTCTGTTTTGAAGTGCTGGGCCCAGATGATTATAACTTGGCCTGACACAAAGTCATTCACACCTTTACTGAGCCACCATGTGAATCATCAGTGAGGAACGTTTCCGTGTCGGCACTTCCTTTACCACGCACATTCTTTGAATCACATCAAAGAACAGCAAATGTGACAGACATGAAACGCATGTTTAACATTAGTGTTGACAAATCTTCCCAAACTGGGAAATGGGTTAAATGATGCTTGCCGACCTTATCAGTCACTGTTGTGGCTACTTTGATCAGCTTACGCTGTACTGCCCTACCCTGTAGCATGAACTTTAAATATGCATTTGCATACTCTCTCTCCTTTTGACACCCTCTTTCATACACACATAGACTTATGCAGATTAAAGAGAAACAGGATTAGCGTTAAAAGGAGACAAGGGGACTGACCGTTTTGGAGGGGGCTGCCAGCGTCTCCATCTCCTCATGGGTCACCCATACGTTGCCTGATGGCTACAGAGGGCGAGACCAAGAGACGGAGCAGCAAACAGGTTGGGTAGTAGTGGTCCAGTAGGAGGGGCAAGCAGTGTTAAAGAAGAAGAGCAGCACCACTGTAAGCCAATAGTGTTATAGCATCACAGTCAGATGATGAGCTGGCCCTGCCCTCCACAGGGTCAAAGGGCACACACAGAACAGGACAAAATATCGGTTATGGCTAGATGGGGTACAGCCACTGATGGAAGTGACACAAAATCTCATCGGGCGTATTTCGTTGTTATAGCTAGCTTAGCTAACCTCCTGAGAGACATGGCTGCAAAATCAGAAGAAGCCCATGAAGGCCATTTTCAGTTTCCCTTCGCGTAGATCTTTTGAGAAGATTTTTAAAAAATATGAGGAGGACACTGACGCAATTCCATGTTTTGACAAAAGAAAAGGCTTTTGGTCCGGAGGGTGAGTTTTCATAGCTAACGTTAACTATCTAGCTAGTTAGCATAGCTATCGATAGTTTAGCTAACGTTACAAATGTGATGTTACGTTAGCTAGCTACATCACACGGTTCATGATTTCATTTCATTTTACTAAGGTACACTACGTAGCTAGCTAGCTATCTATTTGAACCTATGCAGATAACTATTAATGCTAACTATACAGACTGGCCATGCATGTTGAAGAAAGGCTAGCTATCGCCATAGCAACGAAATACGCCCGGCGATACTTTGTCACTTCCGTCCATGGCTGTATCCCAATCTAGCCACAACCCAAATATCTTGGGCATACATGTTGGTAACACAACACACAAATACTAGATAAAAACAAGCAGATCTGCCATGCAGAATAACAAAGATGCAATACATAGGCAACCCTTCATTACTTATACAACTCCATCCAATTCTCTATTGGCTGATGTTTACTCCACTGGTACATTAATGAGTTGTATTTTGATGCAGCCGTGTCTAAATGTAGCATATGTGATTATTCTGCAATGACTGCAGAGGGTCAGGCTGTCATGACCTAGATAGGAACAGTGTGAAGTGCTGCTAGAACCACTGCAGCGTGGATCATTTAATCTCCTTTAAAGACAGCACTGCAAGTGGTGGGATGCTCCCTCACTGTCTGTCAGTGGGATACAGAGACAGAGAGGCACCAAGTCGTAATGGTGCAAACAGCTGACCGTCTTACCTTCCCTTTCCCCTCTCAATTATCTTTTTGGTGCACGCCTCTCACCATTCTACGTGGTCAATTAACCCCAGATGTTAAGTGTGTGGGGTTTTGAGAGAGGCAACAGGCGGCGCAGCCGTCACAGTCAGGGGCTTGTGAGAGGCCTATGGAGTTACATGCTCTCTAATGAAAGTTTTGTGAGGTGTAGAAGTGGAGCGGCGCGGTAGAGAAGAGCGGAGCAGGGGCAGATTAATACAGTGTTGGTAGAGCATTTTTACAATAATTGCACAAAACGAGAGAGCAAGGGTTTAGGACTTGGAGCAGGTAGACTAGTATTGTGTCCTAAGGACAAAGGTCTGTGAATTACCAGGGTTTGTGTAAGAGTTCATTATGGAGCACGTTCGTTTCTGTTTGACATTTGAAACAGAAAGCTTCAAGAGTATGCACTGGTGTGTCTGCTCCACTTACAACATACAGCGTATGGCAAATTAGTAGGTGCTCGTTAGTGCGAATGGTTCCTATTATTGGAGAACGGCAGACTCTGTTGAGGCCGCGTGCAATTGTCATGACAACAGGGAGCCGTTTAGCTGAGTGGTATATTATAGCTCGTGGGGAAAATCAAAACTATGCAACAGCACCGTCTAACAGCAGCCCTCACTGACTCTCACCCCAGTAACCACCTGCACACTAATTAACAACGATCACATACTCACTGTAAAAGGAAACCACTAAAAAAAAAAAAGATTGCTGAGAAAAGTATCGCCAACACCAGCCCAAAAGCTGCTTGTTCACGCCGCTCGCTTGTGGCATGCCATTTTTGTTGATAAGTTATATCATCTGCATGTATGCATGCTGTGTTATGTGTAAGAGTTTACGTGTGTGTGTCACTAGCGACTCACGGTTCTAGAGGTGGGCGGGGCGGAGGGACTGGTGAGGGAGACCATTTCCTGGATGGCCAGCCGGAGCTTCAGCCGGTGCAGGGGGTTGCTGATGCCGATCTCCCTCTGGATTTCTGTGTCAGAGAGGGCGGACATGATGGCGCCGCTCTTCACGTTGGCACGGCACGCCGCCACGTACCAAGCGGGCATCCCCAGCCACAGCTAAGACAAAGAGAGGAAGAGGAGATGAGGAGAGTGCTGTGGTGGAAGCTGTTTCATGTCCGGCAGCTCCAGAAATCTGACTGGCCTTTGTTTAGGGGTATGGACCAACTCTTCCACAGCAGGGGGCAGCACTGCTTGTTTAATGTTTTTCTTCTTTATAGTATGACAGCATACATGGTTCTTCTTGAACAAAACTTTCATGGTTGCTTCGTTACTTAGAAAATGTCAGTTATGAGTAGTGACTAATTAATGCAATGATTCATTAGGTGTAAAAAGAAAGTAATACAGGTTGCAGTTAATATTCATTAACAAAACTGGGGGAATGGCTAATGATGATTACTGATCATGGGGAAAAGGTGAGGGGTAATGTCAAGCAATTAGGGATCTGGAAGTTTTAGGTGGGGAATGTGGTCTCTAGACAGGACCACATCATTATAAGGATAAGAGAGGATCTAACTCAGTGCAGGGTTGGGATTATGTCTGCACCTTTTGCCGTTTTGGCCTCGTGTATCAGTCCGGCGTGTATGGTTATAAAACATACCTTCTGACTTATGCGGTTTATTAGTTTTACTATTTATTATAGTTGCAATTTTACCATTTAGTGTAGCTAATGCACATATCTGTTTTTTTTGGATTTCTTATTTTTATTTTTTGGAATTTCCCCTACTTTACTGCCTGATTGTAGCCGGCCAATTGCCCCAATCTTCCGAGCTCTCCCAGTTGCTGCTCCATCTCCTCTGCAGATCCGGGGAGGGCTGCAGACTACCACATGCCTCCTCCGATACATGTGGAGTTGCCAGCCGCTTCTTTTGACCTGACAGTGAGGAGTTTCACCAGGGGGGACGTAGCGTGGGAGGATCACGCTATTCCCCCCAGTTCCCCCTCCTCCCCAAACAGGCGCCCCGACCGACCAAAGGAGACGCTAGTGCAGCGATCAAGACACATATCCACATCCGGCTTCCCACCCGCAGACATGGCCAATTGTGTCTGTAGGGATGCCTGACCAAGCCGGCGATAACACGGGGACTTGAACCGGCAATCAACGGAATAGACCGCTACGCTGTACATTTCTGTATCATATCCACTCTGTTATATCTTTGAATACTCATCCATGCTGGGTGTTTTCTGAAGGGGTTATGTGTTTGTCTGACGTAGTCACCATTAAAACCCTTGGGCTTACCTCCAGCCAGGCGACAACTGTGGGACCATCCCACTGGGCAAAGGGTAAGCCTTTCCTCCTGGCCTCCTCCAACAGCTCGTGTCTGAGGGACGGGGACAGAGGTGTGTAAACACACATACTTATAAAAGAGATGCATGCAAAGACACAGAGAAATAACGCCACACCTCCCATCGCCCTCACACAGAAGCACACTCACACAGGCAAGTTGTGTTTCCACAAAGCACTGCAACGATATTGTGCGTGTGTGTGTGTGATGTAAGTGAGAGGGAGAGTACTCATGTACACTTTATCTCTCCCAGTCCAGCCTGCACAGTGAGCTTTGGAAAGGGCACAGTTTTATCATTCATCTCTGCTATCAGAGAGAGAGAGTAGCAGACAGGTAACCCTCGACTGCTCTCAGGCAGGCACACACACACACACATCTGGAAGGCACAAGGCTGCCTGCACACTGAGGCCAGGTGTCAAACCACTACTCCGAGCATGGTTGCCCATTTATCTCGACACAGCAACTGGAAACTCGCTGTGCTGAAATAACTGCAGGCAGCTCCTGTGCTGTGGTGCTTCTGTCGATGTGGTTTAGAATGATGAGGCTGATTATTTTTAGATATAACGTCACATTTCCTGGGCTATGTTCCACAGCTTTGTTTGGCACAAGTTGAGGATGAAGGCTGAGTGGGAAACCAAACTGAAACTCTCTCTCTCTCTCTCTATATATATATATCTCCATCCATTATCCAAACCGCTTATCTTATCCTGCTCTCAGGGTCAGGGGGATGCTGGAGCCTATCCCAACAGTTACTGGGCGGCAGGCGGGGAGACACCCTGGGCAGGCTGCCAGTAGTCCATCACAGGGCGTATGTGCACACAGGTTGGACAACCCCCAGGGCTCGAACCCAGGACCTTCTTGCTATGAGGTGACTGCGCTAACCACAGTGCCGTCTCTCTCTCTCTCTCTCTCTCTATATATATATATACATGTATATATATAGTAGAACATAGAGTAGAGTAGTGTAGTGTAGAACATTTGTAACTAAAGTGCCACATTATAAACTGAGCACTGTCCAGAAGCAGGGAATAAAGGCATGTCTTCTTCACTCTGTTGTACACAGGACTACTTGCAGTGTGCAAAATCCTCCCACATTAGTTCTGTCTTAAACTGACGAGCAGCCTAAAAATGGCTGCCTCCGAAAACTTTCTGTGCATGAGAGACCGAGTCAGAGGGCACAAACACACACACGCACACACCAAATATAAACGAACTGTATTTCTTAATCTCTAGAACAAACAGATTTGGTAAAAGCCAGTGCACACAACCCCGTTCCCTGAGTACGTTGTGCAGTCACAGAACTCGACAAATGAGAGTAGGCTCGGCAACACACGGTACAGGCAGCACCGTCAGCAGCGAAGGCCTCAGTACAGTGAAAGGGCGCTTTAAAATGGCACACATGGCGATTACGAGGCCTTCGGGTGACAGGGGAGGTGTGTTTGGTTCAAACACAGTCCTCACACATTCACCGTCTCATCTATGCATGGGGACAGATCGTGTTGGTGTTCATGTTCAGGGTGGGTCTAACGCATGGAGGTCTAACGCATGGAGGACACTTCCACTGAACATAGCTGGGGGAGGGAAGTAAGGAAACAGTTACGGCAAATCAAACCGACACAGAACAAACAAGATCTGACAGCCCATAACCAGGTGCTGCGGCTGGTTATTTCACACAAATAGATAGAGACACATATAAGGAGAGGAGAACATTCCGGGTGTAAGAATCGGCGTCCGCATAGCGGCCGCACATTCCCTGTCCAGCCATGGATGCAGCGGCTGTCCAGCTGTAAAGGGGGGGAAAGACATCTTCAGATGGTAAATGAAAAAGAAAGAAAGAAAGCGATGGGGTTATCGGCGGCCATGGAGGATAGAGAGATTATAGATAAAGAGAGTGACATCAGCTTTTGGCACTGTTGTCGTTTCAGGGGGGGGGCGGATGGACAGACGGACGGACGGACGGACAGAGAGGATGGACAGACAGGGCACAGCTGGGACAATGGAAATGTCCAGGAGGTTCAATTACACATCCTCACGACTTACCCGCTTCATTAGAGTCAGAGGATGATGAGGGGAGGGGAGAAGGAGGGAGGGGGGGGACAAGAGAACAAAGAGAGAGAGAGAGAGACCGACGGGAGACAAAAGTACACATGTTAATGAGTTAAAAGGTAATTACTGTACAGCTCTCAAAATAAAACATGAGTACACGCACGCACGCACACATACATACATACACACACACAATGGCGGACATTCTTGGACAGCAGCATCTGTAGACCAGTAGGTAGATGGGCAAGTCAGGATGTAGTCCTGACCGCACCTCGTGCAGTGGAGAGAAAATGAGAAATGCACCGAAACACGGCAAGACCCCCTCCAACTGCCTCGCACCCACACAAGAAGCGGACTCGAATGCGGAGAGACACGTTCACATTCGTACAGTACAGGTACTTTGCAAAATAAAATAAATAAATACAGAGCACGTCGACGATGGAGGTGCTGATTCAAGATGCTGAAATGTAAACGGCAGGCAGCTCAATGGCATGCGGTTTGGAGGCACCAAGATGCAAGGCGGGCCTTAATCCTGGACCACTGCTATGGAGAGGTCAGTGTGGTGGGAAAAAAAATTACACATTTGTCAACAAACACAATACCGTCTATCGATCAACTACATGGGAGGTAAAGTTATTTGTCATGACAAGTCAATGTGCAAGTTCGAGCAAATGACATTCCATCATTTGGCACCGGGGCATGGCAAATGCAGACACGCGTGCGCTTACACAGACACACACGCATATCCCGCACATACACATTCCTGTTGAAAGATGTGATTTGTGAAGAGGTGTCCTGCTGTGGGTGAAAATGCACCAGGCACCCGGTGTGGCGGTGAGCGGGAGCTGTGGCTGGTGCCGGGGAAGCCATCCATCGCCCCTAACGTGACAAAGTCGCTGTGTGAGATTAACTGGCTCCTCAGCCTGGATCGATAGTCTGACTATGGCTCTATCTCTGTGTAGTTGGGCTGACCTGCCATCTCGGTTACTGATCCGGGCGCTGGTTTCTTACCAGTGTGGGAGGGAGGTATGTGTGCATATACTGCATGCATATTATAGCCATTATGTGTCACATATTCTGTGTATGTGTATACTTAATGAATGTATGTATTATGCATGCATGCATGTTTGCATATATATATATATATGTTTGTATGCATGCATGCATGTATGTATACATGAATATTTGTATTATATACAGCCAGACTCTGGCAAAGGCACATGTCTGATGGAGATCTGCAGAACTTGAACACTAGCCTCATCTGTGTATTTCAGATTGATGCTGGATCACAGATTGTGTCGGTAGAAAGTGCAGATGGGCTACGAAACACGGAAAGCATGCTGCTAGATGACTTCCCAACACAGTGTAGTATGTAAATACAGATGGGATGTATGTGACTGAATGCCTGTGTGTGCCCGTGCATGTGTATGTGCCTGTATGTGTACTGACAAAGCATGTATGTATTCTCAATATGCATGTGTATTAATTTGTGTAAAAGTATGTGTAGGGAACACAGCCGTAGCCCCTCTACTCCTGGTATTAACCAGACGAGTGGGAGGTGGGGGTCCGGGTTCTGTTGCAGAGCAAAGTGCTGCCCTGGTGGCCTTATGAACCCAGAGTTGATGCTTTAGTGAAATCTTACTTTTTTTTCAACCTCCTGTCCTTCTCAGCCTGAGTGCCCAACTTGCCCACCCCCATGTCCTGTCCCGCCACGTCTGCATCCGTCATGCTCGCTGGAAAAACAGGAGACAAAGGAGAGATGCAATACATGAAATTATCTGTCTTGGGTGATGTTGTACCATGTCATTAATGATTTGTGACAAGCATATATGATTAATCACCAGCTGGAATATGCATCTAACAAAAGAAACTTTGAGATAGGGACAACCGCTGTGATAACTTAACTACTATTACTAACTATTGCTTAGTGAAATTGACCAACCATTGCAGCACCAACCTTGTGGATCTATCATAACATGTCTGTGTGCCATGTGTGCCAGCCTGCCCTTCTCTTTTTTGCCAAACAACCGACCGATCGACGACTTAATGCCTTTCTTCTTTGGCTGTTTGTGGAGGGAGTCCTGGCTGCTGCCGACACTACTCAAGGCACTGGCCTCCGCCTCCAGAGAGGCTGCAATCCTGCAGAGAGAGAGAGAGAATGCTTTTAAGATGTTTCACATATATAAAAGATGGTTTTAAGGACTTCGTATTTGAAGATGAAATGACTGCTAAAACCTTGAACGTATAAATAAAGAGTATATATAATCAACTGACAATTTATACTCTAAACACGCGGTGTTATCGGAGCTTTCCAGACACTTTGTCACACTGCAAGAAGAATAGTTTCTAAAACACATTTAGGTGTGCATGACATGCATGTTAGCATCGATATCGGCCCACGACGGAAACCAAATGGGTAGCTGGCTAGCAGCAAGCTGCTTCTTTAGGACCATCAAAAGTGATGGCAAGTTGTGTTCAGATTGACACCAAGTTTAGAAAGAAAGAAAGCCGCTTTATTTTGTCATTGTGTTCTTTTTTTTCCCTCTTAACTTTCCCCCTTTTTCTCCCCAATTTTATCCGGCCAATTAGCCCCACTCTTCTGAGCCGTCCCGGTAGTTGCTCCACCCCCTCTGCCGATCCGGGGAGGGCTGCAGACTACCACATGCCTCCTCCGATACATGTGGAGTCGCCAGCCGCTTCTTTTCACCTGAAAGTGAGGAGTTTCACACTATTCCCCCCACTGATCAGAGGAGGCGCTAGTGCAGCGACCAGGACACATACCTACAGACACGGCCAACTGTGTCTTTAGGGGCACCCGACCAAGCCGGAGGTAACATGAGGATTCGAACTGGTGATCCCCGTTGTTGGTAGGGAACGGACTAGACCGCTACGCTACCCGGACGCCCATTGTCATTGTATTCGTACAATGAATGTGTTCTCTGCATGTAACCCATCCTTTTGTATAGGAGCAGTGGGCAGCTGCAGCACCCGAGGACCAACTCCAGTTCTTCTTTCCATTGCCTTGCTCAGGTGCACAGACAGAAGTATTAACCCTAACATGCATGTCTTTTTGATGGTGGGAGGAAACCGAAGCACCCGGAGGAAACCCACGCAGACACAGGGAGAACATGCAAACACCACACAGAAAGGACCTGGGACGGCCTGGGGTTCGAACCCAGGACCTTCTTGCAGTGAGGCAGCAGTGCTAACCACTGGGCCACCATGCCTGTATTATTTAAAAAGATAATGGGAAACTATGACAGCTGTGGCGATAAAGCAAACCTCATATCAAAGCACAGTTTACTTTGTAATGACATGTGTACTGCTCTTTGGCGTGAATCAGGAGAATTTCTTGGCCGTTACACTTGTTCCAGTGTGACGTACAGGGAAATAACGCTTTTTGTGTGTGTGTATAGACTTACCCCCGTGCGTCGTTGTGCGAGGAGGCTGGCAGCGTGTGCGTCATGCGGACGGTGCGTGGTGTCGGAGGAGGAGACGTCTCGCACTTTATGGTGGCCTTGTCCTCACGTCCGTCCTCGTCCACCGCTGCTATCTGAGGGCAGCCCATGAAGGAGGACATTAGTGGGGAACTGGTTAGCTTCTAAACAAGTCATCATGACGGCAACCATGTGACATCGGCAAGTTTCTCGGTATCCATCTTGAATGCCGAGACAGCCGAGCCGTGTTCAATTTTACCCCCCCCCCCTTTCTCCCCAGTTGTACTTGGCCAATTACCCCACTCTTCCGAGCCGTCCCGGTCGCTGCTCCACCCCCTCTGCCGATCCGGGGAGGGCTACAGACTACCAAATGCCTCCTCCACGTCACCAGCCGCTTCTTTTCACCTGACAGTGAGGGGTTTCACGAGGGGGACATAGTGCGTGGGAAGATCACGCTATTCCTCTTAGTCCCCGACCGACCAGAGGAGGCGCTAGTGCAGTGACCAGGACACATACCCACATCTGGCTTCCCACCCATAGACACGGCCATTTATGTCTGTAGGGACACCCGAAAAGGTGTTGTGTTCAATTTTAGCTGTACCTTTCTCCTGTGTTTCCTCAGGTCACTGGGCTGCAACATGGAGGAGAGAAAAAAGACAACAAACTCATTGTTACCACTTCATTAAGATATAGAAACACACAATATTGGCTCTTTCATAGCCATGTCATGCATCATTAGGCCCTTTGCCAGATGACCAGTGCAGAGATCAATAAGGGAGGAAAAAAGGGGGCTCGGTAGCCAAAATAATTCAACGCACCACAAGTCATTTTAAGGATCAATATAATCCGAGACTGATTCCTTTAAGAGCCCTGGGTTTTGAAGACATTTTATACAGTGTGACCCACTTTGTTTGTATTGTTGAATATTTTAGCACAGTATTGTTCTTAAAAAAAACCCACCCATCCTTTAATTATTAGGGACCACTGGCATGTTTAAGCCTCATGTCAAAAGACTGAGAGATAAATGGTTAAAATCATTATTGTGCAGTCAGTGAGTTCACCAACTACATCCATGATCGACTATTACACAAGTAATTCAGCCAATAAGAAAATTTCTCCACCTTTAGGTCAATAGAGATGTTCTGAATGAAAGCTACACAGCAGCTCTCCTAACCTCAGTTTCCTCACACAGATATGATAACCAGCAACCCAGCAGAGCAGCCGTCAGACATGCGGCACACTTACTTAGGGTCATTAAATATAAATTTTATGCACTTCGGTCTCTCTCTACTTGCTCATTGGGATAAATGCTTCTAAAAATGATCCATGAACACGCACACACACAAAAGTATGCTTCGACTCCGATCAAACCCTGCTCTGTGATGCGATGGCAGTAAACCCCTGGCCTTAAGTTCATCAATCATAGCGCTACAGACCCCATTCACATCACACTGAGAAAGCACACAGCTGAAATAAGCGTTTCTACAAATCCAACACATGCTTTCCCTCTGTCTTTCTCTGTAGTTTCAAATCTTTTTTTTTTTTTAAATTTATTTCTGATTTTTCCCTTTTTTCTCCCAATTTAGTGGCCAATTGATCCCTATTTTAATTCAAACACCCACCCTCGTATTGCATGCGTTCGCCAACTGCATCTCTCCGGCCGGCAGTCTCGAAGGAAAGCGCCTCCCCACTTTCGTGACAAGGCGAATCCAAGCCGAACCACTGTTTTTCCGACACACACAGAGACGCATTCACATGACGAACACAAGCCGACTCCGCCCCCCTCCCGAAGACAGCGTTGCCAATGATTGCTGCTTCCTCGAGTCCGGCCATAGTCGGATCTGACGAGACCGGGGCGCGAACCCCAGTCCCCAGTGGGCAATGTAGTTTCAAATCTTTACTCGGCAGTTATTTAAGGTCACTTTTTCCACCATCTGATCAGGTTTAACTCTGCTGTAGGTGTTATGGGACATCCCTGCAGCACACTAAGAAAACAGGCTGACTACGACAGGGAGTTAGTTGTACTGCCTGTTTAGACTGAGGCCATGGATGCTGCTGTGTAAAGCACATGTTGCTTATCTGATAAAGACAATTTTATATTCGTGTGTAATTGTGTCAGGTGTGTGATTGGCAAAGGACAAAAAAAAAAAAACGGAAATATACATAGTGCAGAGCACAGCACAGCAGCCCCCCCCCTCCCAACCACAACACACACACAGTGACATTTCAAACATGCCTGAATTATTCGATCCGAAATTGCGATCTTGTCAACTGACGATGTGAAACACGAGCGTGGCAGGGGTAAGCAGGTGTGGAATTGGGCATATTGACCTAGAGCTGAACACAAACAAACCTGCTCATGGAAAGGAAAAAAAAATCTTCACGCACTTCAGCCTATAGATGTCTTCAAACCCGTCCTTCAAAAAAAAATTTTTTTTTATGGACTAGCATGATTCACGTGGGTCACATTTTCAGGTTGGAAAATCTGGAATTGCAGATTAATCTGGAAAGATCACATCCCTGGTGTGTGCGTGTGTGTGAGTGCAGTGCAGTGCAGTGCAGTGCAGTAATCTACCAGTGTCATGACGCCCATGCGCTCCATGTCCCGGGCAGGACTGCGAGGGTCCAGCTTGGGAGTGGAGTGTCCACTGGGCGGCGAGGAGGAAGCCAGGGAGGAGGCGGTGGCCGAGGCAGTGATGGAGGCTCCGTGGTGGTGCATGCGGGCCAGGTTGAGGCCCTCAAGGCTGACGCTGGCCACACGGTTCTCGATCTCCTCTGCTCTCAGCTCCGTCGACTCCTTCTCCTCCTGTATCAGCCTGGGGAGAGGAAGGAGAAGAGAGAGAAAAGTCAGTGTAGGGATGCGCTAGGTCTGCTCTCAGCTCACACAATTGTGAACTTAACTTGTGCAACAATACAACCGTCTTGTGAGGATGGCTGTCAGTTCGGATGAAATAGCTATGAAATATGAACACATCTGCTGTTGTGTTGAATCTTCAAGACAACTCATGGAACAAACCGACGAGACACACAGATCCGCTGACAAAGAGATAGGCTTCATCGCTGTAGTCCAATTCAATCTCACTCAACGGACTTCTGAGACAGATTTCTACATATTTGAATATCAAATTCACCCTGACGCCCATGAGGCAAAATAATTATAGGCCAAGGCGGGAGGATAAAAAGGCTAAATGTCAGTTCATTAGCTACAACCATACCCAGGGTCTGTCTACATGCTAATTAGACGAGAGCTCCATCTCCAGGTCTCGAGATCGTGATCCGCCATCAGAGTTGAATGTTTTAAATCTTCAGATAACGAAAGCCTAGCCTGAAAGAAACCTGGCTCGACTAATACCGCCTCAACTGATGGAACCCCAAATGAACAAAACCGACCAAAAGGCACACAAATGCCTCTATAAAGAAAGCACTAACTAAATCTGATGTGGGGTTAATGAAGACTAATCACGCTGTGATAACTGCAGCATTAAAAACAAAGAGGCAGACCACGTTTTCAGAAAGCCCTTGTGCATACATAAATAATGATGGTCTACTGTCAGGAACAGGGACCCATAGACATGTAGACTACTGATTCCTTAAGCAGCAAGGTTTAGAGGTGAAAAAAGGAGTTACAGGAAATAAAGACAAAGCCATCCTCTGGAAACATGAACATGGATTAATCTAACCAGACATATATTATTTCATATGAAGTTAGCGCCCATTAGCAAAAACACAAAAGTGTACTACCCTAGGAGCAGAAGAGTTAAGAACATGAGAGGGAGGAAGGAGGTATTAACTGATATGCCTGGTCATGTGACACCATATTTTTAGGTCTAACTGCATCGCACACATCAGTTTAGCCATGTGTCCACACAATGTACCGGATCTCCTTATTGATGGCGTCCAGTTGCTCCTGCAGCATCATGGCCAGGGTCTGCGCGTCAGAGTGACCGCCGGGGGACAGGAGGTCCATAGAGCTAAACAACGTCTCCCGGTCGTCGTCGTCGATGTCCGACATCTCTGTGTCGCTCTCGAACGGGTGGCTGCCGAGCACTCCCAACTGCTGCGAGCGCCATTCATGCTCCCCGAGAGATTTTGCCTTCAGAGATACAGGGAGGGAGAGAGCATGTGAGTGAGACAACCTTTAAGTGATAATAGGGAGGGACAGACAGAACGAATGACTGATTCCATAAGGAGGGAGAGAGAAACAAAGTGTCCTACTTTGGTCTCACGTAGGCCCATGCGGCCCCTCCTTGGCCGGCGGATGACCTTGGTCGATCGGTAGTGGTCCGACTGGGTCTCGGCTAAGGAGCCCAAAGAGAAGCGAAGCTCTGCTGATGTGTCCAGATGAGACCTGCGCTCAGACAGATAAGGGATGGGAAAGAAGCTGTCAGTCAGTAACAGCCAAGGTCCTCTACTTTGCATGGCGTTACCATTTTAAAATGTCATTTAGCTCTAAACCATTGAAGAGAGATAAAACTTAGCGTCCTTTTCTACCATACCACATAAAGTCTGGTTTACTGTAGCTAAGATGCTGCACAGGGAATTTGACTAAGCTGTGAAGCCGATTAGACAAGATGAGACACAGCAGAAATGGTGCGTGATTGCCCACTGTTATGGTGACATTAAACCAATGACGCCTCGTTTGTCACTTCTCCTGTGTAGCTAATAGCCACAGCGATGCCATGCGAGGAGGGATAGAGCTTGTTACGTGGACCTCTACAGTAGCAAATTGCTCCTAACGCCTGCAGAAGGGATTAGGACGGCTGCTGTCAACACATCATTTCTGTTATATTAACTTCATTATGCAGCTTAACAAAAGGAAGCCAGAGAATACATGTAAGATTAGATATGGGATGTTCAGTGGAAGGTGGCACTTTTATTTATTTATTTTTTGACACCCCCCCCCTTTCTCCCTAATTGTATCTGGCCAATTACCCCACTCTTCTGAGCCGCCCCGGTCGCTGCTCCACCCCCTCTGCTGATCCGGGGAGGGCTGCAGACTACCACATGCCTCCTCCGATACATGTGGAGTCGCCAGCCACTTCTTTTCACCTGACAGTGAGGAGTTTCACCAGGGGTCGTAGCGCATGGGAAGATCGCGCTATTTCCCCCAGTTCCCCCTCTCCCCTGAACAGGCACCCCGACTGACCAGAGGAGGCGCTAGTGCAGCGGCCACACCACATACTCACGTCCGGCTTCACACCTGCAGACACGGCCAGTTGTGTCTGTAGGGACGCCCGACCAAGCCGGAGGTAACACGGGGATTCGAACCGGCGATCTCCGTGTTGGTAGGCAATGGAATAGACCGCTTTGCTACCCAGATGCCTGAAGGTGGTGCTTTTAAAAATTGTACAAGCACTATTCAGAGTCCTCAGAGATAGATCTAGAAGTAGACTGTCTAACAGTACTATCATGGAAACTGAATCGGATGTATTTAGCATCCTTGCCCCATCCAGCCTTCTGTTTTTTTTTGAGATATATATACAGGTATGTGATGGCCTGGCGGCCTGTCCAGGGTGTCTCCCTGCCTGCTGCCCAATGACTGCTGGGATAGGCTCCAGCGTCCTCGCGACCCTGAGAGCAGGATAAGCGGTTTGGGTAATGGATGGATACATGTGTGTATACAGGATTATACATGTGGGTGCATGTCTACATACACATGCAGCCAACCCACCGTGACAGGGTTGGTTCTGTGAGGGAGCCTGCCCTCATTCTGAACTGGTCCAGCTCTGATCTCAGTTTCTCAATCTCCTCTGCCAGGTGAGTCTGGAGGAAAAAGGAAACACACAACATGTAGTCAGAAACCTCATCCCACCCATTTTATTACATCCTCGGAGACTGATGATCACAGTCATATCTATGCATGAAGGTATAGTGGGTTGATGTAGCTGAGTGCCAGCGGGGCTGGCAGTGTTTTCCATCCTGGTTATGTAGTCCTTCTCCTTACTTCTTCCCACGAGTAGAGCTTGTAAATATTTAGTGGCTGAGGTTTATGAAAAAATATGTCTCATGATCTCCATTAAAATAGTTTAATGAGCTAACATCACATGAAATTTTGCAGATGGGGGAAAAGGGCGGCTCTTTTGTGATACCAGCGACTTACTTTTTCATGGAGTGACTCCTCGTACTGTTTTCTATAACTTTCAGAGTCTTGGATTAACATATTCTGCAAAAAACCAAAACAAAAGGTCAAGATTTTGAGAAAATCCACAGATATTCCCTGACATTCACTGTACTTTGATGACGTCCACGGGTGTTATTGACAATGCAGCCATATTGAACCTTCTCCTCCAGAGCGGCCATTCTCTCCTTAAGGTGGAGCTGCAGACGCTCGTTGGACTCTGTGAGGAGCCGGTCCACCGTGTCCGACAGTCGCTTGTTGTGTTCCTCGTTCATCTTTTCTCTCTGTCGAGCCTGGACGAGTAACACAATGAAAAACGGTGCATTTCACTCCAGATGGAAATCTCCACCAAGTGAAAATCATGCCACTGAGGTTCTGAAAATGACGGCTGTGATGAAAAACTAATTACCACTTACAAAGGACTGTTCCTATTAAGACCACTGCTTACAAAGCAATACTGTTTATTTACAGTATTGTGATGCAAATATCAGTTAAAACACTTTCCCCAAAATACATGCAGCATAAGCGGGCTCTGAAGGTGCTCACTTGAACAGATGGGTGATTAAAGTAGCGGGGGGGCCAAAATTGGCTGCAAATTGTCATTTGCACACACAGCCTTCTACAAATGGCTGCATCGGTGGCGTGTGTGCAGCATTTATCAAGTCACGTCAATGGCAGTACATAATGTGGGGTGCCATCAATCACGGCTGCCTCAAGCTGTCGTGCTCGTGCAGGAGCGGCCCGTTAGCACGTAGCCTTGTGCGGCCGAACTACGCCTGGCACAAATGCTGCACGGTGACTCACCCTCAGCAGCTCCTGGTTCTTCTCCTCAAGCTGGCCTTCCAGGTGCCTCATGCGCTCCTCGATGCTACCGTGGCGCTCCTCCGCCTACAGACGCGTTAGCACGTGGAAAGAGCAAGGGGAAAAGGAGGGCACAGTGACCTGCAGGTCTGACGGTTGAGCGGGTAACAAAAGCAAAGCAGAGGCGATGAGACCCCAGCCAAAGCCTCGACTCCGAACTCAAATAATGAGATCTATCGGTTTAAGCACAATGAAGGACAGCTGGTTCAAACAAAGAGTGACGGTGTGACACACAGGAACATGGAGACAGAGAGAGAGAGCGAGAGAGAGAGGGAGAGAGAGAGGCCACCGAAGGACAGAATGAAGGAGAACGAGAGCTGCTCCAGCGCTGCCAACTATGAGCTCCAGCCAGATGCACCATGCAGCTGTTCCATGGCGGGAGAACAACCCGAGGAGGACCCCCAGTAAACACATCCACCACGAAACACTAACAAGGTAAAATTAATGAAGTCTGCTGTCTAGTTAGCGGTAGCTGTGACGCCCTGTGAGACTACCTTCCTAAGAATGGAGTTCATGTCTTGGAGTTTAGCTTCCATAACAAAGTGATAATCATCAGGGGAGGAAGCAGAGCTGGAGTCAGACTATATGTGGCCAAGGAAGAGGAGAGGGACACGTTGAAAAGTCATGAGAAGATGACCCGTACACTCACACATAGATACAATAAAAATACCTCCATACTGTGTACTGTGGGAGATAAGAGCATCCAGTGGGTTTTGTCAATTTGTGTGTGTGAGAGAGAGAGAGAGAGCAAGCGAGAGACCACGTGTCCTCCTACCTTGGTGAGGGCTGCTATCCTCTGGGCGAGTTCAGCCTCTACCTCGGGCAGTGTCTCAGCCTTCCTCATTGTCTGCTGTAGCTTCTGCTCCGCCAACTCCAGACGCTCCTGCAGCTGCCTGTTTTTCTCCTCCATCTGCACACACACATACACACACACACACACACACGAATAAAAAATTGTCTTTATCAGATAAGCAATATGTGCTTTAGCACACCAGTGCTAAATTAAACTGTCACCGAATGGCTGTTATTTCCCTCCTGTGCCGTAAAATCAAGTTTTACGATTTCCCCTGGCTTCCTAGAGGTTCGGATCAGCTTTAAGCTTTGCCTTTTTCGGGGACTGCTTGGCAGCCTTTGGCACCAGTGACAGATGCTCTGCTCTCCAACGCATTGGCCCTGGCAGCTCAATATGCAACCATTAGACTGGAGTGCACCAGGGCTGTGTTGCTGTCTGTCTGCGGGTGCAGGAGATAATCTCCGTTTGTTGGTCTGTCTACACCCGCTCTCATCAGCCCGCGAAGCACTGGTGTGTGTGTGTGTGTGTGTGTGTGTGTTTGTGTTAGAAGCACACTGTGTCCTCCCTTGATGTCCATCTTTCTGCAATTTTGCTTAAATTTTTTTTACCCCTTCATCCCTCTACACCCCCATTACCATACCCCCTGCCCTTTAAGCGAGTCATCCTCAAACACCAGTAGCTCCTCAGGCTGGGCTGCTGGCACCCTAACAAGTAAACTCATTAAACAGCCAGTGCCGCCTGTGTTTTGTGCAGGAGCAGAGCTCAGCCCGAAGGCTTTCGGGTTATTTCTGACTGCTCTGAGGAGGAGGAGGAGGAGGCCCGATGCGGTGCCGTTTAGCGAGTATCAAGGCTCTGTAGTCAAACGGCTTTAGTGACCAGAGGCTTGTGGTGTCCTAGAATGGCAACTAATGTCACACACAAGCTGAGGGTAAAAGTTGCATCGGGAATAAAATATTGTTATAGAAGCTGTATAGGTGAATCATTCAGTGTCTAGTTTGTCCGTGTGCACGTTCTGCCTGGGGATGCAGATAGGTGCTTTTGGTTATGTGCACACGGCCCTGCCAATCCTTTTTTTTTTTATATATATAGAAAGTTGCCGGGAGACATAAAGCCAATCAATGGCTCTGACCAGTACAAGAGGCCCCTCCTTAACAGATAGATCATGTCCGTGGATGGATTTGATTGGTGCAGGTGCTGCAGCAACTGTCCGGTAACTTATTATGCTACTTAAGTATGATATGACGGTAAAAAAAACAAAAACATAATGGCACCTCAAAAACACAAGTATTCCTTCGGTGCTGCCAAAAGAAAAATGAAGAAAACGAAGACAGAGAGCAGAAGTCGGGATTCGGGTATGTGTCTTGGAGTCATTTATTGCAAATGAAGGAATTGATAGATATTCTTTAGTAATTCACAGGTGAACATTAGCCAACTCTGTTGAGAAGCAGTTCAGCTGCTGCTGACAGACAGCGAGCCTGAAGCTAACTTACGTAGCTACTAGCATGCATGAGGTAGCAGGGTAGTTAGCTTAATTAATCTGGTGCATCTGTTTAGCAGAAGTGGGGATTCGGGTATGTGTCATTGAGTCATTCATTCATTGCAAATGAAGGACAGATATTGTTTAGCAGTTCACAGGTGAACATTCTCTCGCTCTCTTTTGGGTGTTTTGGATTCACTGTAGATCTCTGACGATTATCATCAGACAGTCGCAGTGATGCAACTTTTTGTGCAGCTCCTGTTCTGCCCCCTGCTGAGCCGACAGCACTGTAGCTCATCTAGTGTCAAACCACAGTCTGTTTTTACTGTGTCACATTTGGCCACATGTTCCTTATATACTGTGTTTGGTTATTTACAGGGTATTGCCGTGGGTAGCTGAGAGCCCACTAAGCATAATGAACCCCTCCAGTCATTCTGGCATTTCCACTTAAAGGACTTTGGAAACCTCTTTTCTATGCACTGGAGAACATCCTGTGTCTGCACTCCAGGTAACTGATAAATCATCTTATTAGAGGAATTACAGACAACATGTGTGTCGTAGTTATAGTTAGTTTTTTTCATGTTGTGGGTGTATATACTCACTCACACCAACAGTATTAATGTTTCTATGTGTTGTCATTTCAGATTATTTTGATTTGTGTGACTGCTGTTAGGTGTTGGCTGGGTTGTGTTGTTTTTATGCCAACATGCCTGTCATCAAGAGTTGTCTCACTCTCATTTGTCGTTGACAGTTTACAAAGACGTTGTGCCTTGAGGATGTTGCGGAGACCTTTGATTTAAGGTCTGAGGGCATAATTCTTAATGAGACTACTAAATTAAGACATGTTTATTGAAAATGTGTGTTTTGTGTATTAATGGCATGCAAGGATTACTCCCACTTTATAGACTGCAGGGATTTTCTCGTCACATTGTGTGTAGCACAATATCAAAGAGTTGTCATGTTGTCCTTATAAAACAAATAATACGTTTTTTGTGTATGTACAGACACACACACACACACACACACACATATATATATATATATATATAAAAATAAAGAATAAGGGATGTGCAGAGCTGTAGCAACTACAGAGGTATAAAGTTATAAAGATGATCGGCCACAGCATGAAGATATGGGAAAGAGAGGTGACGATTAGCGAGCAGCAGTATGGTTTCATGCCACGAAAGAGCACCACAGATGTGATGTTTGCTTTGAGAATGTTGATGAAGAAGTATAGAGAAGGCCAGAAGGAGTTACTTTGTGTCTTTGTAGATTTAGAGAAAGCATACGACAGGGTGCCGAGAGAGGAGGTGTGGTATTGTACGAGGAAGTCGGGAGTTGCAGAGACGTATGTAGGAGTGGTGCAGGATATGTATGAGGGAAGTGCGACAGCGGTAAGGTTGATGGACGAGATCAGGCAGGAGTCTCCGTGTACTATGACGTTCACGGATGACATTGTGATCTGTAGTGAGAGTAAGGTGCAAGTTGAGAAGAGCCTGGAGAGGTGGAGGTATGCACTGGAAAGAAGAGGAATGAAGGTCAGTAGGAGCAAGACGGAATGCTTACGTATGAATGAGAGGGAGGGCAGTGGAATGGTGAGGATGCAAGGAGTAGAGGTGACAAAGGCGTATGAGTTTAAATACTTGGGGTCAACTGTCCAAAGTAACGGGGAGTGCAGAAGAGAGGTGAAGAAGAGAGTGCAGACAGGGTGGAGTGGGTGGAGAAGAGTGTCAGGAGTGATTTGGGACAGAAGGGTACCAGGAAGAGTTAAAAGGAAGGTTTACAAGATGGTTGTGAGACCAGCTATGTTATATGGTTTGGAGAAAGTGGCACTGATGAAAAGACAGGAGGTGGAGCTGGAGGTGGCAGGGTTGAAGATGCTAAGATTTTCATTGGGAGTGACGAAGAAGGACAGGATTAGCAATGAGTATATTCGAGGGACCGCTCAGGTTGGATGGTTTGGAGACAAAGCAAGAGAGTCAAGATTGAGATGGTTTGGACATGTGTGGAGGAGAGATGCTGGGTATATTGGGAGAAGGATGCTGAATATGGAGCTGCCAGGGGAGAGGAAAAGAGGAAGGCCAAAGAGGAGGTTTATGGATGTGGGGAGGGAGGACATGCAGGTGGCTGTTGTGACAGAGGAAGATGCAGAGGACAGGAAGAGATGGAAACGGATGATCTGCTGTGGGGCCCCCTAAAGTAGTAGTAGTAATAGTAGTAGTAGTAGTAGCAGTAGTAGTGTGTGTATATGTGTAGAAGTTAAACTATATGTATAGTTTATAGTTTTACTTCATAGTTCTCGGCTCCAGGCAAAGTAAGGAGGGTGCCCAAAAAAAATCTTGCCTAAGACCCCCCTGGTTTGTGTGTGTGTGTGTGTGTGTGTGTACACACATGGGGTACAATCTAATCACACATTTGATTAACTTTGTTAATAAGAGTGACGTTCTTACTAAGTGTTTTTGAAGGTTGTATCTACTCATCAAACGGCACTTCAGAGTGTCTCTCAAACCGTTTCTCTAACTTTGCGGGTCTGGAAAATCATCACATCATGCTTGCAACGGATCACAAGAATCACCAACGAGAGTCATCAAAAGGAGAACTAATCCGCACCATCAGTTTGATCAGACCAACTATATGAACGATCTGAATGCTGAACAGCCGGGCACATTCTGCCCGGTGAAACCCTCAAGAAGGGGTATCAGAACCTCCTCCCTGGCAGTAACTGGTTCTGACCCTGTCTGATGCAATGTCAACATGGCTTCTCATTGCTATATCGTTCGTAACTATCTTATGTAGTGTTTTACATAGCTAGCAGGGAGCATAGCTCATTTAACTCCGCTGCGGGCTATGTGGAGTTTTACACGATGGGCAGTATGTTTCAGTGGATGTGTAACAGCAAAACGGGCCCAGGGACCAGAACTCAACTTCTAATGGAGAAATGGTTCAATGAAAGCTAAAAAAAAACGGTGAGGGAGTTTATTAAAGCAGATGGAATCGCTGGCAAGGACACAGAAACTAACACTGAGGTATTATTATTTTCCAGTGACGGCACCGTGTTGGTCCGAGAAACTCGGCTGACGTGACAGACCTGTCTGAGGAAAGCCTCTTTATTGGCGAGCTCGTTCTCCAGTTTGTCGCTGATGTCATGCAGAGAGGTGGACTCACGCTGGGCGCTGAGGTAGCGCTTCTCAAGCGTGACGATCCGCTCCTCCATGTCCTCCTTCTGACACATGGCCTGGATGGAGACACACAGAGTGGGAGCAACACAGGTTAGAGAATGACAAACTGAGCTGACCTAGTGGGCACAGCAGGCTTCTTATTTCTGACGTCTTCTTACGGTGGCAGTGTGGAAACATCTCTGCCACTGAAACACATGAAACACGTGAAACACATGCAACATGTGAAACGCATGCAACACTGAAACACATGCAACACGTGAAACACTGAAACACATGCAACACGTGAAACATGAAACACATGCAACACTGAAACACATGCAACACATTCAACACTGAAACACGTGAAACACGTGAAACATGTGAAACACATGAAACACAAACACGAAACACGTGCAACATGTGCAACATATGAAACACGTGTAACACATGAAACATACAACACATGCAACACGTGAAACACATGCACCACATGAAACAAACACGTGAAACATGCAACACGTGAAACACATGCAAAACATGAAACACTGAAACACAAACATGTGAAACACGCAACACGTGAAACACATGCAACACAAACACATGCAACACTGAAACACACGAAATACGTGAAACACATGCAACACATGAAACACTGAAACACATGAAACACAAGCACTCCGAAGGGACCAAAATTGGGTTTTAAGTGCAGGTAGCGAGCCGTTCAGATGGAGGGAGAGAGAGAGAGAGAGAGAGAGAGAGAGAGAGAGAGAGAGAGAGAGAGAGAGAGAGAGAGAGTGTGTGTGAGAAAGAGAGAACGAGAGAGTGTGTGTGTATGTGTGAGAGAGTGAGTGAGTGTGTGAGAGAGTTTGTGTGTGTGAGAGAGCCAGAGTGAGAAAGAGAGTGAGTGTGTGTGTGTGTGAGAGTGAGTGAGAGTGTGTGTGAAAAAGACTGAATGTGAGAGAGAGTGAGTGTGTGTGTGAGAGAGAGAGAGAGAGAGAGAGAGAGAGAGAGAGAGCGCGAGGGTGTGTGTGTGAGTGAGAGAGAGTGTGTGTGAGACAGTGAGTGTGTGTTTTGAGAGAGCGAGAGAGAGAGAGAGAGAGAGAGAGAGAGAGTGTCATGACCCACATGTAGTGTATGTGGGATGAATGCAGGTACACTGTAGTGACATGGTGGCTACAGCTTAATCAGAGGGGGAGCTGGGATCCTATATCCTGTACTTACACTCTGATACGGCTTCCCCCTCCCGACTACAACATTAACTCAGAAGCTCCGCGAGTTCATTTCCTGAATGTAACCCCCCCCCCCTACCTCCCTACATCCCAGCACGTACACACACAGATTACAAACGTGCACACATATACATGCATACATGTAGACTACCCAAGACTGGCTACCAGGGCTGATCTGTGAGGAGCAGAGAGAGTGCTCAGAGGAGGTGGCGGTGCACGGTAACAACACGGGGTCGTGTGTGATGAGGCCAGCGTGCTCATTTAACAGGGCGCTGCCCACGTCGTTAGCAACCGAGAGCAACCTCAGCCAGCGGCTGCAGGCACCGACTCGACATTCACATTCAGCCCAACGTGTCCAACACCCGTCTCGCAGACGTGTCCAGCACACATCAAACAGGCCTGGCGCAGACCCCGTTCCTCTGGAGAGGGGTCTTTCTAGCACTGGTGATTTGCTACTGTGTGTGTCTGCGTTCACCTTCATCCTCGGAGGTTTGGACCACTCTCCAGCTTTTGAGACAGGGCTGGTTTATGTTCCGTGTCTGTACGCGTCCTTGAGAAGTGGCTGCATTACCATGTAGAGTCCCCAGTTTGTGTTTGTGTGTGCGTGTGTGTGCGCGTCGAGAGAGAGAGGGTCTTTGAGAGTGTATGCTAATGCAAGCTTGTTAGCAGAAATGCTTCCCTTCTTTGATGTCGCCTCCTTTATTTCCTTGCATATTTGTGTGCCTGTGATTAACTGTGTTTGTGCGCAAGTGTGTATGATCCACTCTGCTGAGTGTGTGCACACACTTGTTTGTGTGTATATAATTGTATGAGTGTGTCTTAATAGGATTGTGTGTGTATGTGTGCGTGTGTGGGTTGTGCGGTCACCTCTTTGATGTCCCGCTGGTACTTGCTGTTCATCTCCTCAGACTTGATGAGGTCCTTGCGGGCAGTCTCCAGCTCCTGCTCCACCTCGGACACGCGGCAGGACAGCGAGGACATGCGCTCCTTCATTTGCGCGAGTTCGTAATTCTGCTTCTCCAGCAGGTCCTGGAGTTCCACCACCTGGCTGGCTTCATGGGCCGACTCCAGAGAGCCGTTGGACAGACGCTGGAGGGAAGATGGAGGGGTGTTATTACGTTTAAAGCTTCAGTCCCGGGGCTTTACAAGCAAACTTTCTATTCCTGGTGTATTCTGAGACAATAGCTAATTAGCAAATATGCAAATCATGATGACTTTTGTAAGCTGCTCATTTCAATGTTTACTCACAGAAGGTTGAATCAGCTCATCTGGACACAATGTTTACTGACAGACATGTTTCATCACTCAACCACGTAACCTCTTCAGTACTGAGCATGCATCAAGACACTTCAGTGTTTACCGTTTCTACCAAGAAAAACGAGCCGCCGTGTGACATTTCATGGCTTCAACGTCGCATCACTGCAGTTACCACAGTGTCTATAGTTAAAGTAGGTTAGTAAGCTTAGCAAAGATGACAACCTTCTGGATTATAACGCAAATGAATAAAAAAAGCCACAGGGTGTGTTGTCCCCGGCGGCTACGCGAGACATGTTCTCTTGTCGGTGTTGAATCCTGACTTTGCATCTAACCTTACATGTGTTAAGTGCAAAATGACGTGCTGAACTTGTTGCATTGTTATATATTCTGCTTTACCGGGTAAGCAGAGATGGACACAGAGGAGACAAACGGAGGCCAGAATAACTGTCTGACTCCCACCACACAGTTTTTCATTTCGACTAGCACACAAAGACAAGGAAATGTTACCTGGTAACTGATAAGTAAACATTCAAAATATTGCGCCGCACCATAACGGACGCAACGGATTGAATTCCGAGATGCGCCGCGCAGGAGCTGCATTATAGAGACTGAACTGATGAAGAGGATGAAAACTGATTTGCTGACATCCTGTTTAAGTCTGTGGCTTTCTGGTGAGCGTTAAAGGGGGCTTTGAGGAATCGGCCATGCCGCGACCTCAGGTGATGTTTCTTCTTTGTGGGAGTCAGCCACATTAGCACTCTAGTAAATTCAAGTTGGGGAGAAGCTTGAGGTCCGGCCTCCTCTCCCGGTTTAATTATCATTGGAGACAAAGACTAGAAGACAGGCGAAAAGAGACTCACTCCAGACGGCGCTGAAGAGATTGCTTTGACTCTTGCATCAGAAATATGATGAGGTTTCCCCGAGTACTAAATACTACACACCTCCAAAGGTCTCTGCATGGGTAGATTCATTACAGTGAGCGAGAGAGAGAGAGAGAGAGAGAGAGAGCGAGAGAGAGAGAGGGAGGGAGAGAGAGAAAGAGCATAAATTTTAAGGGAGAAAGAGGCAGAGAGGAGGAAATGGTGGGGGAGAAAGAACAAGAGTGAGGAAGTATGATGACAGAAAGAGAGAAAGAGGAAAGTGCACCAAGGTAACAAATTCATGAGATTTTGCAGTGTGGAGGAAGAGGAGGAGGAGGTACCGTAGCTGGGAAATAACAGCATGTAGCAATGATAGTGAGGACCAAGACAGTGAAAAACATCCATTTCATCCATCATCCAAACCTTTTATCCTGCACGGGGATGGGGGGCATGCTGGAGCCTATCCCAGCAGTCACTGGGCGGCAGGTGGGGAGACACCCTGTACAGGCTGCCAGTCCATCACAGGGCCGACACACACACACACACACACACACACAAACATTCACACCTAGGGAGAATTTAGTACGGCCGATTCACCTGACCTACATGTCTTTGGACTGTGGGAGGAAACCGGAGCCCCCGGAGGAAACCCACGCAGACACGGGAGAACATGCAAACTCCACACAGAGGACGACCCCAAGGTTGGACTACCCCGGGGCTCGAAACCAGGACCTTCTTGCTGTGAGGTGACCACGCTAACCACTGTGCCACCATACCGCCGGAGAAAAATAGATTACATTTTTTTGGTGTTGTCTCTGTCGGTCTGTTCTATGAGAACAAATCTAATCGAGACCCTCTGCCTGCTGTCTGTGATCCATAACAAGAACAAGACCCCCTACGTGCATCCCAACACTGATTTATACTGCTTTTCCCCCCTCTGCCACTTGCATCATCATGGACTCCCTCTGAAGGATTTCATTATTTCCCATGACTCTGGTTCAAAAATACTTAAACTTTCCCAGAGATAACAAACCATACAGCCGCCTGGAAACATGGAAGAATGCAAACGTGTTTGTCCATTTGACAGGGAAAACATTTCAGGGTCACGAGAATTTACATGGCCACTGTGTTGCAGCTGAACTGATGGCTTTCTTTAGCGGTGACAGACACAAATTTTGACTTGCTAGTGCATTCACGTATATACAGATCACTTTATTACATTAAGAATACTTACATGTATCTTATATGGCATGCACTATGGTGTCCAGTCTATTTATTTTCGAAACCCTTCACCGCTTAAGTAAAATCGAGGCAACATGTAACTGATCCGATGTTGTTCAATGATAACGTGATGACACCTAGAATCTTTTAAAAGAGCTGTTCAATAAGCTATAAGGTGGGTATATATTTGTTCAGTAAGCTATAAGGTAGGTATATATTTGTTCAATAAGCTTTAAGGTGGGTATATATTTGTTCAGTAAGCTATAAGGTAGGTATATATTTGTTCAATAAGCTATAAGGTAGATATATATTTGTTCAATAAGCTATAAGGTGGATATATATTTGTTCAGTAAGCTATAAGGTAGGTATATATTTGTTCAATAAACTATAAGGTGGATATATATTTGTTCAGTAAGCTATAAGGTAGGTATATATGTGCAACATGTACAATGCTGTCCAGAGATGTCGATTAATATGTGAAATGTAGAAAAAAAGCCAAGCCCCATCTATTAGACCGCATGTCAGGTAGATGCAGAGTCGTGCTCCAGGGTTGAGGAAGTCACCTCATGTATTACTCAGGTTAATGTGTGCTTCAGAAGCTTCTGTCTCTTTCACCCGCTCCCGTATGTCAACCCTTCTTCCTATTTACTACCTGCTCCTCAGTGGTCACATAACTGACTGACAACCACTGGGTGTGTGTGTGTGTGTGTGTGTGTGTGTGTGTGTGTGTGTGTGTGTGTGTGTGTCCACGTGTGCACCTTTTAAAGGGCTGCTGTCAACACTATGCTGTCACCTCTTTCCACACAGTGACACAACCTGCACTAAACACACACACACACACAAACAAACATAGACACACACACATGCTCACAATCATGGTTGTGCGTAAATATATATACATTTACCCAGATGCCTATGTTCACACTCACATGCACGTGTCCACAAAGCACACATTTGTGCAGACCCCCTTCATCTTCCAAAACACACAGGCTGCACGGGAGCTGTCACCTCATCCACCAATCCGTTTACACACCGCCCTCAAGATCTCTTTACTCTCCACAACCCTCCTCCAACCATCCCCCCTCGTCCCGAGTAATAGCATTTCCATTGATCTGCGTGTCTCAGGTAGTCCGTGTGAGGTTTAGACGTGGCCGTCTGCATGTAAATCAGGGATATCGGGGGTCTGCTGTGGCCTTTGATGCCCACGGCCCAGCTCGGTTTTGTCTCGTCTGCCCGAGCTTGAATATGTGGATTGCAGTAACTCCTCTCAGCATAAATGAATAATGAGATGGAAATTTGTATTCAGCTAGGCAGATACTTGGAGTGCTCCTGCATAATAGAAATGGTCCTGTGGTCACGGAAAAATAGATTCACTGGACCACAGGTGGCTTTTACCATTTCCTGTATAGCAAAACCGGAGACACAACGCTGGCAATAAGAACATCTACCAAAAAAACCTAAAAGTTCACTTGCTCCTGCTGTAGTAAAACACCATGTGAGGGCTCATGGGATACTTAGACCCTGGATTCATCTTCTTTCAGCTTGTTGCCTGTTATTCAGGGGTCACCACAGTGGATTTTACAGTTTCCATCGGTACCCTGTGAGGGCACAGCACCAATGGCGGCCATTGTTAACCCAGGCCTTGACCGATCCGGTATGGTCATGTCAATCCGCGTTAATGATTTGGCTAAATTTTTTGTCGGAGGCCCTTCCTGACACAACCACTAACCCTATGGACGGGGGTACAGGTAGAGTGCCTGATGCCCTCTCAGTATTCATGGACTCGCAACCATGCCTGTCGCCAAACTTAGACCCTGGATTGGAAGTACATAATCACTTGACCTGAACTCCTTTGGTAGTACTTAAAACTTTAATTACACATAAAGGTCAAACAACAAGCACAAGAAATAGTAAGTATAGTAAGTATTCATGCACTGAGTAGCAGCCACCCTCACAATACAGCCCAATATGCAACATGTGGATGAGAAAAACATATACGTATATATATACCCCCCCCCCCAACCCCTTTTTCTCCCAATTGTATCTGGCCAATTACTCCATTCTTCCGAGTTGTCCCGGTTGCTGCTCCACCCGCTCTGCCGATCCGGGGAGGGCTGCAGACTACCACATGCCTCCTCCGATACATGTGGAGTCAATCAATCAATCAATCAAGTGGCTTTTTTTTTTTTAGTCGCCAGCCGCTTCTTTTCACCTGACAGTGGGGAATTTCACCAGGGGGACATAGCACATGTGATTATCACGCTATTCCTCCCAGTTCCCCCTCCCCTCTGAACAGGTGCCCGACCGACCAGAGGAGGCGCTATTGCAGCGACCAGGACACATACCCACATCTGGTTTCCCACCCGCAGACACAGCCAATTGTGTCTGTAGGGACGCCCGACCAAGCCAGAGGTAAGAGGGGCATTCAAACTGGCGAGCCCCGTGTTGGTAGGTAACAGAATAGACTGCTACGCTACCCGGACGGCGATAACATTTATATATGCTAACAACAGAGCAATTATATGGATAGGTACATTTTTTCCATAAGTTCCTCTTTTGGATGCTCACCTTGCCGTGGACTTTTTGCTGAGCCTCACTACCCTCCAGTATGTCTTCTCCGCCGTCTCCTGACGCCACTTTCCTCTGGATGTGGGCATTCTGCTCCCGTAAGGCCACAATCTGCAGGGCAGCAGAAGGCAAACGGGTCAGCACTCAAAAAACACTGCATCACAAGATCATACTGCCCATGCACGGAGGAACACTCAGACACACACACACACACACACACACACACACAGGCACAACCATGACGTTATTGTACAAGCACTGGTGGAATGATCAAGTCATGTATGCCATGAGATACCACCTTCTTTACAGCCTGTGTAGGAATTTTTGAGAAACGGCGTTAGTTGACATTAAGTAAGATACACGAGCACCGACACAATCACTGTCATTATCGTGTTCAGGAGACCTCCTCTCTCGTTTTATCATCTGGAGCATCTGTTGAGCCGTCATAATGCTGCTGATGGCATGACCCAACGACAACCATAATTAGGGTCTTCCTTGACAGCGCTGTGTGATTATGGCTCTCCGTGTGTTGGGGGAACAGACAGACAGGTAGAAACAGTTGTAATCATCCTAAATTGCTAGCTAACCTGTCCATGGACAGCGAAGACAGTGCTGTGTCTGTCTTGTTATGCTTGACAAGGTCTCATCAACAGTTTCACACTGCTATCTTAAACAACAGCGGAAGTGCCTCACTCCAGCTGGGACCCTCCAGAAGCTGCATCAGAAGAGTTTTCCGGAAGCCGACACGTGAAGGGGGATGACAGTTATTTGCAGCAACCGTCCATTAAAAAGAAAAATGACACAGCTGTCATTCCGCCTTGTCATATCAGCAACGGGGGTGGGTTTTGAAAGTGATGTAAAACTAAAGTATCACAGCTGGTGTGTAAAGAGCACTTGTGTTTCGCAATCTTTTCCGACTTCATTCCAGTGCACATAGACATGAGACGTCACAATCAAAAGACTACGACACGTTCCTACCTGTCAATCAGGAGTTTGCAAGGAGTGTCTTGTTCTGACCAGATAGTGCAGAGGAGTCCGCTAAACTCTGCCGGCGCCTGTTTTCTCTTGTTTCTGAAAGCTCAATTTATTCCACCGCAGATGTGGGAATATAATTTCGTGCAGAGCTATTACGATCTCGTCCAGATCCACAAGGATGCCTGCTGTAAGGATGATGCTGACAGAGCTGCTTGTTGTGCCATGTGAATCCTGTGAGGCGTTGGAAATGTTCTTTCAATCCCTATGAGCCAGCATTCACACAAACATCACACCCTTTGTCCTGTCAGAGGCACGGCTGACTTCACTAAACACAGTAATCTATAGGATTCAGCTATCTATAGCACCCAGATATCTATTGAGAGACTAGGTAAAGTGAGTGAGTGAGTGAGTGAGTGAGTGAGTGAGTGAGTGAGTGAGTGAGTGAGTGGGTGAGTGAGTGAGGGTAGGATGGAGCGGTAGATTGACAGGCAGATTGGTGCAGCATCAGCAGTAATGTGGACGTTGTACCGGACCATTGTGGTGAAGAGGGAGCTGAGCCAGAAGGCAAAGCTCTCAATTTACCAGTCAATCTTTGTTCCAACCCTCACCTATGGTCATGAGCTTTGGGTAATGACCCAAAGGGTGAGATCATGGACACAAGCGGCTGAAATAAGTTTCCCCCATAGGGTGTCTGGGCTCAGCCTTAGAGATAGGATGCCGAGCTCGGACATCCGGAGGGAGCTTGGAGTAGAGCTGCTGCTCCTTCGTGTCGAAAGGAGCCAGTTGAGGTGGTTTGGGCATCTGATTAGAATCCCTCCTGTGTGCCTTCCTTTGATGGTTTTCTGGGCACGTCCAACAGGGAAGAGACCTCGGGTGTAGACCCAGACCTCGCCGGAGGGACTACATGTCCAATCTGGCCTGAGAACGCCTTGGGATCCCCCAGGAGGAGCTGGAGGGCGTTGCTGGGGAGAGGGACGTCTGGAGTGCCCTACTTAGCTTGCTGCCACTGCGACCTGACCCCGGAGAAGCGGCTGATGATGAGATTAAGTAAAGTACACCTTGCCTTATTTACAATACTTACAATACACAACACAACATATTAGCATTTAAGGCTTTAACAAAGCAGGCTGAAACCATGCTGGGAAAGGAGTTTATTATCTGCAGTGTAAGTCATACACGACACCACCTCTATGGTTATTGAACTGGTCTCATTGTTAGCTACAATACATTGTGACGCTTGCAGCTCTATCGCTGTATATACTTTCACCCTGGCGAGAGAGACAGAGAGAGGAAATTGCATTTTTTTTCTCAAGCTACAGACACTCACAATTAAGAAAAGCAACAAGAAAGCAGCATGTCCAATCTTCCTCTCTCCAGCGACACGACGATTAGAGAACAACCGATAAGGTCCTTGTTGACACAAACGGCAAGACTGGTGAAATTACATTTTGCTAAGCTCTGAAATGTCCTTGTCCATTTTACAATCATGGTTGGACGTCTTTATGCATGCTCAATAATGCAGGTAAGAAAATCACAGAAGTTGAATCAGTTCATCTGGACACAACGTTTATTGAGAGAAACGTTTCATCGCTCATCTAAGTGACCTCTTCAGTCTCAGCTGACTGCAGGTATCCCCACCCTTATAAACAATACAGCTGCATAACGACCCAAACCAACGACCGGTTTCATATGCAAATATGGGCGTGACCATTAACTAGAGTTACGATGGTCATGTGTACTATTCACAGAGGACTGGGGAATAGTTGCAATCACAGCATTGTAAGATGGTGACAGATGTACTTTTAGCCCCCTCCCCCCGGTTCAGGGATGGTCGCTTACTCTTCACATAGATGGCCTTTTTGACTCCCCATTCAAACCAGCATTCCTCTCCATCAAGGATGTGCACATCCTCATCCTTGAAGGAGTGGCCACTGGCCTGTAGATGGGTGTAGACTGTAGATGGGTGTAGACTGTGGAGTCCTGGCCTGACGTGTTAGCTCTCCTGTGTTGTGCCATCCTTTTGGCCAGCATCTGTTTGGTTTCCCCGATGTACAAGTCACGGCAATCCTCCTGGCACTTAACAGCGTACACTATAGTGTTCCGTTTGTGCTAGGGGACCCGATCCTTGGGGTGGACCAATTTCTGGTGCAGCCATCATGTTTTGGGGTTTGAAACCAGCCGAAACACGATGTTTGGAAAATACGTGTCTCAACTGTTCCGACACTCCTGCCACATATGGACTCACCACTGGTTTACACTTAGACAGCTGTTGTCCTTCCCCTCTCTTCGATCGGTGCAGTTTGGGCGTCTTCCTGGCTTTGACAAATGCCCAGTTAGGACAACTTGAGACTGGGGCACCCTGGTAGCTCACCTGGTAGACCGCGCACCACATAAGGTTGAGTCCTGACCGCAGCGATCTGGGTTCGAATCCGGCCCGGGCCCTTTGAAGGGAAGAGGTCACTCAGATGAGTGATGAAACGTTTCCCCTTAGTAAATGCTGTGTCCAGATGAACTGATTCAGCTTTCTGTGATTACAGTTGGACATGAACCCTCCTCGGTCCTGAGCGTTCACTGACCAGAGGCTCAGCCTGCACACTGCTGCATATCACTGTGGCCATGTTGCCGTCTATGCTTTTTAATAAGGCCAATTATGTCTTATTATGTTTGTGTGGCATGGTGCTGAGGCTGTCTGGAATTTCTCGGGGTCGGGGAGATCAAACGTGAACGGTCCCTGACAGAAAGGCAGAAGCGGATGATAAACGGGGTGCAACAAAACACATATCTGTCTCCCAAATTACAGCAAGGGGAAGTTTTCCAGATCCAAAACGAGTGACTCGCAGGTTTTCTTTTGATGCGGTCAGTCTCGGCTTCATCAAAGGCCAGCGTCTGAGGCAGACGAGGGGAGATAGCGGCAGCACAGCTTCAACAGACAGGATTTCTACCGCACCGCAGAGCCGGCTGGTTATCTTCCTCTGGCATTCCCGTCTGGGTTTGGGGGAACAGTCAGGTGTAGGGCGGAGGAGAGGTACAGGGGAGATTGGAAAAATGGGTAGAGGGGAAGAAGAAAGCAGGGGGAGGGGCCTCCCGGTGCGTAAGAAGAATTGATCTCGTCAAGGTGAGAGCCTGAGGCATCCGAGTCGCTGACGCTACCCACTTATAGTCCATGGGCCAGACGATATTTCGGTACACTCAAGGTGGCAAAACTTACTTATAATTTTTGAAAGGATCCATGTCTGTAGATGATATTTTGGTATGATAACCATTCCTGAGTGGCAGCTGTATCACAGTTATCAGCTCATGAAGTTAACCACCCCCTAAAGTAAATTGCATTTTAGACGCTGGTGCATATTCTGGTTTAGCCTCATGGTCAGGACCTTTTTCAATGTTCTATAATATTGTCTTTGGTATCATTTTAAAGGGGACCTTCTTAGCTTTCATTCAAGCCCTGTTGTGGATATTTCTCACAAGTATAGAGGTCACTTGAGCTCTTCAACCCGTCAATAACACACATCTTTCTGCAATGTTCGCCTAAACTATATACTTTCTTTTAGCCCTGTGGCATCTAGGAATATCAGGGACACAAAACACAAAAACTGGAATACTCACAGGACTGTAAAGATTCAGAAAATGTATAATATACCCATACTATTTCATTGTGTGAGGTGATTGTGAGCCTTAAATGAGAACTAGACCAAAGCCAGTTAGGTCACAAACTGGTCTCTATACATTTGTTTAAATACACAATCAAAATACATGATAAAAAGGAATACCATAGTGAGGTAATGAACTATTTTTTATATCTTAAACAACATTGACATTTACATATACTTAGTCAATGATACATGTAATCCCATATCATTAGTGGGTATATGTAATGGTAATGGGTAGGGTAATGGGTATATGTGAATATGGTTACATTATTGTTATCAAGCTCTGGGTAACCAAGTCCAGAATCAACATCCTGTGCATCAATAGACTACTACCACAGTAATACCATCAGAATCATCACACTGTCATTCATCAAACTGCTCGTTTCTCTCATCATCTGACTCCCCAAGTTCAAAGTCCAGTTCTGGACCATCCTGCTGTTTTTGGTTACTGCAGGTCTGTAACCTGCACATGTCTGTGCATGGAAGTCCATTTGACAGGCACATGCAGCTTGGCATTTTGCATGAATGCACACACTTGCATGTTAGCATTTCCAAGACCACATCTGGTGCAGGTGGGGAGCGCATCCAGTAAATGGCCAGCTTGCCTTCATCGTCTGTCCATCCATACTCAGTAGGGCTTGGCACCACAGGGTTAGCCTGCAGACAGCACTTCCATATTGCTGCCTGATAGTTGGCTCGTTGAACATGCATAAAGAGACAGTCTCTACATGGTGGCAGCTGGCTGGACTCAACCTCTCCCCTTTTGGTGCAGAAGAGCTGGTAACGCAGTTTGTTCACCTCAGCAGTGCTGCTATTAGCAACATACATCCGACAGGTGAACTGCTCAATTTTCTGGAACAGCTCATCACTCACATTCCATGTCTGTCCCAGTTGACTAAAAGTCTCTTGGCAGGAAGTGTGCTTTCTCACTATCTTCAGGGCATTCAGCTTCCCTCGACCAGCGAATGCACTGACAGTGTCGCAGCCTGTGAAGGCATGTAAGCCAATTAGGCTGTCACAGATGCTGTCTCCAAGTGAACTTGCCAGTTTGGTGATGTCAACAAACCGTGTGCGGTTCTGAGTCCCACACTTCTGGTAGATGGGACAGGTGATGTCCTTCTGGAAGCCAAGACAAAGCACCATGACATCAGTGTCCTCAGCTGTGATGATAACTGACTTTGAGCCCGCATTTGCTGCATGCAATGCATGCAGGAGCAGACGGGTGTCAGCTTCTTCATGTGTGGAGTGCAGTTCTGCTGCTTCCTCACACCCATCTTCTGTCAACTTGTAGCAGGTTTCCTCACAGGTCATGTACAACACCTTGCCATGCAGCATAGCTCTGTATCGTGGGAGTTTCCACTCTTCCACCAGAAACCTGATGAGACTGGTCTTGTTGGAGGAACTGCACAGAAATGTTCTCCACTGCTGGACGTGGTGTCCCCCTGCAAGATTCTTGTACTGGAGAGTGATGTCTCCACCCCGGTTCAGTCGTTCAGCATCTTTGATCGAAGTCTGGTGATAGACATCAAAAACAACATCAATCCTCCCACTCTGTGCTCCCTCATGGAGGACCTGGGTCAAGGCTGACTCTGCCACCTGTGCAAAGGTTTTGCTGTTGCCATTCATTTTTTGGACCAGGCTCATCCCATCAATGATGGAAGTAGATGGGATTGGGATGTCTTCTGCAGGAGATACATTCTTTTCAAGCTCTCTGGCAAGTGCAGCCTTGTTTGTTTTTCGTAAGGACCCATCAGCATTTGCCAGTGCCCATGGTAGTGGGCCCAATGGGTAGGCAAGGACATCCTTCAGATTCACCTTCCTGCTTTCAGCCACCAGGATCATGTGACTGAAAAGGTTTCTATCTGCCTTCAGAACCACATCCTGTGCTTTCTTTCCATGAGCTTGTTTTGTGCTGACATTGGAGAATGTTTTCAGACTTTGCTTGGTCATCTTGTCGTGGATTTTCACAGGTGGTGGGTCTGCATCTAACCTTGTTTGCTGGAATGCTTGGTAGGCCTCTTCTCCTTTCTCAAGAGCTCTCAAGAGATCTATGGTCACATCAGGTGGAGCCATGTTGCCAGTGGAGAGGCTAACCAAATCAATCTCATCAGGGGACATAGGATTGAGCCAGTTATTCTCCATAAGGTCCATGAGAGACTGGACATCTGCTTCATCTCTCTTGATCCTTGGACTCTGTAGATCTGGATGAAACCATTTGCACCTGCCTTGACCTGTCAGGTCTCTCAGCTGTCTGAGGTACATGCTTCTATACTCAGCTGTGAGATAATATTTGGTCACAGCTCCTGGCTTCAAGCTGAATCCCTTTGTCCCTCCAGCTGTTTGGGTGTCTTTGTTCACCGTTTCTTCTATAGCTTGGTCAACAGGGATTCGGCCAAAGGGATTGGTGGAGCCCAGTTGGACTGAGAAGCCTCCTTCCATGAATTCTGTGTACACATCTGGGTGTGTGATGGGCAGCTCAGACATCTGGGCGTAGTAGTAGGGGAGGTAGCGTGCATAATTCATCCTGTCATAAGCAAAGCACCATGGGATCATTGCTCGAATGCTAGCCAAGTGTAGCATCCAGTCTCCCTCTCTGGATGCTCGGATGAGCCCCAACAAGATTTCAACCATGTCCAAATAGGACATCCAGAAGTTCGAGAGGCTGCCGTTTCCACCTCTAAGGAACTCACGGTAGACTTCAAATAGATCCATGATGCGTGTACAAGAGCTGTTCTCGAGGACCTCCTTCAAAGCATGTTGTGAGACTTCTTTCCCAAGGCTGTCAATGGTCTTCAGTGTCTCATTCAGGTGAACCATGTCATTCCTGTGAGTTTCTTCCAACCAGGACAGGAAACCATTCAAGGTCAGTCGCATGAGAGCCTCATACAGGAGCTTGTGTAGTCGCACTGCCCTGTTGTACTTGCGGCCATCCATAACACCAGCAATTGAGCCTTCTGCAATCATGCCAGACTCAATGCAGAGGTCTTTGAGTCCAGCATCTTGGAAACGCTTTCCTATTATTGCCAGCAGTGTGCAGATGGTGTGGAATACCCCAAGCCTAACGATGATATCATGGAACTTGTCATGGTGTTTCCATGTGATCTCGACAGCCTTCGCATACAGGGCTTGGTCAAAGACACAGACAATCTTCCTCAGGCCTAAGCACTGCATGATGCTCAGTGACTGGTTAAGCACCTCGTTGACAGTAGACATTTGTGTCGCTGGAGCATTGATGGTAGGCAGATAGCCTATATTGTCGGGGATGACCGTCATCTCTCCTCGAGTCAGGATGTTGAAGCCTGTCCAGCTGCTGACTGACTGTTCTTCTTGTTGTGACATGCGTGCTAGGACCCAAAGAAGGGTTTTCTCTCTGGCAAGCTTAGTATTGGCTGCAGTATCGGCATCTGACTTTTTGCTTTGTGGTGGCCCTACCCGTTGTCCAGCATTGTAAGTTGGTAACATTGGTGGGGGTCTATCAATGCTTCTCTTCTTTGTTTTGGGAACAGTGGGCATGGGTTGGACAGGAAGTGGGTTGACTGGCTTTGCTTGCACAGCAATCCCATTGACTCTGTGAGATGTTCCCTCACCACTGACAGTTTCTTCAAGACGGTCGATATTGTCCCAGGCTAAAGTTGTGAATATGCCAGGATGGATGTTAGCTGGAAGGGCAATGCCACTCCCTGATGATGAGAGTTTCTGGAGACACAGGGCAGTGTTGATCTCTTCCATCTGTGAATAGGATACACTGTGACCAAGTCGGTTGAGGATGTTTATCAACTCTACATTTCCGGTCAACGATTTGACACTGAATGGCAGAACAATGTGCTTGGAAGGCTTGGTATTTCCACATGTCACTGCATATACTATGTCATGGCCAAATGACTGCAGAAGGCACTGCACTCTCTGGGATGCATGATCAGGATCATTTGAGCCTGTGAGTAGAGAGTACAGGAAGATAATGAGCGACTCTGGAATGGTAGGACATTCTGCTTCTGGTTTGACTTCAGGCGGCCAGGTTTGAGGAACATCTTGACTTTTAATGTCTGCTCTCAATTTGATGGCTGCTTTGGCTATAACATCTTGTGCACTGACACTTTTCAGGGTCTGCAGCTCCCTTTTGAGAGACTGATTTTCTTTGGCAAGTTCCCTCATGGACAAGTTATTGGGATAGAGGAGGAATTTTCCTTTCTCATCAGAGAATATCTGCAAGGCTCCAGCAAACTCACTCTCCAGGTTTCGCCTTATGTGCTTCTTGGTTGATTCCTTGACTTGGGCAATGCCTTGGGAGTTCATTGAAGCTACCAGTCTAGAAGAGAGATCAGTCATTGTCATCACTTGAGGATTGCCAAAAAGCTCCATCCTGATGAAGAGGAACAGCTCATTGTATGCCTTATTCACAGCAGCTTCATACTGGGCTGCAGCATCATCATCTTCATTGCTGGCAACCTCTCCTTTGGAAACCTCTTCTTTGGTGTAAAGTCTATAGCATGACCTGTGGTAATGCCCTTCAGCTGCTACAAGGTCTCTACTCACAATGGCAAGGATTCTGCTGTCCCTTTTCTTTGTGGCTGCACTCCTGATCTTTGCATCAGCTCGCAGTGCTCGACACTGCACCAGTACTTCTCTCGTATTCTGTCTCTTGGAATATTTGCTGTTTTTCTGACAAAATATGCACTCTGCATCATAAGTCCTAGATGTACTTGGAGCATGTCGAGCTACTCTCTTAGATTGTTTCTCTTCAGCAGAGACACAACTTTTCTTTTCTTTTGCAAGGAGGCCATCAAGAATTTGCTTCATAGTGAAGATACTGCGACACTTTCTGTGGTAGTAGATTGCTGGAATCTGTCCCTCAGGAATGTCTTTTGCCAGTTTCAAAACTGGTGCATGATTTCGTATCTGAGCTGCCCTGAGCAGAGTTCTCCATGAGTCGACACTTTGTAGTGAAACCAGCTTATCTGTATCATCAGAACAGTGGATAATGCACTCCACCCGTGGGCGCTTTGGTATTGGGTAAAAACTTGCTTGTTCACCAGTGGCCATATTCAGTCAGTTTTCACCTGCCACATACAAACAAATACATGTAACTTAGGTGTATGAACACTACTAAAACAAAGTTTACTTTGCTTCACCAGCGTCATATTACCATTATTTATCTTACATAGCCACAAATAGATACATTACCTAGTTGCTATGCAACAGCTGTATTTTGTCCACATGAGGCCGCTAAAATCAACACAAGATGAAAGTTCCTCGTAGCCACTTTAACTAATCATATTAACATATACATTAAAAGAACATGCTAACATTATGGGAAATTAGCTTACAATCTTCTCCAGAGTGAGACAAGAAGATAGATACCAGTTTCCTCTATATGTGTTTAGTAGAAAGCTATCTGGCTGCACGTTAGCCTAGCTTAGCACAATGAATGGAAGTACACAGTACTGGTTATTCTTGGTTGTTGGCCAACTAAGAACTGTCCCAGAGTTTAAGCTAGGCTAATCAGTACCAGGGGTGTTGAAATGCTACATTTGTAAAAATCTGGGCAAATACACAATCGTGAGAGGCACAGAAACAGGTTTCCTGAAAGAAA